>NC_087207.1:83717502-83757502 GCF_015104395.2 Macrobrachium nipponense
TAACAACACATTAAAAGGAATGTTAATAAAAAATGGCCCCAGAGAAAGCAACAACATAATATACAAAATTCCATGTATGGATTGTCCCTCATTTTATCTCGGACAGTCTAGCAAGGGCCTAGAAGTAAGGCTAAGCTAGCATAAATATTCTGTAAAAACTGGGCAAACATCTAATGCAATATTCATTCATTTAAGTGAAAACAACCACCAAATAAATTGGGTTGGTAGTTCAGTAATTGCAAGGTCAAGAGATGTCTTATCACCAAATCTTTTAGAATCTGCTTTAATACAACTTACTTTTCATTGTAATTTTAATGTTAGTCGTGGCCTTTTTCATTTAGACCCTTGTATTTGTAACATGTTTAAGAATGACTTCAAAGATATAATTACAGACTTAAATAAAAATTAGTTGCCTTAGAGTTATCTTCGTTGTAATGTATGTCTAACATGTATTGTGAATATGTATTGTGAATATGGTTTTTATTTACCAAAGTTCTGAATAGCTGTCACCTATAATCCTTTAATTGTTTTGTCCTTGTATCTGAGATGATTGTCTTAAACTTTTAATTGCACCCATTGTTTATGCTTGTTTGGGAAGGTTACTCATCTTCCAGGTGTGTCGGATTCTAGGTACAAATCTCTTTATAATCCCTATCTGTCAGTTATACGAGTATTCTTGTTTTGTCTTGGTCCTCATGCATGTCAGTTCATCTGCTTTGTAAAGGACATTTGGACGTCGAAAGATTTCGTAGATACTCCGTCGTTTATTTTCCTTCGTGTCATATATCTTTATATATATAATATATATATATTATATATAATATATAATAATATATATATATTAATATATATATATCTATAATATATACTGAAAAAATAGTAATATGATAATTAAACAAGGCCAATGCGAAATTATTCAAAAAGTGGAGAAAAATAAATGGGTAAAATCGAAAAGTTCTATATAAAAAAAATCGTAACCTTTATTTCCAAGTCGAAGAGGAAACGGAATAACAAGTTAAAAGGAACATTCGAATAATTTTGTAATACGGACCTGTTATTCAAACGAGCTTTATTTGTAAACTTATCTTTATATTACCTGAAACTATTAAGTAAAGGACAAGAAGTCGAAAGGCCTTGTAGAACTCCACCGTTTCTCTTTCTTTCGTGGATTGTCTTTATGAATATAATCATCACGTTCCTTATTTTCGTGATTCAGTTGTACATTACATACACACACACATTTATATATATATATATATATATATATATATATATATATATATATATATATATATATATATATATATATATATAATATATATATATATGGGTGTGTGTGTGTGTGTGAAATGCACAACTGAATTATGAAAATATGGAACGTTGTGATTATATTCATAAAGACAAAATCCACAAAAGAAAGAAAAACGTTGGAGTTCTACAAGGCCTTTCGACTTCTTGTCCTTTACTTAATAGATTGAAGTAATATAAATATAAGTTTACAAAGAGAGCTCGTATAAATAACAGATCGGTATTAAAAAGGAAAAATATGTACCTGGAATTGAACACAAATGTAGAACTAGTAGACCTATCAAAACAGGGTTAAGCAAGCACGTCAGGTTGTTCCTTGGGATCTTGAGGTTTTATAAAAGATTAGGCCCAACAGCTCAGAAGCAGGGACAAGACAATTAAAAGATTACAATTACACAAACAATGTGACTGACCACCGAAAATTTTTCTAAAAGTACAACTCGATAACCTCCAATTGGAAAATAATAAAAAAAAAAAATGTTAAACATACGAATACATAGAAAATATATTTAAGGTAACTAATTTGTATTTAAGTCAGTGATTTTATCTTTTAGGTCATTCATGAACATTTTACTAAAACAGTCGTAAAATATTTCAGTGGCACAAAAAAGAACTAATAGGTCAGTTATCTGTAAATTTTCTTAGTTATCTTGTACAGATGAGTAAAAACGCACCAGGAAAATAATCTTATGGGGCCTATTATCAGTACTGTTGGTTCAAAATCATATGCATTTTCGAATTATATTACCAAACTCTTGTCCCGTTACTTGGAACTATCTCCTATTCTCAGATATACAATTCTCTAGAGTTACTTAATAGAATAAACAAAGTCACTTTTTTCCTCACTGATAGATTTGTTAGTTTTGATGTTTGTTTCCTTTTTTTCTGAAGTCATTAAATACCCTATTTTAGAGTATCTTAGTAATAAACTAATCAATCATGAATTCACTCTCCCTGTAAACCATATTATTTCACTTACTAGATTGTGCATGTGCGATTGAAAGTTAATATTCATTGATGAATTTTACCAAAAAATATTTTGGTGTGGCAATGGGCAATCCTTTATTCCAACTCCTCTCAAACTTGCATATGGAATTCTTTGAAAAACGATTTTTACTCCTTTAAAGTGGTATAGATATGTTGATGATATTTTGACTGTTTTACCGGCGGGAATTGATGTAAATGATTTACTCTCTAATTTTAATAACCAGGTACCATCCATTAAGTTACTCTAGAATTAGAAAAAGACAATTGCCTCCCTTTCTTAGATGTTTTAAAACATACAGAGCCATCTCAATGCAAATCCAGTATTTAATGGAAACCAACCAATAACTTACCTTGTGTCCACTTCTTTTCAGGCCGTCACCTTAACATTGAAATATAAATACTTTCTTCCATGTTTTTATGAGCATTGCGCATTGTCAGTCCTCAACATCAAGAAATCAAATACATAAGAAAAATACGGGAAAATTTATATTACCCTTCACATGTAAAAGATATTTGTTATAATAAAGCCCACAAAAAGTCTAATAGTCACTGCTAAAAGCTTTTAATGTCAACCTTGTTTTTTCCTATTATAACATACTAAAAGGAATGCTAATAAAATATAGCCCTAAGGAAAGCAACACCATAGTATATAGTATTCCATGTCTGGGCTGCCTCTCTTTTAATATCAGCCAATCTAGTAAGGATTTAGAAGTACGAATTAAACAGCATAAGTATTCTATCAAAACTGGGCAAGCATCCAATGCTACATTCATTCATTCAAGTGAAAAGCTCTCACAGGATTTATTGGACTGAAAGTTCAGTGATTGCCAGATTGAAAGACTTATCTTCACGAAATCGTTTAGAATCCACTATTATATAGCTTATTTCGAGTTGCAATTTTAAACTTAGCCCTGGGATGTACTATTTGGACCCCTGTTTTTGTAAATGTTCAAGAATGACCTAAAAGATAAAATCACTGACTTAATTACAAATTAGTTACCTTAAATATATTTTATATGAAACACGGATTGGAGATGTCATGAAAACGACACGTGATTTGTCCCTGAACTAAAAAGGCACTTTTATTATTATTATTATTATTATTATTATTATTATTATTAATTTAGCTCCTGAAAATATTTCCATGCTTAAGTGGTCTGAGTTCTGTACGACCATACTTTGTCAGGGACCAAGATCTCTTAGTTCACGATTAAAAAATATCGATCTGTAAAAGTTAGTATGCTAATTCCTACGATCCTTTGAAGCATCTTCTTCTAGGCAATCTCTGTATTGGAATACTCATTCTAAACAAAATAACTCATGGGCAAAAAAAAAAAAGGAATGTTTAATTCACGATTTTTAAATATTTGAAATGTTGGATGTTTGTATGTGTATTAAGTCCTCTCTCTCTATCTCTCTCTCTCTCTCTCTCTCTCTCTCTCTCTCTCTCTGTGATATATCTGTTGCTCCTGTAGGTGCCAATAGCAGTGGGTAACTCAAGGGTGTTCCAAATAAGGTAATATTGGTCCTTTCACCAATGTTGTTTTGTTACTGAACTCATATTACTCTCTCTCTCTCTCTCTCTCTCTCTCTCTCTCTCTCTCTCTCTCTCTCTCTCTCTCTCTCTCTCTGCACAATATTGCAGCATGAATCCTTGGCTTCCTCCTACCTCCCCCTCAAAATATTCCACGTGATTCCAGTTTTAATGCAGAATTCTAGGCATACGAGAGACTTTACATAATTTCCCCCATCCCATACCGGGAATTACTCCGGCACGGCATTTCACTGTAGTCGGAGAGCGCCAGAAAGATCACAACTTTTAATGCTCATGTATTTAAAATTCTATTTTCTGGAATTCATCATATCAGGCCTGTGTCCAGTTCTTTGCGCAACATATTTCTCTGACTCCATGAATTCGCAAGTACTTAGTGTTTAATACTGAGAAACTTACATTTTCGGGAGAAAAATTACTCTGAACTGTTTTGAGTTTTGAACGTATTTTTATAAATCATTGTTCTTAAACTTTGATAATAATAATAATAATAATAATAATAATAATAATAATAATAATAATAATAATAATAATAATAATAATAATAATAATAATAATAATGAATTTAAATCAACTTATGACTGACCGCTTTGCAATAACCCATAGAAATAATCGTCAGTAGCTCCATATCCCAATCTTCGAAAGGTAGAAGAAGAAGAAGAAGAAGAAGAAGAAGAAGAAGAAGAAGAAGAAGAAGACGAAGAAGAGACCATTGAACCGGAAATCAATATCCTCTTAAAGTTTACTGCAGTCCCGCACGGAACAAATATGTATAACCCTAAGTCTGGAGGTCTACTTTTCCTTTCATTTTGGGATATACTTTAATCTTGTTTTTACTATTCTCTAAGTAGAATGAATCTTGGGCGTCTTTTTTTCCTTGTGCGAGAAGGTTTTAAATTATGTGATTGAAATGGAATTTATAGTAAGCCGCAGATGTTCTAGTGAGTGTTTAGTATGAGGCGACAAATGCAGAAATATTCGCAATATAGTTATAATTTGAGGCAAGGAATTCAATAATGAAAGGTACCCGAGAGAGAGAGAGAGAGAGAGAGAGAGAGAGAGAGAGAATCATTATTATGATTACCATATTCTACCATTAACAGGGAAAGGTGAGATTAATATATATATATATATATATATATATACTATATATATATATATATATATATATATATATATATATATATATATATATATATATATATATATATATATATCCCCGACTACTGAGCTCGGTTAAACCCCAGTCGTAAAACGAAACTGTCGATGAGACGAAGTTAAGCCCAAACCCAGGAGTCAGAGAGGATAGCTCTTATGATAATTACGTGCGGGTCCGCTGTTATAGTGGCTGGTGTCGCGGGTTCGCGTCTACCCCAGACGATGAAAATCGCTGGGCCTGTATCATGAAAAGTGGGAGGCTGAAATCACATTCTTTGGAAGCCTGAATTTCAAGTCAATGGCTCTTGAGTGCGTTCAATGTGAATAGTTTAATAATAATAATAATAATAATAACTAATAATAATAATACTATTAATAACATAATGTAGCAATAATAATGGATTGCCAATTGTATTTATAATTGAATAGGAAATTGCTTTTTAAACCAGATAATGTATTCCAGATAATCCCATGCATACACAGACATCATAATGCCCACATAGAAACACACACACACACACACACACACACACACACACATATATATATATATTATATATATATATATATATATATATATATGTGTGTGTGTGTGTGTGTGTGTGTGTGTGTGTTTCTATGTGGGCATGTGATGTCTGTGTATGCATGGGATTATCTGGAATACATTATCAGGACAGAAGTATGGTCTAGTCTTGGGAAATTAGTTTCTTAACAACTTTAAGGTTTAAAAAGCAATTTCCTATTCAATTATAAATACAATTGGCAGCCCATTATTATATATTATATTATTAATATTATTATTATCAAACTATTCACATTGAACGCAGTCTTAGAGCCATTGCCTTGAAATTCAGTCTTCCAAAGAATGTGATATCAGCCTCCCACCACAGACCTCACAATGCAGCAGTAACTTATCATGATACAGGCCCAGCAATTTTAATCACCTGGAGTAGACGCGAACCCGCGACATCTTAGTGTCATACCACGACACCGACTACTATAACAGCGGACCCGCACGTAATATCATAGGAGCTATCCTCTCTGACTCCTGGGTTTGGGGTTAATTTCGTCTGATCGACAGTTTCGTTTTACGACTGGGGTTAAACCGAGCTCAGTAGCCGGGGATTAGTGTTAATACTGAATCAGTGACATGAAAGTGGAGTTGAGAACACCGTTGGAGTTCTTATCGATGAATAATCCGCCTCTGAAAAGATGATTTCGTGTTCTGTAAACAATTTATTTAAAGAGTACCTGGATTTTTTTTCTTTTAGCGCTATTCACTAGATCTCGGGGTGGAGGTTGTAATTCGTAATTCTGAGATGAATGATTAAATATCATACTCCGAGGGTGGACTGAAAATCATTTTAACGCTATACGGGTTAGTACTATGATTTGGAGAGTTTTAACGTTCCGGCACTTTTAATTGAATTATCTGTTCTAGTACTAAACTTCCTTTGGTTTCACAGGGAGAGATCGCCTCTTCGTTTCGCGATGATAAACATAAAGAAAAAAAAAGTGTATTTTCACGGTAATCTCTTACCTTTATTCTTATCTCTGCTTGATTTACAATTCATTATAGTAACTATTGAACATTTCATGACATTTATGTCCTCTATATAAAAATTACTATTCAATGTGGTATTTTTTACATATCTTCCTAGACGGTGTTGCCATCATCAGATCAGCCGTTTGTTTCAAGTTGAATTTTCTTTTCGGTTTTGCCTTTGCCTAGACTTTTCTTAATCTTATGTTTTTTTTTTATCTTTCTAACATCTGAATGATATTATTGGCCTTGTTTTTGTCCAGTTTTTTACAACAGAAAAATCTTCCTCATTCCTATAATATCGTTCGCAATGAGTTTAAAAACGAATTGCTCTCTAAATAATTTAGAGAGAGAGAGAGAGTAAATCTGTATACTCACAGTTGTTCTTATTACATGAAAATCTTTGGGTTACTTTGAGCGTAACTGACAAATGACCTGTATTGCACTGACTGACGGAAGAAATATAAGCCCTAGTTGTTTATCCAGGAAATGTCCACAGATAAGTTATTATCCTTTGAGTGAGAGAGCAGAGAGAGAGAGAGACGAGAGAGAGAGAGAGAGGGGGGGGGGGGGGGGGTGGAGGAGGAGAGAGAGGAGGGGGGGGGGGGGGTGTTGATTTCCTATTCGTCATAACAGATCTTTCGAGATGTTCGAAGATGCGAACCCTGAACTGTCGCTTTCATTTTCCAATGTACATTGCACTACAGCAATGACACTTGTCCTTTTACACAATAGATGACTGCAGCTCATTTAGTATAAAATCCTTTAACCTGAAGAATTTTTGCAATTTAGCTTTTGGTTTAAATACCACTCGAATGTTTATTTCCGATTGAAATTCATGCAAAAGCTTGGTTAAACTTTTCTTATTTAACATTAAAGTACCTATTTGCAAGAAACACGATGACAAAATACGTAACTGCTCTGCTGATAGTGACAGTTGTAGTTTGGAAGTAATCATTTTTTAAGTTCCTTTCCCATATACCTATACGTTAGATATTTGCTAAAACCATTGACAAATAACCACTGCTTTATGAAATTAAATTCTAAGTTGACATTAGAATATTTTGAACATATATTTAAAGCTCTCGATGTTAAGGTCTTAATCAAATTTCTCTTGAACTGAATAGGAATAAATGAGGACATTTTGGTGGCCAAACCCGTGAAAGTTGGTTTCCTATAAACAGATGCAATAAAACCGTTTTCATTGTGACTGATCAGTATATCAAGAAAGACCAGCTATCCTTCTGCCTCGGTTTGTGAAGTGAATTCGATATTGCTGTGCTTTGAATTCAAGTATTCTAAAAATAGTGAAGTGTGATCATTAGATCTATAGATTAATAATGTATCATCAACATATCGTCTGTACACCAGAGGTTTGAAATCTTCGGGACATTCATTCAACCATTCTTCTTTATAATGGGCGAGGAAAGCATTGGCTAATGTTGGTCCTAATGGGTTACCTATTGCTATGCCGTCTACCTGTGTATATACCTACTTGTTGAACATAAAGAAACAACCATTTACACCTACTGATAACAAATGATGAAACTGTTGTTTAGGAAACTTTTCAATTTTATCGGCATTTTTAAATAAATCGTTAACACATATATCAATTGTTTCCTTTAAGGGTATGATAGTAAACAAAGATTTAATGTCAAAACTGGCCATTACACATTGCTCATAATTCACTTTACAAATTTCTATTACAAAAGTAAACGAATCTTTACACTATACTGGTTAGAGGTGATCGGTGTTAAAATGGGTTCCAGAAATTTTGCTAACTTGCAATTAAATGTACCAACAGCAGACATTATTAGTCTTAATTAAAGGGTAATCTTCTTTATAGACCTTAGGTAAACCGTATAAGATACCTGGCTTCGAGAATGAAGTTAAAAGCCTCGAATACAGAGAATCATCAACAGCTTAAAATTTTCTTAAAAACCTGTTTATCATCTCTTTTTTGTTTAGAATAGTTAAAGAATATTATCTTTAACATATTGGAATTTGGAATGATAACTCGATACACTAAGCATTTTAGAAATACAATCATCTTTGTTTATTAAAACTACTCTATTACCTTTATCTGGTTTCATAACTACCACAGATCTATCGTTAACCAGATTCTTCAAAACTTCGTTTTCTTCCTAGGAAATATTATGTATACAAAAGAATTTCTATCCCTATCATAAAATGAAGAAAACGCTAGATGCTTCAGTGAGCACCTGAAAATTCAAAACCCAGATTATCCCTATCATAAAACGGATGGTTAAGTATGCCTTTGAAAAACATTTCAAATGTGCTAAAATGGTCAATAAGATCAGGTTTACAGAGAGATAAAAACATCATTCATACCTTTGCATAAAATCTTTTTCTCTATATCGGAGAGAATTCTACTCAAATAATTAAGAATAGCTTTATCATATGGAACACCATTATCATCAGTGACCCCTAATTTTTAGGGTTTATTACTTTGCACAAATTTAACACGACTTATCTTTGAAGAGTCACATTTATCAATGACATTCAAAAGATGGTTGAAATCTATCCAGTGCTACATATGTATAGATCGTAAGAGCGATCTGACTGCAAACTCAGGAAGATCAAATGCAATATCGTCTTTTTATCATCATATCAGCAGCAAAATCTTACGACCAATTTCCTTCATTTAAACTGTACGACCGTCAGATACACCATTCTAGCCTTTACCGTAACTGCCAACGCCAGTTTTTAGGAAGAGAGGTAGCAGTCAAACGACGTAGCTTGGATTGTTATGTTATCAAAAAGGACTCTTTATCTACACAGCTGAAGAATTCGGTATCTTGATAGATTTCAACCATGTTTTGTAAAAGAATACACTTCACTGATTAGTCACAATGAAAACGGTTTTATTACATGTGTTTATAGGAAACAAACTTTCATCACTGGTTTGACCACCAAAATGTCCTCATTTATTCTCATTTAGTTCAAGAGAAATTTGATTAAGACCTAAACATCGAGAGCTTTTAATATATGTTCAAAATATTTTAATATAAACTTAGAGTTTAATTCCATAAAGCAGTGCTTATTTTTCAATGGATTTATCAAAAATTTTACGAATAGGTATATAGGAAAGTAGCTTCAAATATTATTATTTCCAAAACCTACAACTGTCACTGTCAACAGAGCGGTTATGTATTTTGTCATCGCGTTTTTTGCAAATAGGTCCTTTAATGTTAAGAAAGGTTAACCAAACTTTTGCATGAATTCTACCCTGAAATAAACATTCGAGTGGTATTCAAACCAAAAGCTACATTGCAAAAATTTTCCAAGTTAAAGGATGTGATACTAAATGATCTGCAGTCATCTACCGTGTATAAGTACAAGTATTATTGATGTAGTGCAATGTGCACTGGAAAATCAAAGCAGCAGTTCAGGGTTCGCATCTTCGAACATCTCGGAAGATCTGTTAGGACAAATAGGCCATTAACCCCATCGAAGTGAGACCACTTTGACTTGGTGAGGGGGCTCTTGAACCCCTGGAATTTGTTCCCGGGTTTGAGTCCGAGAGTCTCTTGTGTTGTTATACTGTATCTGTTTTTACCTAATTTTTCGGAATTTTCCACTTTCTGTAAAATTTATTGGACCTCACAAACGGGAAAAATGATCATTGTTGGGATTGGGTTTTCATCCGAAGCTAAATAGTGGGAATAGTGGTAGGGTCATCAACTACTCAATAATGTTCGGACCTGAGAGGTATCAAATTGATAGCTCAAGGGCGGAACTATTCTTCAGGGCTGGGCTACGGATTCCAGAGAGGTCTGGTCCTAGGAATGAGATTTTTGGCATTCTATCCGGTTTGCCCATAACATGATTAGGATAGGGATGATTGTATTCTAGTAATACTCTAAAATCCTAGCAAGTGGGTTTGGCTTACACTTGGGCCACTCTAACCATGTTGTGGGTAGGGTAGAGATGTGGACATTTGGGAGTCGGTTGTCACTTGTGTCATTAGTGGAGGAATAAACTCCATGAAATGCTGATGATATCTTTTAAGGTTTTCAGATTTACTTTTTTTCTCTATATTCGATCTGTATGAGTTGTAGGAATAAAGGTTCGAGTACCCCTGGGTCCTCTGATGACACTTTTTGTTGATGATCGAACTATTTATTGCACTGCATATGATACTGCATCGGCTTACAGGTATTTACAAAAATCCATCAATTCTATCTCTAGATGGACAAAACAAAATGGTTTTAGGTTCTCCACAAGTAAGACAGTTGCTGTTTGCTATACTAGGAGTAGATGTCAAGAAGCTGTACCAAATTTGAAACTTGATGGGTCTGTTTTACTATATGCGGATGATGTCAAGTTCTTAGGAATGATTTTTTATTCCAAACTCACATGGTCTAAATATATTAAAAATTTAAAGTGCAAAGTAAAGAAATCTCTCAATCTTCTGAAAGTGGTCTCTGGCTTTAACTGGGGTGCATATAGGAAATCTTTGCTACAACTATATGATGCACTATGTAAATCAAAGTTAGATTACAGATGCCAGATTTATTTATCAGTATGCTAAAGTAAACTCCGCGAACTTGATGTCGTCCAAAATATGGGTTTGCATATTTGCTCTGGGGCTTTTCCAACATCCCCCGTCGACAGTCATTACGTGGATACTCACCAACATACACTTGATTTATGATGTGAAGAGTTAGGCCTCCGATACTTGATGAGGATTAAAAGTAATGCTAGCAATCCATCAAATAAGGTTATTCATTATCTAGTTGATAGTTAATTCAAGCCAAGATCTTCTGTTCCATTTCATATCCGCCTAAATGCATCTGCAAATGAAAATTCTACACTGACTCAGAATGTTCACGAATTGGCCCCTTCCAAAATTCCACCTTGGCTCATACCAAGAGCTGAATTGTGCAATAAAAATATAGTGAAAGAGGACGCCCCTAATTAAGTAATAAAGTCACTGTTTTTAGGACATGATGGAGTTCATAATAACGAATATTAAAGTTATACAGATGGCTCAAAGTCAAGCGAGGGAGTAGGTTCAGCTGTGGTCACTGATAATTTTTTTTAATGTTGCAAAGCTGCCGCCTGCTGCTTCAGTATGTACAGCTGAACTATGTGCTATTGTAAAAGCCCTAGATATACCATATCATTCAATAAGAAGTCTTGTGTCCTATACTCAGTCTGTAAAAGTTCTCTAGAAAGCCTGAACAACTATAATTCTTCCCATCCTTTAGTGCAGAAGGCTCAGACGTGGCTGTTTCGCATTTCGTGTAGGTGTAAAACAGTATGTTTTTGTTAGATTCCTGGTCATGTTGAGATCCCAGGCAATGAAGAAGCAGATAGAGATGCAAAGAATGGTTATTTCCAGGGATAAATTGATACAAATAGAGTGCCTTTCTTGCTAACAGTAAGAAGTTAATAACCTCAAGTAGGATTTTGGTAATAATCCTATCAAAGCTACAGGAGGACAAGTTTTAACAAGGCTGAGGATTGGTCACTGCCGGCTGACACACAGTTTTCTTCTTGATGGTCGTAGTGCTCCAGTGTGTGCTCACTGTGATAGCCCTTTGACAGTTGAGCACATTCTAGTTCACTGCACCAGGTATGTAAATGAGAGGCAGATGTACCATCTAGATGGTAAAATTATATCTGAAAATTTAGGCGACAACATTGATGTTGGCCCTGTTATGAGTTTTTTTAAAGGCTTGTAGTTTTTATAAAAATGTCTTGTAATTTATATAAATATAATCTTGTTTCTTATTTATGGCAGCTGTTAATTCCGTTAGATATAATATCTCTTGATTTTACTGTTTTAAGCAGCGATAATCAGGATATCTATTTTAAACTCATTATTTATATGATTTCCATTAAATTGATTATTTATATAATTTCCATTGAATACATTATTTATATTTCCATTTTTATTCATCGTCACCGTAGCGTTGAATGACCCCATGGGTCCCAGTGCTTGACGTTATGCCAAAATTACATATTCCATTCCAATAGGCCATTAAGCAAACAACCATTTAGTGCTGGTTTTAATTGCTGGTTTTAGCCTTTTTTCTGCTCTCTTTAACAATAAACAATGAATATTTCTCCATATTTTAAGATTTTTCTACGTGTTTAGGTTACTGTATCTTGTAATTGTGTAATTTTATTTTTCTTTATTACTTCGTAGATTTTAATGTAATCTATATTTCATTATTACTTCATTGATTCTAAATGTACATTGTACTCCATTATAAGTTGCCTGATGACGGAGGAATGTAAATCTTCGAAATTAGTTGCAAATAATAAAGATGCTATCCATTCTAGCCCTGGTTTCAATATTTATTATTCGTCTCTGATTTCCACGGAACTCTTCTATTGCCGATATATATATATATATATATATATATATATATATATATATATATATATATATATATATATATATATATATATATATATATATTATATGTGTGTGTGTGTGTGTGTGTGTGTGTGTGTGTGTGTGTGTGTGTGTGTAGTCTTTATCTAATTTAGAATATACTTGTTAATATAAAGCGTGTTGGTATATTAGTTCCCACCCCCTATAAAATTTCATATAGTACCCAGAAAGACACTGGTGAAGGCAATTTTAAATGTCTGCATTAACTATGCTAACGTTGTCTTGTGAAAGTTATTCTAGTACAAAAATGATTTCAATCTTTACTTTTAGATTCGATATTGTTAGTGTTTTCTCTCAGTCATGTTAATAAAGGAAAGAAGAAGAAGAAGAAAAGAGGAAAGTCAATAAAAGAAAGGTGAAGTAAAAGAGAAAGAGATGAAAGTTTCGGTGTCTTTATTTCCGTCCGAATTTCCCCGGGATGTGAAAAGATTCATCAAGTTTTCTAAGGCTTCCTCAAGATGCCATCCCTAAAGGCAAGATTCTCGGAGGGTTTGGTTTCGTGGGTGTGTGTGTGTGTGTGTGTGGGGAAGAGGCCATGAAAGCTTTCCGTTTTATTAGTTTCCAAAATATAAAAGAGAGGACTAAAGGGTCCACACTTACACACAAACGATGGACAAAAAAAAGATTAACTCCTTGTTCCATTTACTGAGAAACACAACGCCACAACTGTTCTGTAAAACGTCGTCACCTCTTCAAGGTGAATAATCTGGAAATAGCGTCCTGCTGTTTTGTTACAGCTGTGTTCTTTGAAAATGGAACAAACAGATAATCTTCGTTGTTTTTGTCCATCAACGAAATTTGGGAGAACGTAGAAGATTTAGAAAATATTGTCAAACTAATAGGAAGTTCATCAATAATCAAAATGCCGTAGAATTCAACGAAATCTGCATTCAAAAAAATTTTTGCCTCAAAGGCATACATACATACATACATACATACATACATACATACATACATACATATACATATACATACATATATATATATATATATATATATATAGAATATATATATATATATATATATATGTATATGTATATATGTATATATCATATATATATATATATAAGATATATATATATATATTATATATATATATATATATATGTGTGTGTGTGTGTGTGTGTGTGTGTGTGTGTGTAAGTGTGTGTGTGTGATTATAATAATTCTAGCATGTGATTCATTTATCAAACATATCCACAGGTGATAAATAATAGACAGGGTGTAGGTCCTGACCGGTTTCGGCTTTATTTTCAAGCCATTGACAAAGGACTGATACATAGTATTAGAAATCACAAGTATATATACTACAAAGACAGTACTGACGAACATACAAACAACCGTTTGAGACCGCAGATCCACCCACAGGCAGGTGTCAAGGTAAGAGTGGCTTTCAAAAACCATTTGGCTAAAATTTACAATAAATTCTCAAGGGATATACCGATTAGGGTACCCACTGTAGGAGACAACTAGTCCACACCTGACAGGTGTGGACTACTGCCCCGTTACTGTGTTTACAAATATAATAATCCTAGTTCCATGCATCGCTACTGCCTACCTAAAAATTTAAACAGCTTATAAATTTCTTTTGATATTAAAGGATCAAGTTTATACATTCCTTGACTGATGTTCATATTATTATTGTAACTTTCTTTTATAAAACTAGATTCAATGATATTCCTTTCCATTGCATTACTAGAACACAAGCTTTTTTACCCCTTCCCAGTTAATAGCATGATTGTTCTCACTAACATGTACAAAAATACCACTATTTCCCTGTGCATATCTCACATATTGTTTATGTTGTTCTATTTTTTTCCCAGTGCTTTCCCCGTTTGACCAATATATTTAACTATTATGTAACTGCTGGACAAACGTCGGTACCAGCCCGTGTGCATGTAACCCCGTGTTTTCAAACACCTGCTCACCAACTTGTGCAATAGCTGGCTCATCCATGCGCAAGTCCCTAACACTTGCACTTTAACTTTGCGGTCTCCCGCACACATTTATTTTATGTAACTATTATTTAATTGCTGCACAGAAAATCGGTACCAGCCCGTGTGCAAGTTACCCTGTGTTTTCGATCACCTACTGACCTATACTTGTGCAACAGCCGGTTTTGTCCGTGCACAAGTCCATTACACCTCACTTTGATCTCATCCTCGTTCTAGGCAAACGAAACAACGTCCTGAGGGACACACAAACTTTGTTCTTTCAGGAACATCAATAATCCCGTTCTTTATAAACAAAATCTACATACTACCAGTGCTACTAACTGTTCACTGAACATCCCTCTGCACTCGACGACGATCAGTTGTCGTGTGTAACTACCTAACCATTCACACTGTAAATCCACCTTCATTGGCCTTTCAGTCCTTGGCTTTTCCAATCCCTTTACAGGTATCTGGCCTAGTGCCTCGAACATTACTTTGAATAAACCTTCGTCCCACAGGACTAGTAAGCAACTTTTATTCTCTTTACTGTCCCAGCCTTGGTGACTCATTCTGTTTTGCACACTGAGGACCCGTCTTGGCCCTTCCTTCCTATTTTCCTGTCTTGGTGTTTCCACAGATTCACAACCTTGGGTTCCATCTTGGCCTTGCTTTCCCAGTGCCACACCAGTTCTATGGCACACCAATTTCCTTAATACCAATGCCATTGGGGGGCACTCAGCTTTCTGTGGAGAGGACTAATACCCAACAATACACCTCTCTCCCACAACCATGGCTTCTTGTGCTGAATCATACCAGACCTTTCTAGGAATCTGACAGTCATTCAGACATGGTCAGAAGATGAGCCTGAAGCATGGCTACTACTAAGCAAGGAGATCTTGCAGCCGTCAGGAGGGTGGTCAACAAAGTCCACAAAATCAGACCTGAGCTCTGGAGACAATGCTGGCGTAGCCTACCCAAAGGGGCCGGACAGTCCTGGGTAGACTGGACATATCACAAAGGAAGAAATTTTAACCTTTGGCTGGATTTCCTTGAAGTCAGAACGCTTGTGGACCTTTCTGAGCTTGTGCAATTGGAGGATTGTTTCTATTATGCTCTAAGCGCACTTGCCACCTATATTTATGAGAAGTGTCCCACAACCATTGCAGAATGCTGCCATTTGGCAGCATTCTACAAGCAAACTGGACATAGCATTGAGCAGTGTCACAACATACCACGTGACAGCCAACACACTGTGACTACTGCTACCCCTATGCCTCCCTGAGCCAGCACCAGGCCTGCTCCTTTTAACGGAATAGTGCCACCAAGAGACTACAGCCGGCACTATTGCACTGCACGCAAAGTTTACAGACATTCTGCCTTATGGGTGAAGCGTCCAAGCAAGACCCCTACGCCTGCCATTGCCTTGGTGGTAGTTACGCCCCCAGAGTTAGGCCTACCAGCTGAAGGTCTAATACTGTGGCACCTCTTACAGATAACTACCATGCATGCCACGTCATAGCTTTCAATAACTCTGGCTCACAGATCTCTTTCATAAGGGAAGATCAAGTCCCCTTTGGAGCCACTATCGACAGACACAACCTCGTTGCCATAGAGGCAATAAACCACGAGATGAGGATACTTCCTACGATTCAACTAAGGGTCACCAGACCTTACCAATAAAAAATCTGCAGACTTGCAGTAGTGAAGTATCTTCCTGGAGGTTATGACGTCCCCCTAGGACAAGATTTTAAAACCTCCACAGCGAGCCCTCTTCGGACTATTCTTAATACACTGCCAGTGCTGTTTGAGTGCACTGAGTAGTGCCATGCTCCATCCCTCCTGGATGTTGGGCCATCCTCTAGGACCAATTCTGTGTCTGGCCCGGAAATCAACCCAGAGCCAAAACCCACACCGCATCTCCCTCCCGGCTTGGCCCTTCCATCAGTGTCGGACCAGGAGTTAACCCCAAGTAAACCTGAGTCCTGTTTGGACTCCCACGACCATGGTGGAAACTCGCACAAAGGTGTGGCCTCACAAACCATGTCTGAGTTGGTCATTGCCACCTGTAAGGCCCCAACGGCTGACTACCCTCCTTTCTCTCCTTCCATTTTCCAAGAGTATGATATGCTGTAAAATTTCACTATAGCCCAGCTGAAGGCTGAACTAAAATAATACAATATTTTTCTCACTTTGAGTCGAAATAAGACCACACAAGATGGTGTACAGAAGCAGCAGCTGCCCACTCCTTTCCTCATTAACAATTTGCTATGGCAGATTTGCCTACTTTCCTCCTCCCACCCAAAACCTCTGCCTCTCATATAGCTAAATTACCCCCATTGTCCTATTTTTCCACACCTGGTGTTCTCCTGCCAATTTCTTTCCTGACCAACCCAAAAAGAAGCCAGTGCCAAGATGCGAAGACAAGAGACAAAAGGGAGAAAGAAGAAGAGAGCAGAGAAGTCTCTCTCCAATCGCCATTTGCCTAGCAGACATAGTTCTGAACAGACGGGTCACAGAGACCTCTTATCACTATCTGGAGGTCGAGACGATTCCCCTCCCTAAGCTTATTTCCTCGTGTGGTGCGCTTTACTCAAAACACAGTATATTTGGATTTGAAATTTGCCCGATGCACCATTCTTTTACTTAATTAATTACTGTCTGCTTTCATATATATAACTCAAATCCCCCTTGCATCTCCTTCAGAGAAGAAGTGAAATGAGGAAATATTTGTGAATTGTAACTAGAAGTGTTCATTGATATTGCTAACTTATAACAGAGCCGTATATAGAGAGAGTTTGGCCAACCTTTTGACAGGGCGCCATCATGTTCCTGTCCTGTTAAGCCCCACTCACTCACCTGAGCGATGTCTTAGTTTTTCTCTCCCTTTCTCCCTCTTATCATATGCTGCTGATTGTTAACTGAAGGTTTCTATCAAACATTAAGATGTTTGTCAAAACACTCATGGCAGTTTATAACTTTATTACAGTTTTAATTCTAAAATACATAAGTATTATGAAATATTATAAATGGTTTGATAATTCACTGTTTACCCATATTCATTATAGCTTTTCTCATCATCATACTCTTACTCCCTAATTCACTGCCTTTTGATTTTAACGATCGAGCTTTACGAATATTCTCTTGTTTTTTTTTAGCATAAATATGTAATCTTAAAGTGAAGAAAAATTTCAGGAGTCTACCCTTAATGCACTAATCGTCCTAATAAATTGCTCTTGTTTCCAAAACTCTTTTCATTTGCCCGAAAAATATTTTCTGCATTCTGAAATAAACTGAAGCAGGCATCTGTGATATAAACTAGGCAGTTTTTTTCTATATACTTTTGATTGAGTCAACCTTTGAGAAGGATCTGTCTGCGTTGACTGGTTGCTCTCTATTGTTTGAAGACAAAACGTCCAATGATTATTTGACTTTTTAACTTTTTTATGCAGGAGCTAGCAATATAATGGAGGCTGCTCAGTTCTGCTTGATTCATCAAATTGTCACTTGAGAATTGGTCAAAATCATGTTCCTCAGTTTCATTTTCAGCATCACCATTTGTTTCAACATTGGGCTTATTAAGACAGTCAGCTAGAAACTTGCTGTCATCTATGTTATAATTACTTGCACTTGAGCATTTCAGAAATTGTGTAACTGATATCAATATCAGAGGCTGTCGAAATTCTAGGGCAGTTGGCACTGGTTTTTCAGTCTTATGGAGCTAAACAAGTTTTCTAGACAATCTTGAGTGAATCTGGATGTCAGTAAAAATCTGTGACCTTTAGCCAAGTAATTACTTTGGAGATTAAGATTGGAAGTGGTAGACAATATCACTTCAGTTTGAACTGGCTTCCACTGTGCATTAACTCCAATAAGTATTTCAAGAAACACTCTTACAACTTGCTGAAGATGCAGTATAGCTTTCTTATAACAGGAATCATTGACATTACTTAGTGTCATGATTGGACGTCTACTTGACATTAAATCGAACCAATTATTTATCAAACCAATGAACCAAGCTGTTGTAAGCAAGTCTTTACTGTATTCTTCGCGTTCAACCATGTAATGAAGTCCTGCTTTTACCGAATTGCTAAAGAAATTTAAAGCGCCTGATAATTTCATTTTCTTGAAGCGTGATGGATTTAAATGAGTTTCAGAGAGTTTTGGCGCAAGCTTCAGATCTCTACCTTCCTGAAAAGATATCAAACTTTTGACATGTTCAGCTGTCACCTGCTTTGATGGCAAATCAAACTGTTTTACCATGTCGTCACTCAAATGAATAATGATATTGCCTTTCACTAGACAGGACCACAAGTTCTTTATGATATGTGGTACCTCGTGGATGAAGTAAAGAAATTGTTCTTTGCTAATAGGATGAGCGGTCCCATTAACTATGCTACAGTTTCTGGAACAGATAATATCAAAACTCTTTAGAAGGGACCGATATGCACTCCCCATGTATGATGTGATGGCACTAACATGCAATCCAGTGGCATGGGGCCGCTTCATAATATCCAAAACCAAAGGTTTTAAAGTTTTCCCCTTGATGCTATTTCCTGTTTTTTCTCTTGTGCCTTTTTATCTTTCTTTTGGAGATTTTGTATCGTCCTCATTAATGCTGCTTCTTGTAACTCTCCAACAGGATTGGTAGAATCGCTACTAGTAGCATCAGTACTATTGTCACAGGGATTTTGATTTTGTGAACAGCAGATAACTTAAGGCGTTTAAGGCCATGAGCTCTTCCTGATTTGTACTGATCATCCTCAAAATGATCCTAAAGATAAAATAAATCATTGTTAACTACAGGCCTGAATATCAGCAATTAAAATGTGTTATTTAGTTATATGCTATATTACTACCAGTAAAAATGCAAATGTTGCACATATGAAAAGTAAAGAGGAAAAGTCTTGAACTTTCCGAACATAAATAAGATCTGTCATGGGCTTTTCAATTTTCTCGTTTCACTTTAATCTTCCATTGCCGTCGTCTCTTTGGGTTTCTAGGGAATCTCTGCATCCTTTTATCCTGTCCATACTGCAAGATACAGCCTAGTGCTGCACAGCCAAACATTGGAGTAAAGTATGTAATTTACCGAAAATTAGTAAAAGGTTTCTCCGTGTGCTTGTGGCGTGACGGTTCTGACTGTGTCAGGGCAATCGGACAGAGGCAAGATGGCACCCATCAGCCAGTGACCTTGAATAAGTGGTTCCGACCATGGCCAAACTCTCTCTATATACAGCTCTGACTCATAACAGTGTTAAGTGACTTACATTCTCTGTCTTACGCAAAATCCCAATTACATTAATCGAATTTTCGATCGAGAATTACATTGCATCCTTAATTTGCAGAATTAGATGACAGAAGAAGTTGTGTACCACTTCTCACGTGTTCCAGGTGTCAGAGTGTCAATCACCTATCTCGAATCCCAAAGTATCAAGAATGAAGGGCTGCTGATAAGATTTTTTGTATGATTTCCCATAACTATACATATGTCTTATTTCTGTAAGTACTGGGTACTTCAAAAAAGAGATTTATATTTTACTGGGGTTTCACGGTGGCACTAATTGCTTTGTTAATTAACGTAACCTCAGTACCACAGAGCTAGTGAGAGCATTATTGGGTTGAGAGTTAAGATGTGTTTGTGTGTTTGATATGTCGTGTTTCATGTTTGGTGTTGCTGTGTGATAGTATATAAATGCATGTGGGATTTTTCTGAAGAGTGTGAGTGAGTGAGTGATCGAGAGAGAGAGAAAGATCGTAATTGGTGGATGGATAACAAGGAGTGGTTTGATTGCGGGCATAAGCATCTGGCTTGTCTGTTGGAGAAGTTGCCGAGGATATCAATGGTGAGTCCGATACAAGAGTCGTAAGGTGTCAGTAAGCAGGAAAAGGTGGTTAGTCAGAAGTAACCAGAGTTATTTGGTGTTTTCTTTTTTGATATTGATGTTATATGATTTTTGTGCGAGCGTCTGTCTGGTGGTTGTTGAGCTGCAGAGGTTTGTTGTAATTGAGTTTGCACTTTGATGGCTTTGGGAGTTGTCTGTTGGAGACTGTTGGTGGTTATGGTTTGTTATGCTGGGATTGAGTTGTCATATGATTTGTTGTGTTGTTTTCGAGCTGTTGATATTTGTTTGCATAGTGAATAGGGTGTTGTTTTTTTTTAGTTGTAAGGTTTTGGTGCTTGTCTGTCTTTAGTAGTAAAATTCAGTGGTTGTTATGTCACAACGACTAAAATATATCCAGCGGATGGCACAGCACCTAGCCCTGAGTATCTAGAGTCTGAGGTGAGTACATGTGTTTGTGTGTTGTGTATTCTGTTTTTCAGTAAGCCAACTCTCCTGTGTCTAGTTAGTAACGTGGAGAGAAAAGTGGGGCAGAGTGAAAGTTCGAGAGTCAGTACGACTAAAGTAACTGTGGGAAGATTTGCTTGCTTTTGATCCTCCCGTCACATAAATTTTTGGCTCCCAAATAGGGACTGCTGGTTTGGCAGCTGTAGGACAATTGGCCTAGTGTGTATGAGTGGTGAGAAAATTTAGGATGGGTAGGTTGAGTGAGGTAGAGAGGTTGAAGGAGAAGCTGAGGTTGGCAAAGGAAGTTGGGAAAGCAATGGAAGTGGAGAATGAGAGGCTGAGGCTTGAGTGTGAGAAGTATAAGAGGGAGTTAGAAGAGTTTAGAGGAATGATGAGGAGTGCTTAAGAGGGAATGGAAGAGTAAGTGAAAGAAGCCAAGCAGTGGATGATTGAGAAGATGGATGAAAAGTTGGGATTGATGATGAGTAGTGTGCAAGAGATGATTAAAGAAATGATGAAAGGGTTTTTTGGAGAGGTAGCTGTAGGAGGTCGGTTGTCATGGTAATCGCTTTATAGCGAAGAATGATAAGTTAAAGGAAATGAAAATGCATCTTCTTCGAGTAGGGCTCCAGCAAGGATGCATCCGTGCACTTGTACCTGTTGGAGGTGCCTGTCCTCATGATGGTTCGAGAATCGCCAGGCGGGATATGGAACTCAACAGGCACCAACATGTCGTTAGTAACGCTGTGTATTATGAGGCAACATTTCGTTGAGATCCTTCTAAAAAGTTCCTGTACTCTCGGGAGTCTGTGACTTTCAGTGGTAGGCCCCGCCCCCAGATAGCTGTATATATATGACTGATGAAGTATCAGAGATCAGATCATCAGTGAGAGATCATCAGAGAGAGATAAGAGAAGAAGGAACAGACGAAGGATAAGAGAGGAAGAAGGCGCACGAGAAAGTGGGATCGAATTCGAGTCAAGTGGTCCAGTCAGAGAGAGAGCGACATATATTTCGACGTTGAGCAAGCCTTCAGAGAAGAAACGTCCTACAAGGTGGTTTTGAGGAGTAACCTGCCCTTCGAGTATCAAGAATAGACATTGCTTTCTGCAGTATGGAGTGAAGAAGATGTCTAAAGTTTTACAGCTCTCCTTTGTGAAGCTGTTGCTTCGAGCATTGATTTTCGACAGCTGCAAAACTGGCCAGCAAGTATTTCATTATGGCACCGTTTCCCCAGTTCACATAAGGTAAGATCTAATTTTTGTTATGTAAATAGGAGAAACCATTCTCCATTGATCTTTGTTAGTAAGCTTGTAAATAAACTTTTGTTCTGTTTGTGTTTCTTTCTATATTCGTATCCTGAGTTTCAACTGTTGGTATTGAATTCTTTTTGTTTATTATAATTAAGAACCTGTAGCGGACCTCGGTGTCCATGAAATTATTGGCGATTTTTGGCTAGGGTATTCGGCACAGTAACAGATTGAAACTGGGAGAATATAGAAAAAAACCAGAATGAGTGAGATAGTGAAAGAGTTTATTGAGTCTGGTAAGCTTCTAGGTCTAGAGGGGAATGATCTCTGTGAGTATGTTGAAAGGAAAGAGAGAGTAAAGTATGAGAGAGATGAAAGAGCGGCTGAGAGAGAGGAAAGAGCAGCTGAGAGAGAGGGAAGAGAGGCTGAGAGAGAAATGCAGCAACAAGAAAGAGAGAAAGAACGTAAGCATGAGTTGAAAATCGCTCATTTAAGGCAAAGTACTCTTAGCAGTCAGACAGGCGAGAACAAAAGTGGAGCTGAGTGTTTAGGTCTGAGTGCAGTGTTGAAATTAGTACCAAAGTTTGATGAGGAAGATGTAACAACATATTTCATGTGTTTTGAGAAGTTAATGGAAAGAGTAGGTTCTCCTAAAGAAATCTGGACTCTATATTTACAGTCAGTTTTGAGTGGTAGGGCGCTTACTGTGTATATTTGCATGTCTAAGGAGGAATATGATGAATATGATATTTTGAAAGAAACTGTTCTTAGCACGTACAGGTTAGTACCAGAGGCGTTCCATAAGAAATTTAGAAGTTTGAGAAAGGACAAGAATATTACGTATGCAGAATACAGTAAGAAGTTAGAAAGGCTGTTTTTTGATTGGTTAACTTCTGCTAAAGTTGAGGATTTTGATGGTTTGAAGAACTTAGTGTTGTTAGAAAACTTCAAAGATAACGTATCCCCTGAGAAGAAGCTTTCCATAGCAAGGCGAGAAGTATCTTTTGCAGGAGCAACTAGGTTAGCAGACGCATATAGTTTGACTCATAACTTAAGTGTCAGTAAGAAGCGAAATGACCATTCGTCTGGTAGAGTACAAAGCAGTAAAAGTTTCAGTTCTAGTAATAGCAATCCCAGTAAAAGTGACTATTAATGTTATGCATGCGGAAAACCTGGTCATATGTCTAAGATTTATAAGAATAAAGTGGCATCTAGTGGCTCAGAATTAACTTGATTCCGATGCAATGGGAAAGGGCATTTAGCGAGAAATTGTGCGGTAGAAAGGAAGGACATTAAGAAACTAGTGTCTCTAGTTAACCTTTCGTCAAGTAGGAATGATGCGATGAGAGAAACTAGGAAATTTTTTGGTGAATTTCTGTCAGAAGGTGTAATTTCCTCTCTTGGAGGAGTAGATTCGAGAGAAGTAGTGTTGCTTCGAGACACAGGAACTGCTGTCTCACTGATTAGGAGAGAGAGTGTGTCAAACAGGGCAGAAATCAATATGGAAGAAAAAGTCATGTTAGTGGATTTCCGAACTATTGTGTTCTTTGTCCTTTGTTGAAGTTAAACTTGGAAAGTCAGGTAGTGTCAGGAGAAGTGAAACTAGCAGTTGTTGACAGTTTGCCCGTTGATGGCACTAACATTATTGTCGATAATGACTTAGCTTTGTCCAAGAATGTGAATCTTGTTGTGAGTAAGATTCCAGTGCCTGAAATGGTAGTAACTAGGTCAGGTTTAGATACAGACATAGACTACGGTCATAGTTTGTTCTTGGATTCGAACGAGTGTGAGTTCATGGATTCGAACGAGAGTGAGTTCGTGGATTCGTACGAGTGTGATAGAGGTGGCGAGGTTGATTTTGGCGTAAGTGTGACTCTATCGGTGTTGACAGTGATAGCCAAGGGGAAGGTGTAGCTGTCGAGAATAACGTAGTCGATGTAGTGGAATCAAGTAATAGTTACAACGATGAATTAGGCACTAACCTTTTGAATAAGGATGAGCTAGTCAAGTTTCAGAGAGAGGATGAGACACTATCCTGAAATTTTGAATGTGAGCTGGATGATGATCTCGATAATGTGTGTCAGGAAACGTTTTGTTTGAAGGACGAAGTTTTGTGTCTTTATGTTTATCCTAAGTCAGGTAGTAAAGAGGAAATCACCGAACAATTAGTGGTTCCTAGGAAGCTTCATGAATTAGTTTTGAAGTTAGCACATGATGAGCAAGGACATTTGGGAGTAAATAAAACTTTCAGGTGTATTAGTAGGGCGTACTTTTGGCCTAAAATGAGGAGCGACGTAAAGAGGTATTTTTTAAGCTGTCATGAATGCCAAATTGCCAGGAAACCGAATTAAGTAATTCCCAGAGCTCCGTTGTGTAATATTCCTTCAGTAGGCGAACCTTTTTAGAATGTAGTTATCAATATGGTAGGAACGTTGCCTAGAAGTAAGGGAGGGAGTATATATCTGTTGACAATCATTGATAGACTAACTCGCTATCCAGAGGCGATAGCCGTAAGAAGCTGCAACGCAAGGATTGTAGTTAAATGATTGTTAGATTATTTTTCTAAGTTTGGTCTGCCTCGTACTATACAGTGATAATGGTAGTAATTTTGTATCCAAATATTTCAAGGATAGAATGAAAGAGTTAGGCATTAAACTCGTAACTTCCACACCTTATCACCCCGAATCACAAGCCATTGTAGAGTGGTTTCACCAAATGTTAAAGAGTTGTTTACGAAAACTGTGTAGTAACTTTGAATATGACTGGGAAGAAAAGTTACCTTTTGTTCTGCTAGCTTTATGGTTGGCACCGAACAACACTACAGGATTTAGTCCTTTCGAGCTGGTTTTCGGTCACACCGCATAAGGTCCTTTGGAAATGTTAAAATGTAACTTAATGCTTAAAGAAGGTAGTGAGGACTACATAACTGATCTAGAGTATTATAAAAACAATTTAAGAGATGATTGGGAACTAGTGAAGGAGAACGAGAGTGGAAGTCAAGGGGAGACTAAACGGAAACATGATCTTAGAGCGAAAGAGAGAAGGTTTTGTGTGGAAGATAAAGTTTTAGTACTAGTTCAAAAAGAAGGTCCCTCTTTATCTTATAAGTTCGAAGGTCCTTTTTCAATTTCAGAGAAGAGGGGAACTCTAAATTATGTAATCGATAGGGGTAAGCGTAGAGCAAAGCGGATACATGTAAACTTCCTTCAGAATTATAAAGAACGCCCCGTGCTGTGGCCACCGCCCGCGTTCGTAGTAACGGTGTTACAGAAAGAAATTAGTTTTGAGAAAAACTCAGAGGTGCTTAAGAATTTCCAAGTTTTAATCAGAGTTCAGAAAACGAAAATTAAGAGGAAAGGATAATGTTACAGCTGATAGCCTCTCTAGAGATTCTGTCTTGGCACAAGTGGGTGAGTGAATGGAGAAGATTGCGTGTTTTACTGGATTAAGGCTTTATGCAGAATTGTTCCTCTGCTGTTTGATTCTTGTTTCTTTAAAAATAAATAGAATCATTTGATTTCATTTTTTTTTCTTTTAGGGGAACGTGTCATGGCAATCGCTTTATAGTGAAGAATGATAAGTTAAAGGAAATGAAAATGCATCTTCAAGTAGGTCTGCAGCAAGGATGCAACCGTGAACATGTTGGAGGTGCCTGTTCTCATGATGGTTCGAGAATCACCAGGTGGGATATGGAACTCAGCAGGCGCCGACGTGTCGTTAGAAACGCCGCATATTATGAGGCAACATTTCGTCGAGATCCTTTTAAAAAGTTCCTGTCATCTCGGGAGTCTGTGACGATCAGTGGTAGGCCCCGACCCCAGATCGCTGTATATATATGACTGACAAAGTATCAGAGATCAGTGAGAGATCATCAGAGAAAGATAAGAGAAGAAGGAACAGACGAAGGATAAGAGAGGAAGAAGGTGCACGAGAAAGTGGGATTGGATTCGAGTCAAGTGGTCCAGTCAGAGAGAGAGAGTGACAGAGATATTTTGATGTTGATCATGCCTTCAGAGAAGAAACGTCCTACAAGGTGGTTTTGAAGAGTAACCTGCCCTTCGAGTATCAAGAATAGACATTGCTTTCTGCAGTATGGAGTGAAGAAGATGTCTAAAGTTCTACAGCTCTCCTTTGTGAAGCCGTCGCTTCGAGCATTGATTTTCGACAGCTGCAAAACTGGCCAGCAAGTATTACATTATGGCACCGTTTCCCCAGTTCACATACTGTAAGATTTAATTTTTGTTATGTAAATAGGAGAAACCATTCTGCATTGATCTTTGTCAGCAAGCTTGTAAATAAACTTTTGTTCTGTTTGTGTTTCTTTCTATATCCGTATACCGAGTTTCAACTGTTGGTATTGAATTCTTTTTGTTTATTAATATTAAAAACCTGTAGCGGACCTCGGTGTCCGTTATATAGGTCTCCTGGGTCTTGTGATGGGCCGGGAGTGATTAAGAAAGTGAAAAAACAAGTGGATGGAAGTGTGAGTGAGGGAAGTGATTTGGTTGTGGTAAATGAGGAGAAGAAAGAGAAGGTACAGAATAGGGATAGATCAGGGCAGAAGGGTAAGAAGGGAGTTAAGAGTCAAGAAAGGGCTAAAGGGAAGAAGATTAGTATGTAAGGTCGGCAAGATAAGAAGAAAATGAATGATGAGAATAGAGTTGAGAGTAAGTTGCAGGATGAGAGTGATTTAGATAGTGGCAAGTGGGAACTGGTAGGTAGGAAGAAGGGTAAGAAAGGTATGACTAAAAGTATGGATGTCAATATGGAAATGGATTCGTTGTATTCAGAAGAGGGTAAGAGAGGTCAGAATGGAAGTAGCGAAAGTGAGAGTGAGAGTGAGCAGGAAGTACAAAAGGCTGTGTATATGAGAGAGGTACCCTGATGTGCACGCTATGAGGAATATGGTAGTTGGGATATGGGGGACTTTTTTTAAGGAATATGATAAGTATTGTGTGGCTAAGTATAGGGATAACAAAAGAGTTTGGTGAGAGAGTTAGGTAGTTTTTTTATGGGATTTTCGTTGAGTATGTATGGGGTAATGATGAGTGTAGGGAATGTGCCGTATGAGAGTGTGAAAGCCAGGATTGTGGAACAGGGAAGAGAATAAAGACTAGCCTTAGATGCAGGAGAAAACATGATTTTGAGGAGGCAAGAATGAATGTTGGTGAGTCGTTGTCAAAGTATGTGTGCAGATTGGAAACATTAGCTAGGAAAAAGTTTGGGGATGAAGGGATAATAAATGAGTGTAAAGAGCTGGTGAGGAAGTTATTGGCGACTGTACCAGAGAGCATATATTAGTTTATGAATTTAAAGCGTAAGGAGAAAATACGATAGACGAATGAAAGGTTAACGCGGAACAACATTTTATAAATAGTAGAGGATTATGAGCTAGATAGGTGTATGAAAGAGAGTAGAAGTGTTAGTGTTAGGACTGAAGTAGCTAAGGGTATACCAGAATTTAAGAGCTATAGGGAGGCAGTTTTAGAAGGCCGAGGCGAATGGCAGAGTGAGTAGTTGATAGCAGCCTTAGAGCAAGTAACATAAATCTAGTTAACCTTAAGAGAGGTCGAAGTGCAAGCGTTGGAAGAGTAGGGTGTGTTAGTCGTGAATGAGAATAGCAGTGTTATAGATGTGGAAAGTAAGGACGTAAGAAGAGTGAGTGCCGGTGGGTGTTGGGAGTGTGTTTCGGGTGTGGGCAGGCAGGTCTTATAGTGAGTGAATGTAAGATAGATAGGGATGTTAAGTGTTACAGGTGTGGGCAGGTAGGGCATATAGCGAGTGGATGTCGGGGTACCCATGTGAACGAGGTTTGTGGTAATTGTGGAAAGAATGGGCATTATGCTAGGATGTGTAAAGAACCACAGGTGAAATGTGTTGACTGTGGAATGGAAGGTCATGTAGCGAGTGTGTGTAGGCAAAGCAGGAGGAATTAGATCTGGGAATTCGGGAAACTAGGTATAAAGGGGATTCAGTGTGTGGGCAGTATGAGTGATGCATGTGCATAAATAATTGTTGCATGAAAAAGAGTTTCAGGATGGAGCTCATGAATGTATGAATGTAAAAGTGAAGTGCAAAGGGGTATGTTTGGTTGCTTTAGTTGATACTGGGTGCAGTGTTAATGTTTTTTTCAAGAATGGATGTGACAAGTTGCGGAGTAAGTGTGAAATTAGGAAATGTGAAGGGGACGTACGAAGAATAGGAAATTGAGGATTGCCTGTGGTGGAAATGTTTCGTGAAAATATAGAAATCCAAGGGGTAGTGATGGATGAAAGTGACTTTTGTGTGTTTAAGGGAATGATTGATAAGTATGATATGTTGTTAGGGTGCAGGTTCTTGAAGAATGTAGAGAAGGGGAATGGAAGGAAGACGTGTGAACGGCATGATAAGGGTGTTAGTGTTACGGTGCAAACAGCTGATAAAGCGTGTAATATGGGTGACTGAGGGAATGAATGATACTTATAGTGTATGTGGGTTTGAATTAACAAGGATAAATGAGACTTCAGTGGGAAGGAAACCGAGTAGTAAGGAGGTAGTTGATAGAATGGATAAATCTTTGCAAAAGTTTGACAGAAGTATGGATGAACTGAGCGATTTGGTAGCAGAAATGGGGGAGATATTGGGACTAGAGCTAGAAGATGTCGATGAAGTAGTGAATGAGATTTTGGAGAATAGTAGTGAGGGAGATAATGGGAATTTGAATGAAAGTTGTTTATGAGAAGTGAATAGTGATGTAATTGAGTGAGTGTATGAGGGTCCTCAAATAAGATCCAGGGAGCCTGCATCCTTGGGTGTTGCAAAAACCAATTTAGTGTGGGTGTTGCAAGTGTAAGATGTTGTCAAATGTAACACGAGAGGTAATATGGAGGAGTGATAATGATAGTTACATTTGACAATGTCTTTGAGGGTTGCATGAGAGAGAGAGAGAGAGAGAGAGAGAGAGAGAGAGAGAGAGAGAGAGAGAGCATCGTTGGGTTAAGATGTTTTTGTGTGTTTGATATGTAGTGTTTCATGTTTGGTGTTGCTGTGTGATAGTTTCTGTGTCAATGTTTTTCTGAAGAGTGTGAGTGAGTGAGCGATCGAGAGAGAGAGAGAGAAAGATCGTAATTGGTGGATGGATAATAAGGAGTGGTTTGACAGCAGGCATAAACGTCTGGCTTGTCTGTTGGAGAAGTCGCCGAGTATATCAATGGTGAGAGTCCGTTACGAGAGTCGTAAGGAGTCAGTAAGTAGGAAAAGAGGGAGTTCGAGGTGATGGATAGCAAGATAAACATTTCCTGAAAACAAAGAAGATGAAGTACAAGGATCTAAAGGTGAAGACACCAGTTAGCAATGCCTACAGTGTACTAGGTGTGGCGCACTGATGGCACTATCCCCTCCCTACGAGGCCCATATACGTAAATGTTCTTAC
Source organism: Macrobrachium nipponense (assembly GCF_015104395.2). Lineage (NCBI taxonomy): Eukaryota > Metazoa > Arthropoda > Malacostraca > Decapoda > Palaemonidae > Macrobrachium > Macrobrachium nipponense. The sequence continues at coordinate 83,747,363 of NC_087207.1, forward strand.
CCCAGTGACATATTATCATACGCTTCATGGCAAAACTGGCGCAGAAAAAAAATTCATAAGCATCAAATACTATTAGTTTTCACGGTTTATACGAGCGCTACATCACTTGCGTTTTTATTCGGTAAATACATCGCACCATAAACGATATAGTCACTGCAAAATAGATTGAAAACAAATGTTGTCAAAACAAATTGAATAATTTTCTGTGCAACCTATCGCTTCACCTATTTGGAAGTAAAGACTGAATTCGTTTGAATATTTAAATAATTGAATTATCGTCGAGGAAACTGTTTAATGCGTTTAAAAACAATTTGTTGCAGTAGGGAAAGATGGATATACGCATTGCTCAATTTTTATTCAAATGTGTTGGATGACTAACTGTTCAATAATATTTACTGAAAATTAATTTATTACTCGTGTCAAAACGCTGATTTCTCTGAGGTGAAGCTAAGTGTATGATTAGAGTATTTCATAACAGTACTGTATTTTTTTTTATATTTGTCTCTTTCTAGACTGTAAGTTCATATCCACCATTTCCTTTTATATACTGCATCATGATGTTTATAAATTCCACCACAGGAATAAGTGCTTAAATACGTGTATAACTCATATTTAATGTATGTCTGGTTTCTCCTAAATTAAATATATATTCCAAGTAATCATTAAGAGATCAGACTGTCATCCCAAAAAGCTATATGTCAGCGGTTCTACCAACAGAACTGTTATACCTGTATCGTGACCTACCTGTAACAGAGAGAGAGAGAGAGAGAGAGAGAGAGAGAGAGAGAGAGAGAGAGAGAGAGAGAGAGAGAGAGAGAGAGAGAGAGAGAGAGAGAGAGAAATTACATTTTGAGCATTAATTTCAATAGTGCCAAATGGAACTGAAAGTTCTTATGAAGTTCTTGCCCACTTTTAGTAATCTTTATCAAATGATTACTCTTACTCTTGTTATAATAAAAAAATACAGGATTTTCCTTGTTATAATCAAAATATTCTAAGATTATTCTTCTTGTAATAAAACAATTGAATGATTATTCTTGTTTTTAAAACATTACAAGATTATTCTTTTTATAATAGAAAAATATAAGTTTATTTTGTTATAATGAAAAAAATTACAAGATTATTCTTGTTGAAATAAAAATATTCAAAGATTAGTCTTGCTATAACCCGAAAATTAATAGACTATTCTTGTTCTATTTAAAAGACTGAAAGAATACTCTTGCTATAATTAATCTAGTGACTTCATACCATGAAAGTAGGATGGACATTTTTGTTCTGCCATGATCTAAATACAGTCATGACAGGTCCTGTCACTCGACAGCTGGGAATCTCACACCTAATATCGTTTATTGTTGCTATAATAAATCACACGACATATCGACAGGAGAGTTATATTGTTGTATTGCTCCTTAGCATCCTGTCTGTTTACAGATTGCTCCTAGTGTCAATTCTGTTTATATATATTGCCCCTTGAAGTGATTCGCTACCGAGCTGCTTTCCCTGGTCATATCCCCCCCCCCATAATAATAGTTGAAATCCATTTTTTATATAATGGTAACTATGAAGCAGTTTGGAGGGTAAATTAAAACTTTTGTGCACAAATATCGGTAATAATATTCGCTGTGAATGTTATTACTACTGGTAGTTTTATAGTCTAAAGCAGTAAAAATGCAAGCACTCATATTTTTCACTTTGGTATATCAGTACACAAAACACACACACACACACATATACTCTCCTACTTCAATTTTCAAATTAGTTGTTTTTTAAGATAATCGTCTACACAAAAATAAGTTGTGGTGAATGAATAAAAAACCGAGACTTTCGAACTTCATGAAAGTCCTCTTCGGTAAGAAGGACCTCAATATCTGGCTTTACATGCTGGCATTTTTTCGGGCCGCCTAAAAAAAAAAATGGGATTTTCCTAATGGACCTCTGTTTTAGCTGTAGTAGGTATTTTAGCCTTTCGCATACTTTCATCTTCAAGAAGTCACAAGACTACCCATATTTTAAAAGTGACCACCCCAAAAGTATTTTCGTCCGCAAATATTTGCTTTTTTTTTCTCACGTTTCCAATGCCATTTTTCATTCTCATCCTTCCTCTACAGACAGGAATTCGCAGAAATGTTTGCCCAAGGGAGAAATGAGAAGAAATAGTTCTGGAAACAAACCTGAATATATTCCCGCTAGGGACCTAAGTTACTGATAGCCTGGGGTAAAATAGAAGACTTTGGATATGTATACACACACACACACACACGCATATATATATATATATATATATATATATATATATATATATATATATATATACATATATATATATATATATATACATACATATATATATATATATATATATATAATATATATATATATATATATATATATATATATATATATATATATATATATAATGTTGCACGAAGAAACACATGGTTGGGAGTATCCTTAAATCCAGGGTAGAAAGGTGAATGAAAAACTGGGGACTTGGAACAAGCAATTTCGTAGTATGTTCTACATTTTCAAGTTGACTCTGAATACAAAAGAAGTCGACAGATCTTTATATACAAAAACAGAAAGCATGGCAGGGTTACAGTTTGCTAATTTGGGTGATGTTCTTTAAGCAAAAGAGACAAGGAGAGAGGATCAAGGTACAATCCAGGATGGAGATTTAAATTCTGTTTGATGTGGCTTCAATAAAAATGGATTCCAAAGGATTTCTTTTGCGGTGATCATTGTCCAAGCAGATCATCGAGAAATTATCGCAGTTACAGCATGGCCTGTCTTAAGCCAATGATCCGCAATGCCATTATTCGTTAAGCCTCTTGATATCGCATATTTGTGCTGAGGGCATCTCCCCTTTAGATCTTTGGATGTTTGCCCTTTATAAATTTTATTATATTCTTTACAAGGAATACTGTATATAATATTGGTTGAATTTGACGGGCTATTCTTAACTAATTAGTTTATTTTTCAATATATTATTATCTTTAAATACTAAGGTAATATCAAATAGTTTTCAAAATGGGTACAACAGGAATGAAATTAGAATGAAATAATAAAAAGCATTTTTTATTACTAAACGCATGACCCTAATATTACTAAAAACAATATTTATGTTAAAAAAGCTTTAAAATTCTAGAACTTTAAAAAAAATTTCCATTATATGGTAATTTTAGAATGTTATGCTTACTAAATTTAAATTTATTATTAGTTAAATAAAATGTTTTTTCTAGCTCTTTTCCATGCCACATCTACAAAAGTCCTTGGGTATTTAAGTTTGAATTCAATATCACAAATAGTTTTAATCTCAGCGTCAATAAACTGCGGGCTACAGACACATGAAGCCCTTAAGAACATCCCAGAAAAAAAACCGAGAATTTAACAATTTGATGGTGATTGGAGTAATAATGAACAAAAAGAAGCAATGTTAGTTGATTTTTGAAAGACGTAAAAGGGGAAATTTCTATCATTTCTATGGACGGTTACATCAAGAAAATCGAAATTACAATTTCTTTCTTCGTCTACAGTCAATTTATAGAAGGGACTAAATTATTGGGATTAATAAGGAATTCTTGGAAAGTTTCGTGAACTGGCCAAATACAGAAGATACGTATTATCCACATGCCTGAACCATATAACTTTTTGGGGAAAAATTCTTGGTAAGAGTTTTGTGTAAAGAAATTCCATGTAAATATTGCTAAAGACAGGAGATAACCCATAGCCATGCCAAACTTTTATACTTTTGTTCAAAAAAGACCCCATTAAAAAAAATTTACTAACTTTGATACAAAACAATGTTGATTTTTATAAACTAATTGCATAATTTAAATTTGAATTTTGATTTTAATATTGTTAGTTTTGATGTCTCTTTATTTACAAAAGTGCCTGCAGATTAAATACTTGGAATCTTGAAGGATGAACTAAAACGTAACTGTACCAAACCTCATTAGTCTCATAAGGTTATGTATCAAAGAGAGTAAATTTTGTTTTAACGCAATATCTCCAAACTACGTCAAATAAGCACTTAGAATTTATGTTAGACCGAATTTATTTACATAGATAAAGGCAGCTAAGTACCTCTGTTTCTGTATCCCGTTCTAATATACAGTTAAAATTGTATTCTGAAGATTTAACGGAACTATTTGTAATGAAAAAAACTCAGTGGAATACCTTTCTTTTATGGATTCTCTTCGAGTATGCATTGAAAACTGCTTTTAAGTAGAATTTTCTATGGTTTGCAAAAATAATTAAAAATAAAAACGATAGAAAATACCTCCGTTCAAATATACTCTTAAAATTGATTTTAAGTAAGTTTTTCTGAGGGTTTGCGGAAATTATTTGGCAATTAGGTCATCTCAGGATGTGTAAAAATTACACGTATAAAATGTACAGAAATGATCTGGAAAAAACGTGCAATGAAATATATATAGTATATATAATATATATATATATATATAATTATATATATACTATATTATATACCTATATATATATATATATATATATTATACATATATATATATATATATACATATATATATATACATAGTATATATATATATATATATATAAATATCCTATATACCTATACTATATATACTATATACTATATATATATACATATATATATATATATATATATATGGATATATATAAATACAATATATATACATGAGGTATAATATATATATATATATATTATATATATATCATATATATACATATATATACATATATATATATATATATATATATCATCTATATATATATATATATATATATATATATATAGATATATATATATATATATACATATATAATATATATAATATATATATATATATTATATTATATATATATATATATATAGTATATATAATATATATATATATATATATATATATATATATTTCATTGCACGTTTTTTCCAGATCATTTCTGTACATTTTATACGTGTAATTTTTTACACATCCTGAGATGACTTAATTGCCAAATAATTTCTCAAACCCTCAGAATTACTTAAAAGCAATTTTAAAGAATATTTGAACCGGAGGGATTTCTATCGTTTTATTTTTTAATAGGTTTTGCATTAGAAAAATTCTACTTAAAAAGCATTTTCAATGCATACTCGAAGATTACAAATAGTTCCGTTAAATCTTCAGAATACAATTTTTAACTGTATATTAGAACGGGATACAGAAACAGAGTACTTAGCCGCCTTTATCTATGTAAATATATACTATATATATATATAATATATATATATATATATATATATATATATATATATATATACATATATAATATATATATATATATATATATATATATATATGTATATATATATATATATATATATATATATATATATATATAGTATATATATATATATATATATATATATATATATATATATATATATATATATAAAGTAGGGCCAGAGTACCTACTCGAAATAATAAAGAGTTCCTTAAAAATATGATTATAATGATTAGTTATTTACACTGGCATATTGCAATTAAGCGTTTACAAATTATAGTTTACCTTATAGAAGGACATTTCACAGTTTAGAGGATTAAATAATTAATAATACTAGATATAAGTATTATAGTTAATGCTACAAACTATATTAAGGCATTTAGAAACCCAAAGTAAATTATCAAATGAAGAATTTCCTAAATCAAAATTCATGTTCTTTGTTATATTATGCAGAATAAGAACCTTTCCTGAATAAAGAGTTGATATCAGATCGGTTGCTCTCCTAATTATAATCCGCATTAATATTTAATGAGATTTTTCCTTCTAAAATTGTCATAATCAAAGCGTGGAAGTCCTAATCTAGACTACGTGACACTTTCAATTGATTAATTCATTCGTCTTCTCTCCTCTCTCTCTGCCTCTCTCTCTGTCTCTCTCTCTGTCTCTCTCTCTCTCTCTCTCTCTTCTCTCTCTCTCTCTCTTGATTTCATGCTAGTAGTTTAGGAGACTGGATGCAGAATATCAATTTTATTATCACCCAAGTATGACTTTTATCGCTAATACACACACACACACACAAACACACACACACACATATATATTATATATATATATATATATATATATAGATATATATATAATATATATATATACATATGATATATTTATTATCATATGATATATATATATATATATATATATATATATATATATATATATATATATATGTATATATATATATATATATTATATATAGGATATTATTATATATATATATATATTTATATATATGACTGGTAAAAATGTTCTGTAACAACAGAATTCCATCTAATAAAAGGTAGAAAAAACCCATAAAAAACACCAAAATGTAGAGAGAAAAGTACTATATTTTCAGAGACTGCTGTCTCTCTCTTCAGGTATATGAATGAGAAAAGTTTACAGAAAAGGTGGTATTTATACCAAGAGATTCGTCCACAAGTAAGCCAATTTAGGTCACCCCCCGCTGATAATCTTTCCTTTAATCTTCTTAAGCGTTGGTTGAATGAACACTGCGTCGACGATATCTGATATCCAATTCCCTTTTGAGATGTTCATTACCTGCTTCTCTTTTATTAAGGCCGATTCCATCATTTGACTCTTGTACCGGCAGTTGCTGCTATAAATTACACGTGACATATTCCAGTTTATTCTATGGTTATGTTCATTTATATTGTTGAAAATAGCGAGTTCTGTTGTCCATACCTAATGACCGTTTGTTTGTATTAATCTCTGGGGAAGTGATTTACCTGTAAATCCGATGTAAGATTGGTCACAGTCCTGGCATGGGATCTCATATACCCCCGAGTCTTTGGGAGATGTCTTTTGTTGGACGTTAATCAGGGATTTGGCTAAGGTATTTGGGTAGGTAAATGCAAAAGGGTTGGATTTCCCAAGGGTGTGAGTTACTCTCTTAATCGTCTCCAGGTGGGGAATTTTTATTTTATTGGTGGGTGTGTCTCTGGTCTTGTCTTTAGGGGGTCGGTAGAAAATTACGTTTGCTTTTTGAATTTCTTTCTCAATTATATGGTCAGGATACTTTAAAGATGAAAGTTGCTTGCGAATTAGTTCAAATTCTTTTTCCAGGAAATCTGGGGAAGGGAAACAAATTTCGTAAGGCTCTTAAGAATAGGTTGCTAGCTGACACCTATCTTGATAGTATTGTCATGATAGCTAAAGTAGTGAATATATGAAAGTGAGAACGTTGGTTTTCTGTATATGGTAAATTTGTATTCTGTTGTGTCTCTGATTATTAAAACATCAAGAAAAGGAATTTTGTTGTCTGTTGAATGGGAAACAGACAACAAAATTCCTAATGTACCTTACATCTTTACTAGCGGTACTGTACACCGGTCTGGGACAAAATTTCTCATCTAGAAAATTTTTCAGAGCTTTGTAAAAAACAAATATGGGATAAGAATTTTCGGAAAAATTATTCTGGGGGAAGACCATGTCTTGATTAAATAGATTAAAATTACAACAAACATTGTAAGCTCTATTTATCATAGTACGTACTGAATTAAGTTTATACAACTTTGGTGAAAAACTAAGATAATTCAATCCCAATCCAGTAAAAGTACTTTTCCTATAAACGGAAGTCTCAAATTTACCTCTATTTCTGTGTACCTGAACATCTAAAAATGACAGCATATTATCTTGTTCTGTCTCACAACTAAAAGAAATATTAGGATGACGAGAATTAAAATATTAAAATAATAAATCCACGTGTGAACGTTCCTTAAACTCAAGGAAAGTGTCTTCCTCGTATACCTACGATAATACAAGGGTTTGAAAGCAACAGGGCATTCAGACATCCAAATCTTTTCACAATAGCCCATGAAGCAATCTGCATATACAGGTCCAAGGGAATTTCCCATAGCAACTCCATCTATTTGATTATATAATTTACCATCAAAAGTAAAAATGCCATCAGTTGTAGCCAATTGTAATAATTTTCACAAATCTACTTTACTAAGTCCAAAAGTTGTTATGTGGTTTTCACATGTATTATTAAGAATGCCAGTTGTTTCTTTTAATGGGATATTTGTGAAATATTTTGGGTTCCAATGTTGCTAAGAAATTAACATATGTTAGGCATCCACACAGCAGAAAGTTGAGAAATCTTGGTGTTGACACTAGTAAGAAAATAGATAGCAGTAAAGTAATTTTTAATCTTTCTAACAGAAATTTAACAAAAGAGGAAAAGGATGTTCTTTCTCTTGGTCTTGAGTTTGCCTGGACTCCCATGAAATTCAATTTCTTTAAGTATTTTTTAAGTTTTGAAAAACTGTGTTCAACATTGAGAAACTGATATTTGTGGCAATGAAACCCTTATTTAAATAAAAAAAAAATTCGTAATTGCAAATGAGACTTTTAGAAATTTTAATCGTAGAAGGGAGGGTGACAATCAGTTAAATAATGACAGAATCAATATTTTTACAAAATCTTAAGAACGATGATAGTATTGTTATTACAAAGCCAGATAAAGGTAAGGGTGTTATATTGATGAATAGGTCTGATTATTTAGATAAAATGGATGAAATACTCTCTGACAATAGGATGTTAAATGTAGATATTGGGAGTCACATTTTGCAATTAGAAGACTAATTAAGTAGGATGTTAAGAAGTTTGAGAGATAATATTGGGGAAGTTACATATAGTAATTTATTTACTTCAGGGTCAAAGCCTGCTTATATGTATGGTCTACCTAAGGTTCATAAAATAGGAAACCCATTGAGACCCATTATATCCTTAATTGGGACTTTTAGCAATTATCTGTCAAAATTTTTGGTTCCAGTTTTAAAACCCCTAACTTTTAGTGAGTTTAACGTGTCAAATTCTTCCATGTTTGTCAAAGAATTGTGTTCTTTCGATTTTAACCAAGATGTTGTAATGGCTAGTTTTGATGTAACCTCTCTTTTCACAAATATCCCATTAAAAGAAACAACTGATATTCCTAATATATGTGAAAACCACATATCAACTTTTGGACTTAGTAAAGTAGATTTGCGAAAATTATTACAATTGGCTACAACTGATGGCATTTTTACTTTTGATGGTAAATTATATAATCAAATAGATGGAGTTGCTATGGGAAATTCCTTTGGACCTGTATATGCAGATTGTTTCATGGGCTATTGTGAAAAGATTATGATGTCTGAATGCCCTGTTGCTTTCAAACCCCAGTATTACCGTAGGTACGTGGAAGACACTTTCCTTGTGTTTAAAGAACGTTCACTCGTGGATTTATTTTTTTATATTTTAATTCTCGTCACCCTAATATTTCTTTTAGTTGTGAGACAGAACAGGATAATACGTACACAGAAATATAGGTAAATTTGAGACTTCAGTTTATAAGTACGAAATAAGTTACAAGAAATACTTGAGCATAGTTTTCCTCAAGTTATTTTCACATTTGTTTTTACTAACCCTTTTACTACCGTAGGATCACTTTTGAGGGAGAAGCCTGCTCTTCCTTTGGACGTTAATTCGAGTTTCGTTTACTTGTTTACTTGTGTGGTCTGCGATACGTGGGATCCAGTTCCCGGTGGCTTAGACACAGAATTTTGGAACACAGAGGTCTTTCTGTTAGAACTAGGTATCCTCTTTCTAAACCACCTTTTTCTGCCATAAGAAAACACAGTTTAGCACAGGATTATCTTTTCACTCACCTGGATTTTAGAGTACTGTCTTTTTGCTTAAATTGAGTGGACCTTTTAATTTCAGAGTCGCTGTTTATTAAGAGGATGAAACCGGAATTGAACAACAACTCTTCCGGTATTCAACTAGCTATCGTATAGTTTCATAGTAGGTATGCGAGGTGGGTCGTTACCTATTTTATTTTTGAGTGTGGTAGTTTGCTTACCATTCATCTTATTTTAATTTTGTATGTTTTGCGTTTTTTTCGTAATCTTTAGTTTGTATGTGATGGTCGTTTTATTTTATGATGTTTTTACTGAAGCTTTTAGTAAGACAATTCATTTTAATGTACTTTTTAGTGATTTCTCATTCTTGTCATTATTTCAGACCGATGATGAGGTTTTAAACTTCGAAAGCTCGTAAAATAAATAACGTTCTTCCTAGTCTTGGCATTATTATTTATCATCAAGATATATATAT
>NC_087207.1:83765002-83777502 GCF_015104395.2 Macrobrachium nipponense
AGACGCATGTCTTAAAGGTGTTTTGTAAAATGTCTTGGAGCAAAACAACAACAAAAGTTCAGTCCCGGAAAGATTCCAAAATTCGTTAGATTAAGAAAAAGGGAGGATATCATAATGACAAAATCGGACAAAGACGGGAAAATTGTTCTCTTAGATAAGGAAACGTACATCAGTAAAGTTCATGAACTTTTAAATGACTCGGAGACCTATGATAAATTAACGAAAGATCCCACTACACACATTGGTGCCCAATTTAACAAATCAGTCAACATATGGGATAAAAAGAACATAGAAATTACTAGAGTTATTCAAGACAATCTACCCCTCTCTCCTCTATTTTTATGGCCTCCCAAAAACATATAAAGATGGGATTCATCTGTGCCCATAAAATCCAGCAGGGGCTCTTTCATGCTTAAATATCCAAATGGCTTGTAGACCTGTTATATATCACCCTTTCTAGGAACATTCTCATGCTCAGACGTTAAACATCCTGAGGAATTTATAAAAAAATTTAACAGTTGAAATATCCCAGCACATAACACCAAATTGCTCAGGCTTGATGTCGAATCATTACTTACCAAGGTCCAGATCCTCGACATGTTGTCCTTTCTAAAGGGAAGTTACAACCATGTGAAGAACATTTTCCTCTTGGTATTAGCAAAACAATAAAACTAATCAACCTCCATGCATCTAACAACGTGTTCTCTTGCAATGGTAATTTTTACAAAATAAAATTTGGTTGAAGCATGGGCAGTCCCCTATCCCCCTTCTAGCAAACCTATACATGGAATATGTCGAAATAGAAATTGTCTTCTATCAAACCCCGCAATATGGTCTGGCTTAGATACGTAGATGCTATTCATACTTACTGGGATGATAGCTGGAGAGATTTCAATAAATCTATAAATCAAATAAATTCGCTAGTTCCGACGTTAGAATTTAAAACAGAATGGGAAAAGGACGGGAAATTGCCGTTCTTAGATGTACTAATCATAAGAGAACATAATAGATATGCTTTTACAGTATAAGGGAAACCCACTTTTGCTTTTCATATATCCATTTCTTAAATTACTATGATGTATCCGTAAAGATATCTCATGGTCTGGTACAACCTATTCCTCAGGGGGGTTTAGAAGGTAGCATTGTGCAAAGTACCCAGTCAAATTTCACTAGAGTCATTTAAGGGGATCATCCCCCTACATTTCGTTAGAATTCACACACTCGCAGTAGTGATTCACTGCTGCTGATCTAGTGAGAGCTCCTGCAATTTTTTGTTTTCTGATTACCTTAGTGAATTAAACTTGTAAGTGGACATAATGCGTTTACCTTCAATCTTTATTTTGAAAGTAATTTATGGATATGCTAAAGGCATACATTTTTCGCGTTTTCTGCTCACATGAAGTAGGCCACCCTTAGTCAGTTGTCATTTCCAGAAAGGGATTTTTGAATTTGAGCCAGTTCTCCAGATTTTCCTAAAGTCAAATCTTACACCCCCGCCTGCCCTGTGACAGTGGCAACTTTGCCGATGATCTTAGAACTCTAGTGCAAGAAATGAAATTAATTTGCAATTGAAAACGTAGCATTTGATCACTTAGTTGATTAGCAGATCATTTTAGACTGAGTAAATCTGAGTTATTACCTTATATTTTATGGAAAACTTATTTTACCATCTGTTGACTACAAGCACACAACGATAAGTAAGATTATTTTGTATGTTACATTTTAATCGAGTGTTATTACGAGTGTTTACTTTCTTTTGATTGTAATAACAAGTATTTAAAACACCCATGCATATCGAGAGATCACGAGTCGGTTCATAGCCTTGAGATCGAGTTACCATTCACAGCCAACAATAACATTGTCGAATGCAATGATTGTGTTATTTACGAGACCATATGCCTTAGCTGTGTTAATGCATACAAAATTAATACAGCGACATAGGGAGAATATCCATCTAATGAGAAGGTGCTTATTTCCCTGTTGAGAGTTATGATAATCGAATGTCGAAGAATTACATTTCTGGCAAACCTTACCTGGTGACTTTCATCAAATGGCTCCCCTACCTTACATTGGCACAGTAGTCAATTCATGAATTTTGAAATCATTTATGTTCCCTGAACGAGTCTTAGAATTCTATCGTTTGAACCTAGTATTACATACATAATATTGTTACTATTGTTTCATTAAGATGAAATGTATGTATCATTTAAAAATTAATGTAAATGCGCATATCCCTTTGTATTCTTAGTGGCGACCACGGTCTAGGTATCTTAGGTCTGACAATGAGCAGGCTACCTGGCTCGCGATAGGGGGCAAGACGTCACGCGAAAGACGGCTGGAAGTTTTCCTTGTGACCCAGGTATATAGACATAAGTTCTGAGATTAATCAAAAGAAAGATGAAACTTTTACTGTATAAGAAAGGTTAGCCGTAATATCTTTTGATGAACTGAACATCGCAAATTACTGCAATTATGATAAAGGAACATATATAGATTAAATAAAACTTATGGAAAAGGTCGGATTATTTTGTGAAAGGGTTTGACTGCTAAATGGAGACAACCCATCAACATTCCTATCATCATCTCATGTGTCCATGAGATGATGATAGGAATGACTGTGGAAGTAGAGAATGCAGGCTACTCTGTAACTACATATGTTCTTGATCTACTGCCGAACAATCATAGATTCTGGCAGGCTTTTGGGGTAGACCCAACATAATTAAAGCAAGTTACAATAAAAAAAAAAATGCCATGATAGGGAAATATTAGCATTTGCCTTGGCCCCACATATCATAAAACTGACAAGAAATCATTTTGTAACTAAGAGGTTTTGTTTTGAGGATTTCTGATTCTTGCGTGAGGAAAATGTTAAATGAGACACGCACAGAATATGGTCTATCTAGCTCACAAGATTAGTGGAATTCGTATAAACTTGAAAAAGCTGAACTTCAGCGTTTAAAATATCCTAAGTCTATTTAATATTTATGTGAGTGGGGGCTGTTGGGAAGCAGCATCTGGAATCTATCTCTATGATAAATGACTGATTTCATCTCATGAATTTATCATGCATGATTGGAGATGTAAAATCAGGGAATGCTTATGGAACTGACTTAGATAACCAGAAAATTCTTCTATCTAAAATTATCAATGTAATGACAAAAAGGAGAGTATGGCAAACAAAATCAAGCACACATTACAATTTCCAAAAGGGAGTGATCTATATCGTGTCACTCATGAGTGGGTCAGTATAAGAGATTAATAACAAAAATTATAATGTACAATATATATTAACATAGTAATAGAATCAGGACCCACTATAAATTTTTTTTGGGTGTTGTAGACAGATAGTGGACCTCATTATCATATATATATATATATATATATATATATATATATATATATATATATATATATATATATATATATATATAATAACTTGAACACGAAATATATATAAAAAGTGATGCTAAGTATAAATAAAGGTATAAATAAAGGTATAAGTATAAATAAAGGTAATATTCGGAATAAAAGCACCAGGTCACTTAAGGAACAGAAATAATGCCTGTGGGCTACATTAAAGATTTGAAAGCAGCCACCCACATGTGGTCACAGGTAATTTAGTCAGAAAGCAATATATTTTGTTTTAGGAATAAAGAGGCATATACAAACGGACAATAGAAAATTAGATAAAACCTCAAAGGCTAGATTAAGGATTTAGCCTTTTGCTAATATTTATAAAAAAAAAAGAATACTAGAAACCCTTAGTGTCTCTCTCAATAAATATTTATAAAAAAGAACATTAATTTTCGCAGAGTAACACATCGTTGGTTGAACTAAGCGACTACATATCAGAAAGATGAGAAAATGAATAGCATTAAATACCAATAATCTTTTCTGATAATATTGCTAGTTCTTTCGTCATTCGGTTAATGGATTACGCCCAAACTTGAGGAAAAATATCCTCTTGCTGATAAAAGAATCAATAGTTATCTAAAAAAAGTCTATTGGAAGATTACTCATATTTGCTGCTTAAAGATGTATACAGAATTTTTTATGAGTCTATCAAAGTTTCCAGTTTTTAATTTAAATTAGGAAGGTGTTTTGGACAGACACACACAAATATTAATATATATATATATATATATATATATATATATATATATATATATATATATATATATATATATATATATATATCCACAGGTGAAAAATAAGAGAAAGGGTGTAGGTTCTGACCGGTTTCGGCTTTATTTTCAAGCCATTGACAAAGGACTGATACATAGTATTAGAATTCACAAACATATATACCACAGAGACAGTACTGACGAACATACACACAACCGTTTGAGACTGCAGCTCCACCCACAGGCAAGTGTCAAGGTAGGAGTGGCTTTCAAAAATCATTTGGCAAAAATTTTCAATAAATTCTCAAGGGATACTACAGCTTAGTGTACAAGTCCACACCTGACAGGTGTCAGGGAGGCAGGTTTGAAGATCTCATTACCACTACTGCCCCCTTTACTGTGTTTACAATTATAATAATCCTATTTCCATATATCTCTACAGCCTACCTTAAAATTTAAACAGTTTACAAATTTCTTTTGATATTAAAGGATCAAGTTTATACATTCCGTGACTGATGTTCATATTATTGTTGTAACTTTCTTTTATAAAACTAGATTCAATGATATTCCTTTCCAATGCATTACTAGAACACACCAGTTTTTTTGCCCCTTCCCGGTTAAATAGCATGATTGTTCTCACTAGCATGTGCAAATATACCACTATTTCCCTGTGCATATCTCACACATTGTTTATATTGCTCTATTCTTTTTTCCAGTGCTTTCCCCGTTTGACCAATGTAAAAGTTGTCACAAGACTTACACGGGATTTTATATACATATCCTTTATCATTGTCGGGGAGTTCTTAATAAGTACCTGTTTCATTATATATGTATATATATATATATACTATATATATATATATATATATATATATATATATATATATATATATATATATATATATATATATATATATATATATATATATATCTATATATATATATATATGTTATATATATATAGATATATATATATATATTATATATATATATATATATATATATATATATTATATATTATATATATATATATATATATATATATATATATATATATTACTGAAAATTACCCTATGATGAAAGGTTTTTAGATATTCCTAGAATTTTACAGCTATTTAACATAAATGTTATTTTCAGTAATATTAATGTCAAGAGTTTAATAATAAAAAAAAATTCTCCTAAAGATCTTCCAGGCGGCATATATGAAATTCCTTGCAAAAAGTGTGATAAAGTCTATTACAGACAGACCGGTAAATCTCTTTCACAACGTCTCAAGCAACATCAATATTCTGTGAGACTTGGGCAAATATTGAATGCATTATTCGTACATATGAGAGATTTAGACCATCCTATTAACTAGAGTCAAGCAAGAGCCTTAATCCCATGTAATGACACAGCTAAAAGGAATATCATTGAATCTTGTTTCATCAAGTCAAATAATAGAAATGTTCTAAATTTAAGTCTTGGTTTATTCAAACATGATGCTTTAATTATGAAAAAAGTGTAGATAAATATAAGCAACAAAATAAATATATTCAGTTTTTACATGTTTTGGACTGTAAAGATACTTTGTACTTTCGGTTAGGTTTGTGACCGTGTGATATTCGATAATCCTGGATTATCTCTTTCAATTTTTACCCTTTTGACAATTAACCATCTGGTATTCTTGATGTTGTTTTGTACCAGAGACCTTTCTCTCCAATTGTACTTCATTAACTCCTTGACGATGTCTGAGTAAAGACGAAGGCGCTTAGATTTCTGACTATATCCTGTGGTATTCGCTTATATATATATATATATATATATATATATATATATATATATATATATATATATATATATATATATATATATATATATATATATATATATATATATATATATATATATATATATATATATATAATATATATATATATTATATATATATATATATATAGTATATATATATATATATATATATATATATATATATATATATATATAGTATATATATATATATATATATATATATATATATATATATATATATATATATATATATATATATATATGTGTGTGTGTGTGTGTGTGTGTGTATATATATATATATATATATATAGTATATATATATATATATATATATATATATATGTATATATATATATATATATATAAATCTCTGTAATTTACACTTACTATTGGTGCATAGTGTGGTGGAAGCTCAATGGCGATAAGTAGCAAGAATTGCAGTAAAAATCTCAGTGATTACAGTTACTACTAGTGCATAGTGGGGCGGAAAACTCACGCCAACAAAAAGAGCTGTCAAAATCTGTGTAATTTACAGTTACTACTGGCTTTTAGTGCGGCAGAAACTCGACGCCAATTGTGGATTTAGCAATGACTTTCGTTAATGCGGAAACCTCAGCGCGAATACTGGATTGTAAATGAAAAAAAAAAAGAAAAGATTTTTTGCCACATATTCACTAAACTAAACGTGAAAAGACGTGGTAAGTGTTCGTTGATAAAATAAAAATGGTTATGTGGGTTTTTTATTATTTCAGGATGATGAAGAAAGGGAGATAAAAAAAATTTATTTTTTACCAACACAAATCTTTGGTCTGTCTTACCCTTTCAATGCTAGCAATGCTCAAAAGTAGTATGTTATGCTAGAGTCATAAACAACTAAAAGGGAGAGGAAGAACCAAAATAAAAATTCTCTCTCCGCTGTGTTACTACCGACTCCACAGAACTTTCATTATACATTACGCTTTTTGCAACTCTATTTTCCCTCGCAAAACTAAGACCTACCAATTCTAACTTGCCAATTTAAATCCCTGGAGAATTTGGCTCTTACACAGGCCAGCAAGACATGGAGGGATTTGAAAAGATTCACACCTGGCCTTATGCAAGACCACGTGCCCTGAAGTAGTTCCCCTTTGTGGAAGACTATGGATACCTGCACTTATTATTTCTCTCCACACAGAATGAAAGTGTTGACCATTGATTTCCTTTATCGCTTATTCTAACGTTAAATGAATTTACGCTAAAACAAATTTTCTCTCCCATTTTTTGGTTTAACTTATTTGCTCTTCTTTTCTTTTCCATAAATGGGGGCTATGCAATAGGACTCGATTGGACACATGGCCAGAGATTTCTACGGGAACTCTCCTGTACAAGGTATTTTAATTCTCCCTATCCTGTCTAGACTTGTGAGAGAAAGAGAGAGAGATAATGCTCCCAGCCAACAATGAACAACGCTGATTCTTTTTTAAAAGCATAGCAACGGAATCTCTTTACGACAAGGTATTCGACAATTTACAATGAAATATGGCACTGGTATTCATCGCACTACCTAAATACCTATATGTGCTTCATGCAATAGCATATTAATAAAAAAAAATTAAGGTTAAAACTTCTCTCTCTCTCTCTCTAGGTTATCGGCATGCACTTGGTTCTAAGCTTTTCTTATAGCTATTCTTAATGGCAGTAAGATTTGATTCACTCTTGACTAGAATCCCTAGTTCTACATAAATTAATAGAAAATAAATAAAGAATTTTTTCCTTGCCTGTTGTGGAGATTTTTGGGGAAACCTTGTTTTGCACTTTGTGATAACAATTTAACGATTACTAAGACTGGAAACTGATAATTAATTTTCACACGATCCTGACATGGTTGCCATTTTATTATAAACTGCTCATCCCTTGGTATATAATGTGGGGATGTGACCTTCTGGCATTCCTAAAATGGCCTTGTGAGGCAGGAGGAGGTTTTTAACAAACAAAAATCTACTGCTGAAGGCCGATATTACTGAAAGGAAGAATTTACATAAACTCTGGACATTAGTTTAAATGAACTATATTAACATTTAAATTATGTGTAGGCCCAGAAATTAATGGAAGGTGGTTGATTGCAGGTGCACCAGAAACATGTGGCTGGGAAAGGACCCAGACCCAGAGAATTGATTTGCACAAAGTGGGTTATTTAACCTTAATTGATCCTCGGGAGTAGGAATAACACGTTGGGGGTGGTGCATGGATTGATCTTGTAGATAAACAATATTACACACCATCAATTTGGAGAGAATCGGGTGGGAAAGAGATGCCAATACTTTTATAGCCCCTAAATTCACTTATGGCAACTTTTACACTCACGAATATGGGCATCTCAGAGTCAGAACTTCAGTAGTGCCTGTGACTTGAAGGTAGAATGTTCTCCGTCTCTCTCACACATGACGTCTTTTTGTAAATTTGCTTGTAAATATACCAAGGGAGTTGATGTAGTATTTTGTTCCTGTCTTTTCCAATAGTATGTTAGTTGTAAATGAAGTTTTACAAAGAAAATTGCAAAAACATTAGAAAACACATGTAAAAGTAAAAAAAAAAGTTACTGTATCTTCATTCTCGGTAAATTTCCTTAAATATTTTTCAACAAATGGGCTAAGAATTTGTTACTGCTTTTATTTCTTATATGTTTTGATATTGTGTGAATAGTAATTATGATTTTACAGAATAAAATAAATCTATTTATTGGAAAAAACATATGCAAGTTGGTGAAATTTACGATTGTCTTGTAAGAGGTTGTAAATAGTAATTTTCAACTCTAATGGAAGGTAGGGAAAATTTTTTAGTTTTTTTTTTTTTTCACCGTGTACATTTGCATATCTTTCTCTTTCCATTGATGTGTTTTTTTTTTGTAAATAACTGAACTCAAAGTTTACCAGACCTGCGGAACTGCATATTGATACATTCACACATCCAGTAGGGTTAAATGCAAGAGTTGTATTGTAACCAAGGGTTTTCAATATTTCTCTCACAATCTGGCATGATCTCTCTCTCTCTCTCTCTCTCGTCTGCTCTCTCTCTCTCTTCTATATATATATATATATATATATATATATATATATATATATATATATATATATATATATATATTCAGCCTTATGCCACTGGCCAGTGGCGGAAGATAAATCTAAAATCTAAATCTAATATATATATATATATATATATATATATATATATATATATATATATATATATATGTATATATATATATATATATATATATATATATATATATATATGTATATATAGTATATATATATATATATATATATATATATATATATATATATATATATATATATATTATATATGTATATTTGTGTATGGCCATGCATTATAAAACCTCCATAAGATTTCCATAAATAATTACTATATAGATGGGAATTATTCAGGTACTCCAACAGGAAAACTGAGGAAGATAGTAGATGTGATGGAGAGGAGGGGGATAGATTTCTTGTGTGTGCAGGAAACTAGGTGGGAAGGTAGTAGAACTAGAAACATAGGAAATGGGTATAAGCTATATTACAGCGGGTCACGCGAGGGGAGATATGGAGTTGAAATTATAGTAAGTAACAACTGAAAGGAACAGTCGTAGAAGTAAAGAGTAAATAATGGGCTTTTAAAGATTCCAATAATAATAGGGGACAAGGTAGTAAATATAATATCAGCATACTCTACTCAGATCCGGTACCAAGAGCAAGAGAAATAATTATTTAGACAAGAGTCTGAGGCTACCATTAAAACAGTGAAAGAGGAGAAAGTAATAATAGGAGTTGATATGAATGGTAGGGTGAGAAAGAGAAGAAATGGGTATGAGGAGGTACACGGAGGCCATGGGTTTGGAATTAGAAATGAAGATGTGGATTATTCATTGTAGATAGCTCAGTGTTTTGAATTGACCTGTATGAATATATAGTTTCAGAAGTTAGATAAGTACTTGATAAGTTATGAAAGTGGAGGAGTACAGAGCTAAATAAATTACATCCTAGCTAGAGGAGCCGACAAAAGCAATGTGACAAACTGCAAAGTGATCTTGGGAGAAGCGTGCATTAAATAGCATAGGTTGGTGGTGGTGGATTTTGAAATGAGAGGTAGGAACCCAAGAAGGGAAAGAAAAGATTTAAAATTAAGATTTGGGGCCTTAAAGGAGAAAAGGGGGAGCAATTTAGGAGGACTGTGAGAGAGAGATGTTGAGAAAGGGGGAACATAAAATTTGGACAGGGTAACAGAATGAAAAATATCTAGGCAGACATGAGAGAAATATGTGTAGGGAAGAAGAGGAAGTGGTCAAAAAGACTAGTGGATATAGAGAATAGAGAGGAGAAAAGTGGTGGTAGAATGAAGAGGTGCAGGAATCAATTAAAAGAAACCTCAAAACATTTAATTACTGGAAAGTAAGGCATGCATAGGGTGTTGAGGTAAGGTACAGAAAAGAGGAATGAGAGGCAGGGAGGAGGGTAGGTATGGCTATTGGAAGTGCAGCAGATCAGTTAAATGAAAGACTAGGAACAAGAGGAGAAAACCATATATATAAGATTTCAAACTTGAGGAAAAGGCAGACACATGATGGGGGTAATTGGTTTTCATCAAGGATAGTGATGGAAATATATTATATAGGGATGAAGACATTAAGGAGAGATGGCTAGAGTATTTTGAACAACTATTAAATACTGAAAATGAGAGAGAGCGGATGGGGGAAGCACAGAGGGTAGTGGGACTAGTGATGGAGATACAGGATACAGAAGTTGAGAGAGCATTAAGGAAAATGAAGAATGATAAATCACCAGGTCCATCAGAGTTCCAAATTGAAATGATAAAATTACTAGGTACAGAGGGGGAGTAATGGATGCTGGATTTATTAAAAGCTATATTGTGAAGTTAAAGAAATGCCAAGGGACTGGGAGGAGAGTCTAATGGTATATATATACAAGCAGAAGGGAGATGTCATGTATTGTGGTAACTACAAGGGAATTAAACTAACAGGGCATGGATTGAAAGTTTTAGAGAGAATAGTGGATGAAAGATTAAGAGATAGTAAAGATTAGGAAACAGCAGTATGGATTCACGAGAGGAAGAGGGACGGTGGGTGCCATCTTAATAGTAAGGCAGCTACAGTAAAAAAGGCTAGAGGGAAATCAGGAGCTCTATTGTGCATGTATAGATCTAGAGACAGCATGCAATAGAATCCCAAGGGTAGTGATGTTTTTGGTGTTTAAGGAAAAGGAAATCCTAAGAAAAGTTGGTTACGATGGTCGAGATGATATATAAAAGAACAAGCACAAAAGGGATAATGGCAGTTGGGGAAACAGAAAACTTTGAATATAGTGTTGTGTTACACCAGGGGTCACCATTAAGCCCATTTTTGTTTGTGCTGGTCATGGATGTGTTGAGTGAAGAGATCAGGAATGAAGAGCTGTGGAAGTTGTTTTATGTCAATGATCTGGTGATTACTGCTGAAAATGAGGAGGACCTACAGAGGATGGTTGGAGAGTGGCAGGAATCTTTAGAGAAGGGTGGCTTAAAGGTGAATGTGAATAAAACAGGCAGAAAAGTTTAAATGCTTAGGATTGACTCAAACCAAGAGGGAGGATGGGAGGCTGAAGTTGACAGTAGGATAAAAGCTGCATGGTAGCAGTAGAATGAGTCTACTGAGGTGGATTATGGAAAATGAGGAAATAAGAAGGGCGGGCTTAGTAAAGTATATGTATATATATATATATATATATATATATATATATATATAATATATATATATATATATATATATATATATGTGTGTGTGTGTGTGTGTGTGTGTGTGTATGTGTGTGTGTGGTGCGTGTATAATATTATATATATATAATATATATATATATATATATATATATATATATATATATATATATATATATCTACATATATACATATATATATATATATATATATATATATATATATATATATATATATATATATATGTATATATATATACATGGGTGTGTGTGGGTGTGTGTGCGTGTGTGTATGTGTATGATTAAAAAATCACAGTAGATAAACGTGACTTCATTATATAAGTGAATACCACGGGAAAATGATAGTCAAAAAGTCAAACCAAGAGCTATTGCCTTTATTCAGGCATTGTTGCGGCTCAAATGAAATATAGTTGGAAAGAGGGTCAAAAGGTGAACAAGAGAAACGTAACCTTAGCCATACAATGTCCGAAAAAACAACCATAAAAATGGTTGTTTAGATTTCAAGGTAATATCATAAATAGTTTTAATCTCAGCGTCAATAAACTGCGGCCTACAGACACGCAGAGCCCTTATGAATATCCCATGAAAAACAGAGAATTTAATATTCTGAAGGCGATTGGAATAATAATAAACAAAGGAGAGAATGTTAGTTGGTTTTCGAAAGACTGAAAAGGTGAAATTTCTTTCATTCCTATGAAATGTTACATCAAGAAAATCAAATTACAATTTCTTTCTTCTATAGTAAATTTTATAGAAGGTTCTAAATTATTGAGATTAATCAGAAATTCCTGGAGATTATCGTGAACTGGAGAAATTCAGA
>NC_087207.1:83782502-83787502 GCF_015104395.2 Macrobrachium nipponense
TCCTGTCCTAGGAGTATGTCATAACCTCCAGGAAGATATTTAATTACTGCAAGTATGCAGAGTTTTGAGTGCTGGGGTCATGTGACCCTAAGTTGGACTGTAGAAAGGATTATCATCTTTCAGTGATTGCCTCTACAGTAATGAGATTCTTTCTGTCAATGGTGGCTCTGTAGGGGATTCAATCTTCTATTATGATAGGGATCTGTGCGCCAGAGTCAACAAAAGCTCTGATGTAGCGTGCATGGTAGTTACCTGTGGGAGGTGCCACCGTGATAGGACCTTCGGTTGGTGGGCATAAGGGCTGAGGGCGTGACTACTGCCAAGGCAATGGCAGGTTTAGTGGTCAATTGCAAATGCTCAGAGATCCGCAAGCATTCTAACTTCAAGGGATATGTCTAGTCCTCTCAGGACTGTCTGGCTTTGGGTGGGCTACGCCAGCATTGTCTCCAGCATTGAGGTGTGATTTCGTAGGCTTTGTTTGACTGCCCTTCTGACTGCTGTAAGATCTCCTTGCTCAGCAGTTGTCAAAGTGCGCAGTGCGATTAAACCATTGTCCTTCATGTGTTTGTTCAAAATTAGCGAGATCTCGATTGCAGTGGGAGAGTAGTTGTCAAACACATTCTCTGTGTAATTGAGCCATGCTTCAGGCTCATCTTCCGACCACTTCTGAATGAGCATGCTCATGCTGCTTAGAGTGGAATGGGATGTGGATGGAGAGGGGTGATTGGGTCTATGTTGGGAGAGTGTCATGGCACTGTCATGGCAAGCTTATTCAAGGGCCAAGTCATGGGCGTGCTGAGCTTCTCGCTCTGCTCTTTCCCTCTCATCCCTGGCTTCTTGATCCCTTAGGGCTTTAGTCACTTGGGTATCGATCCAAGTTCTTAGGGTTTCTCCTCTAAGGGCCAGACCCTGTCCGATACCAATAAAGGTCTGGTATAATTCAGCACAAGAAGCCATGGTTGTGGGAGAGGGGTGCATTGTTGGGTATTAGTCCTCTCCACGGAATGGTGGGTGCCCCCCAATGGCACTGGTATTAAGTAAAATGGTGTGCTGTACAACCGGTGTGGCACTGTGAAAGCAAGGCCAAGGTGGAATCACAGGTTGTGAATCTGTGGAAACACCAAGGCAGGAAAATAGGAAGGAAACTGAGGAAGTCACATGAAAAAATAAGGGAA
The DNA here is from genome assembly GCF_015104395.2 of Macrobrachium nipponense. Lineage (NCBI taxonomy): Eukaryota > Metazoa > Arthropoda > Malacostraca > Decapoda > Palaemonidae > Macrobrachium > Macrobrachium nipponense. The sequence goes on from NC_087207.1 coordinate 83,783,678, forward strand.
AACACCACAATGCTTGTCAACTCCACAGGAACGAAAGAAAGGTTATACTTTATGGTTTAATGTAAAAATGTAAAATTTTCCCTTCCTGCGGCTCAGGTATAAGTAATGTGGTTTGATTTATTAGGTCATTCAATATATGGGTCTGCTATAAACAGAACTTATATATATATATATATATATATATATATATATATATATATATATATATATATATATATATATATATATATATATACTATATATATATTAATATATATAAATTAACAATACGTTACATACATGAGTAAATATAATTTTGCTCTCATAAAAGGTACGTGTTTAAGAATGTGTATTTGTTTGTTTGTATGATGTTTTTACGGTGCATGGAATCATTCAATAATGTCTTCCCTATAGAAAACACGTTAATGATTAAGTCAATAACACAATAGGAAATAATAAGGTTGTTCGCGTTATGGAAGGCTCTAAGTGAGAGTGAAAAAGGGATTTAGTGCTTATCCCTCTAGAACTGTCAACTTTACGTCTGTCTACCTGAACGAGTAGACAGTAGTGAGTCGTAACTAAGTACGCTTGTACTGACGTGAGAGACGGTACGAATTATTCGTTTCATATGAATGCAAAAACAGTTTCGCTATTTATATAATGGGATTCCTATATGAATTAATATTACAATGGTACGTGAATCAGGTTACTCTACCCTTTTTCTAACAAGTTAAAGATTGTAAAAATAATTTAAAGAGCATTTAAGCAGACGTTGGTTACTATGAGGCTACGGATTTCCAAGCTACAATGAATATCGTAAGTTTTAGGCGGAAATTTAGCACTTTCCCGTCAATGTAACAATTAACAAAGTTATCACTGCACTTTCCTAACTAATGCCTAACTACTAGGGACACAAAGTCTCGCAGATAACATACACAGCTAAAATACATGCGTAAGTGGCAACAAGCCTTCTTCGAGCGATGAATGATTGGAATGTTATCACACACTCCGTCTGAACACTTAGGAACAATTAATAAATGAAAATACTAGAATAAAGTACCGCTGTTCACTGGTGCCAAAGGTGAGAAAAAGACAATGGGCGATATCACGATTAGGTTCGTTTATCTTGCAAAACTCTGATATTACACGTAATCAGTGGGAATAATTTCTACGCTGATGAGAGATCAATAAAGGCTTTTCATTTTGCGAATGCTGGCCATGGTTGCCATTTATTACTTGCGTGGCTTTGTGAAGTTTATCTTTTACTCTAAAATTAACTGACATCTGACAAGAATGGGGGCCACTCAAGTAATAAAGAGAAAAAGGGGGAAAAAGGTATTAAAATGATGGAATTAAGGGAAAAATACAAAGTTACACTTAACTAAAATTATTATTATGTAGATCAGAAGTAATTATACAGGGGCCAAAGTTACTAGCTCCGTGGCATTGAGGTTACGTTAATTTACGAAGCAATTAGAGCCACTGTGAAACACCAGTAAAATATAAATCCCTTTTATGAAGAACCCAGCTTTTACAGAAATGAGACTCTTGTACAGTTATGGCAAATCGAACAAAATATTTTTATCAGCAACTCTTCATTCTTGATACTTTGGGATTCGGGATTAGCACTCTGGCACAATGAACGCGTGAGAGGTGGTACACAACTTCGTGAGAGGTGGTACACAACTTTCTCATAATATGCATGGTATTTACGAGAGTAGTTGAGCAATAGATATAATCTACTTCGATTTCCAAAAGGCATTTGAAAAAGCTACACACAAGAAATTAATAACAAAGGTTAGAATTTTAGGAATTGTAGGAGAAATAGCTGACTAGATCGAATACTGGCTAAGTAATAGAAAACTAAGAGTCGTAATAAAAAATGAAGAATCAGAATGGCTAGATGTGACAAGCGGAGTTCCTCAGGGTTCTGTCCCTGGGCCACTCTTGTATTTGGTTTACATTAATGGCATTAATGCAGACTTAACTAGCACGATAGGCAAATTTACATATGACACCAAACTAGGTCTAGCTGAAGCATACCGAAATACAGAGGGAAGTTTAAGAAATTATTTAAGAAGAATAGCGGAGTGATAAAAAATATTACAAATACCTTTTATCTTGAATAAGTATAATGTTACAATTCCAACTACATAATGCTTGGGAAGTTCATAAATAGCGTAGAAGAAGAAGAGAACCTTGTAGTCATTATTACAAAGGATTAGAAAAGTAGTCATTATTACCAACGATTGGGAAAAAACTGCATAAAAGCTAAAAAAAGTACATGAACTATTGGGATACACAAAGAGGCAGTTCAAATACAGAAATAAGGAAACGGTGATTCAGCTATACACATCAGTAGTTAGACATCATCTTAAATATGCAGTACAGTTTTGGCCAGCAATGCTAAGAAAGGACATAAATAGACTAGAAGGGGTACAAGCAAGAGCCACAAAGTTAATTACATCCCTCATTCAAATAAGTTACCAAAGACGAGTAGAGAGCCTTAACATGTATAACTTAGAAACAGTATACTAAAAGGCATAACAAAAGTAGAGAAACCACTTTACAATAAACGAAAACCAGACAAGAAATAATGTGACATAATATTTATGGAATTAACTGCCACCAGAAGTTGTAAGCAGCAACAGTGTGGAAGAGTTTAAAAACATGCTAGACAAGATCATTAGGACACGGTGAATGCATAGTAAAACCTTCTCCTAGAGATAAGTGAGCACAAGATGTCTCCTTGGATGGACCAATAAGTCTTTGAGACATACTAATCCTTGTAACACTCTCTCTCTCTCTCTCTCTCTCTCTCTCTCTCTCTCTCTCTCTCTCTCTCTCTCTCTCTCTCTTTTAAATCTTGCTCTTTTTGCATTACTGTGAAGATTTTCACAAAATCAACAGGTTCAAATCTCCTGGCCCTGATGGGAATCATCCAAGAGAAATTAAAGAGCTAAAAGAGGAGATAGTTCCTCGCCTATATAAACTCTACAGAAAAATTGCTGAACAAAGAAAGGCACCAAAAGGATGAAAACTTGGTAATGTGCTCCCAGTTTACAAAAAAGGTCCAAGAGAAGAGCCAGAAAATTATAGGCCAATCTGTCTAACGTCGGTCATTTGCAAGATTTTTTATTCCATAATTGCAGATCAAATTGTAGATCACATTGATAGAAACAACTTGTTGTTAAACAGTCAACACGGTTTCAGACAAAACAGATCCTGCCTATGAAACGTCTTGAAGTTTTTTCATAACGTGCTTGCTATTTACGACAGTTGTAGAGCAACAGAAATACTTTACTTAGAATTCCAAAAGGCCTTTGACAAAGTCCCACACTAAAAACTAATGACAAAAGTTAGAGCTTTAGGAATTGTAGGAGAAACAGCAGACTGAGTCGAAGACTGGCTAACTTATAGAAAACAGAGTCGTAATAAATGGTGAAGAATCAGAATGGGCAGATGTAACAAGCGGAGTTCCCCAGGGTTCTGTCCTTGGCCCTCTCTTGTTTTTTTTATATACATTAATAATATTGATGCAGGCTTAATTATCAAGATAGCCAAATTTGCAGACGACACCAAACCAGGTGCAAATGCAACAGACCTAGATGCAGTGGAAACTTTAAGAAATTATCTAATGAAAATAGGAGAGTGGTAAAAAAAATGGCAAATGCCTTTTAACGTAGATAACTGTAAAGTGTTACAAATAGGAACAAACAACCCTCATGCCAGCTACATGCTGCTTGGGAATTACATAAATAGTGTAGAACAAAAGGAGGACCTTGGAGTCATTATTACCAGGGACTTAAAATCTACAAAACAGTGCATAAAAACTAAAAAGAATGG
>NC_087207.1:83800002-83802502 GCF_015104395.2 Macrobrachium nipponense
CCCATCTTTACTTCAAATGTACGGATTAATCAAGACCCCTAAAAAACCCTCTTTCCTATTCGTCCCATTATCAGCTCAACGGCTTCTATAAGCTGTAAACTTTCTAAATATCTAGATGAATTACTAACACCTATCCTGGGTATTATTTCATATTCCCATTTACAAAACTGTTGATTTCTGTGCTAGACTCTCCCATATTTATTTATCCAGTACTGACATATTAACCAGTTTTGATTTAACATCTTTATTCGCTGAAGTTCATATTGATGACTTACTTCAATATTTATCACAACATTTGGACTCGTATAATCTAGAATTACCTATTAATGTTATTATCAATTTGGTATCCCTTTGTATTAAAAACAATTGTAAATTCACGTACAATGATCATATTTATGAACATATTTGGTATGACCCCTGGTTACTCTCTTTCGCCACCTATGTCTAATGTTTACATGCAATATTTTATCGATGAAACAAAAATACAATTCAATATCTAAGCACACCATCCAAAATATTGAAGTTTCGACAATAAAATGAGATATATGAAACCGCCATTCGAACTGAAATAATCATGTGAGGTATTCGTAAATTGTGTTTTCAATGCAGTGTTTTAATCCAATATGGCGTGGTATATAGTCTCGCAGACACCAGGCATTCACAGGCGGGCACGTCCTTCCCAGCGTTCATTTGAATAGTTATTTGCATATCTATGCAACGTTTATTGCTTTTACTCAATATTGCAGTTGTAATCAGCACATTTTGTTGCCTACATTAGTGAAAGTATGAGACGTCTTATTCCTGTGATCATGTTTTGACCTGAAATGCATTTTACCTTATCATCGGTAGTTTTATCCTTACTGCCATAACAAATGAAGCTCCACAGTAATTTTACACATTTCTTTCTTAATTCACTCAAAATTCAACTTAAAATACGTGAGTTTGTTCACGGTGGGAATAATTTTGTACCTCTGGCAGCAAGAATCCTCCTGTTGAGCAGACGATGGGTTAGTGAATGGTTTGACAAAAAAGATTACTTTTTTTCTAGCACTTTTCATTTTTGTAAGTCTATATTACTATTTTGACTTAAAAACAATTTATAATTGTATGGCTGAAATAATTTGTTTATAATTTTTAATAATTGCATGGTTGAAACATGTAATCTTTAATGCATACTAGATATGCCAGTCATCGTTGCCAACGACGATGCCTTTACAAATTGTATCCGTGAATTATAGTGGTCATAGTAATGCAATAATGATAAAATTGCTCTAATATTTACGTATATATATATATATATATATACATATATATATATATATATATATATATATATATATATATATATATATATATATATATATATATATATATATATTTACAAATATACGCTAAGTTCACTTGTTTCCACTGTTTTTTGTAAGTCTTATCCCAATATCACAGCAATACCGATTAAATTTTCGTCAAGAATCTGGTTTCTTTTGCAACAACGAATATTTTCAAATGAATTATCATAAATATGTGATAAATATATGCAATTCTGGTGTTTAACTAATTATTTAAATGTCATCTATCGCACTCTTCTTCTTCGGCTGGACCCGATATACTTTGTCGTTTAAGATTGTTTTGAATAGTGTCCCAGTGTCTATGGGTACAAGTGTTGTGCGGATTTAGCGCAGGAAATGGCAAGTTTCTGAACACAAGCGACTCCGCAAACACCAAGATGGCGTCAATTTTCCACACGTAAGGTGTTATAAGTAAAATTTCGAAAGCGTCATGGAGGTAAGTATGCATCGCACATGGCTAGACTTTCATTAACTTGCGTTTAACAGAAAATAATGACATTATTTTGTGACTTGAATGAAAGCACTTATTTCGGGAGGTCCCGATCTGTTGTTTCCATGCTGGTTGGGTTATGACTGGCGTCTAATGTAGGATACTGGAAGTGCTAAGTTATTTTTTGCAAAAGTGTCTGCCTGTCCGCACAGCGATGCATTACCTAAGGTTATGAAGAAAACTTTATATTGATAATATACGTTGCCATAGGTTATGAATAAGACTTGTTGTGGTAGAATAAGAATAAACATTATGGCATAATTATATGCAATTTAAGAGGGAAAATTATAACTATGTATCATAATTTTGTATATAGTTTAGGTTCAGTATTGACCAGACTATTGTTTGGAGTAGTGCCTGTGCAGAATAATTTACTACAAAGAGATAAAGAGAGAAAGGGTCGTATATATATATATATATATATATATATATATATATATATATATATATATATATATATATATATAGAGAGAGAGAGAGAGAGAGAGAGAGAGAGAGAGAGAGAGAGAGAGAGAGAGAGGAGAGAGTTGTGAAAATATATATATATATATATATATATATATATATATATATATATATATATATGTATATGTGTGTGTGTGTGTGTGTGTGTGTGTTTGTGTGTGTGTGTGTGTGTGTGTGATAGAGTTTTATATAATATTTA
>NC_087207.1:83810002-83812131 GCF_015104395.2 Macrobrachium nipponense
TAAGTACGTATATAAATATTTGTGGTACTCCACAGGATCCACACATCAGCGATCCTACGTCCTCGAGGATGATCCTCCAGAAAACCCGGGATGTCCAAATCATACCAGAGCCAAGGGCATCACAAAGATCGCCTGAACACTCCAAAAATATTAATCACTTATACCTTGGCTAGGCGAGAGCCCCTCGACATTTACTGAGCCGAGGGTGAGGCAGGATGAAGCGTAATCCTTCAAGAATAATCGTATATCCAAGCAGGGGCGATACGTAGCAAATCCAAGCCAACAGGAGTAATAAGGCTCAGAGATCAACTGTCTCCTTCAGTCGAAAATATCTCCGAAACTGCCACGGTGACAGCACCACTAACTCATAAATATATGAAATGACAGAATGATCATTAGTGGCAATTACCAAGCAGACAAACCACCGAGGAGGAGGAAAACAAACTTAATAGGATAATAATACAGTTCATATACATAACAAAACCTAGAATAATAAAATAAGTAGAATAAAATATCACAAAAAAGTGACAATATATATATATATATATATATATATATATATATATATATATATATATTATATATATATGTGTGTGTGTGTGTGTGTGTGTGCGTGTGTGTGTGTGTGCGTCTGCATGTGTTAATTGCATCATGTATTACTCTGATGGTATATTGTTATGGACGCGTCCATTTTGGCCATGAAAGTTTCCCATTTTATGACGTTATCTTTCTTTCCGAGAATGTCCAATGGGAGTCTTGCTTCTGGCTGAAGATAAAAATTCTTATTATTCAGAGACTGTGTACCGTGCGTTAACATTGATTGTAAAACCTCTCTCTCTCTCTCTCTCTCTCTCTCTCTCTCTCTCTCTCTCTCTCTCTCTCATACACACACAGATATTAATTTGTTTAAGGTGTAAACTTGTAATGCAAAAGTAAAGATTTTCTGTTGGTCACTCTTAATGTTTTTTTTTTAATTTCTTGTGGAATTACTTTTGTGTAACTGATTGAAATCTATACGGACATTATGGCAGCATGTGTAGCGATACGGACATTATGGCAGCATGTGTAGCGATAGCGGCGCCTATTCTAAAAGTGTATTTTGTGAAAGCGGCTGAAGCTATGTTGATAGGGAAATTTTTGTAACGGCCATAACTGCATTTACAGTTAGAGGGAATTTTATATTGTAACTATGGTTAAAAGTATATTTTTAAGTTTGAGGATCTGGCATTCTAACTGTTGATTTCTGTGAGTATTGTTTCAAATCAAGGTGTTTTAAACCGAACAATCAAAGCAAATGAACTTACATTTACACACTTAAATTTTGACCTTTTATTTTCAAGTTTGTGTAATTGAATGTTCTTAATGCTTTTGCATATTTTGTGGGTTTACAATCTCTTATTTATACACTTTTGTACTGTTGTGATTTGATATTTATTTACAAACGATTTTTTTTTTAATCTAAGCTTACTCTAAGAAATTTATTTTTTAAGGTATTTTGGGTTAGATATGTAGCCGATTGTTTTTCTATTGTAAAAGAAAATGTAAATATTCCTGATTTCCTGCATACAATTAATAAGCTTGTACCATGCAATGTAAACAAAGCGAGAGGTGAAGTATTTATGGATTCATCATAGTCTAATTTTGCTTTATCAAATGCAATTCCCATGTTCTGAAGGGTTGTATATAATTTCGAACAATATCTATAATATTAGAATCCAATTTTAAACCCAGTAATGTAGGTAAAAAAATCTTTAAATAGACAAGAGGTGCGTATTAAATGATTTGAGATAATATTTGTAACATTAAGACATAATTTTAAATCCTTATGATATGGGGCAATATTTGTAACATTGAGACATAATTTTAAATCCTTATTGATATGTAGAGTATAAGTTTGCTTTAGATAGAAATTACGAAAAGATAAAAAGAGTGTATCGGCTATCCCAATGTAGTTAACCAAAAAAGGGAGAAACAGTTGGTTGAAGTTAATGAAAGCTAACGATGAACCTGGACCAAATAAATATCTGTGAAGAGAAACCGAAGAGTATGAGTGCCCTAACACTGCAACCCATTCACAGTTTTTCCATTAACTGAAAGTATTGGGGGGTAAAAGGGAAAACGGTTCTGAA
>NC_087207.1:83820131-83827631 GCF_015104395.2 Macrobrachium nipponense
ATATATATATATATATATATATATATTATATGTATATGTATATGTATATGTATGTATATATAGTATATGTATATATATATATATATATATATATATATATATATATATATATATATATATATATATATATATATATATATATCTATATATATATATATATATATATATATATATATATATATATATATATACTATATATATATATATCCATTGATTTGGTCAACGAGGAAGCTTGACCCATTCCAGTCCTTTAAACAGTTCTAAAGTTTGGCAATTGTTTCATTCTTTTATTCACCTGAATATTCCAGGTTTTTCTCTCTATCTCTCTCTCTCTCTCTCTCTCTCTCTCTCATTTCTTTGTCCATCTTGTGTGGGCAGCAAATCGACATTACCCGAGTTTTTCCGATTGTGGATAGTTGGCAAAGTTCCCGTGGTTCGGATTTTTGTAAGTAATCTCTTATAGGTTCTAACATCTCATTGATCAGTCTCTATGTTCTCCATTTACTTGTGAATAATGATAATAATAATAATAATATGCTGGAAGTAAACCCTCTTTTAAACGTTTTATTAAAAATAATTGCTGCCTCAGCTGCATTAATTTTATATAGTTTCTCCTCTATTTTCCAAAGTCGACTTTAATTTTATTAAAATGCCGGAGGCGGTAGTCAAATTTTCAGGGTATATCTCGTGGAGTTTATCAAGGATAATGTGCAATTCTATTCTTTATGTAGGCCTGCGACGTTTCGTCTGGAACTTCAGACATCCTCTTAGGCTGAGGTAGGTATTGGACTGAAGCAAGAGGGTGAGTCCATCTGCTTTTATAGTGGCAGAGTAGCGGGGCTTCATCCCACTGCTTTTTCATTGGCTAATGATGGCTGCTTTATGACTGGCTACCTGGCTGCAGGCTGAAACCAGTTCCCAAACGCATGCTCAGCAGTCGTGCCGATCGTCTCAGCTGTGTGGTGTCACACCGGACTTTTGATTGTTCAATGGCTGCATGACGTCACTGCTGGTATTACTTATTGTATTAAAGTCGTCTTCGGTGTTGTGTTCTTCCTGAATTTGGGCAATTTCAGGCGGCGATGTGGTGATGTTTGCCAGTACTGGTGCGTTTCTTCGCATACAGATTGGGAGCAAAATAGCTTACTGTGTCGTATTCATGGAGGGCAGTGAGGGGTTATTCTTCATAATTAAATCTCTTGTTCTTCTGTTTTTGTAGTATATTATAAGGTCCACCATCTTGCCTTCTTTAGTGGGAGGATGTTCTCTTTGATGATCTTCCTTATCGAGTTCTCCTCCTCGTGGTACTGAGAGTACATGAAGGTCTTATAATATATTGATGTTCTCGGTGGGGCGGAATCGTGGATTTTCTTCCTTATTTGAGTACCATCTTTCGAGGCACCTCTCGGTTGATGAGCTTATTAGAATATCCGTTGTAACAAGCATCTGCAAAGCTCTGTCAAGCTCAAGGTGTGTGTCTTGCCAGGTAGAACACTGGGAGAGGGCTCTTTTCACGAAGGCTCTAATGGTGGTGCTCATAAACCTGTCAGGGCACTCGCTATCCCCGTTGAGGCACATTCCTAAATTTGTCTTTTTCGTGTAGGCGGAAGTGTGGAAACCGTCTTCTGTCTTCGTTATAAGGACGGCCAGGAAGGGGAGCCGATTGTTGGTGCTAAACTCGACTGTGTAGTTTAACATGCTGCATTGCTGGAATTGGCGACGAAGGGCTTCTACCTCCTCCTAGGTGTCGACATGCATGAAGATATGTGTATGTAGCAGGCATATTTGTGGTGGTGCTGGCTCTGGGCAAAGACCCTCTCTTCCATGGTGCCCATATAGAAGTTGGCAAAGAGGACTCCCAGAGGAGAGCCCATAGCAACACCATCTTTCTGGCAGAACATCTGTCCTCAGTGGGTGTAGAAGGGGTCTCTCTTTGTACAATTGTCCAGCAAAGTGCACAAAGAGGCTTTTGGGATATTATGTGGGTCTATCAACGTGTCCCAATAGATGCAATCCAAGATGATGTTGATAGTCTCCTCGACGGGCACGTTGGTGAAGAGGGATTCTACACTGAGGGATGTCATGATGCCATTGCCAGGGGAGTCATGAATTTCTTCAAGGAACTCCACCAATGAACTCAGGCAATAGCAGCTCGGGGTGTAGGGAGTCAAAATTTGGTTTAGGTGCTTGGCCAAGGCCTAAGTCAAGGCGGGCATCTGGCTGATAATAGGGCAGAGAAGGTTGCATTCCTCATGAGTTTTCATGTTCCCATAGAGGTAACCAAGGCTGAAGTTGCCGTGTTGATGGTACTGATGACATGGTTGGCACGCCTTTAGATGCCTTCCGTGGGGTTCCATGTGAGGCACTCGAACTTTAAGCAGTCGGAGAGAATGGCACCAAGCTTCTCATGGTATTCCTTCATTTTTATTAAAACGAAGGCAGCTGTCTTGTCTGCCCGGCACACAGTGATGTCTTCCTTGGCCTTCATCTCCATGGCTCCTTCCTTCATCTCAATGGGGAAGATGCCACTGGTGTGTGACCCCCTCTCCATGAGGGCTTCAGCGAGCAGGAGGGCATCTCGAGCTGCTGGATGGAGTCGAGCAGAAGTTCAATCTCAGGTCATTTCTTGTGTGGCTTTGGCTTAGACATGAAGTGATAGTTAAGCCCTAGTCTAAGCAAAGTTTTCCGGTCGGGAGAGGGTTTTAAGTCAGTAAGATCAACGTAGCCTTGGGTGTGCTATGGGACTCGCAGCTTGCCGTCGTTGAGAAAGATCAGCTTTCGCATGACGCTCTTTATGCGTTTTTCATATCGTCATCACGGAGGCAGGTAAGGCAGGCATCGATGTCTTCGTCGGCAGTGAAATTCTGCATCTGGAGGGTTGTCACTGTCGGTGGGTTTACAGCAATGTCAGTGTAGTAATACATTACTTTTATTTATCTTATGTATTGGTCGTGTGTTGTTACATAACCAATATATTAAATGAATAAAATAAGAAAAAATATTCAAGACCGATAAACCCATATCAGTTCAAATAAAAAAATAGGGGAGAGAGAGAGAGAGAGAGAGAGATGACTCAAGCCTTTCCATACCATTCCATGAATCTCTCTCTCTCTCTTCACAAAACTAGTAATGGAAGCAGATGTTACTTTTTTCTTCTCATGATTTACATTAAGGAAATATAACATATTTGACTCACTAAATACAACATATTATGACTCTTACAACAACTGTTTTCTTTTCTATTAACCCCATCTGAAGAGGATTTCAATCCCGTCTTTTATTAACTGGAAAGGGATTAGAACCGAAGTCTGATTTCACTTGATTTCCTCAACAGCATTTCTACGGGCTGCTCTATGAGCAAGAGCCGTGGTGGCATAAGGCCAGCTTAATTCCCCAACAACAACATCAACAGTATAGTCTCATTAACTGATAACAGCTGGCTGCCTCGATGAAACTAGTAGTTTGCAGAAAAAATTATTCGTCTTGAAAATAATTTCTGTCTATTGGTAGGTTTCTATTAAAGATTTTTTTTTTTGCGAAAAAAGTTTTTTTTTTTCACAAAAAGCAATTTATTTGCATTAGTAGGTTGTGACTGCGATGGCTATTTTTTGGGGGGAAATGTTAAATCGTTTCGTTTATGGAGCTTTTGATAACTGATAGTGGTTTGATATAATTTAGTTGTTTTAAATATGTTATATACAAGTGCATGTGTATTTCCTGTATATATATATATATATATATATATATATATATATATATATATATATATATATATATATATATATATATATATATATATATATATATATATAGATAGGGAAGAATGAGGCAGAGTGGGACATGGGGTACACAGAGACACTCTTTTTAAGTGACTAATTGGTAACTTTTTCGGATGAGCTCCTAATGGCAGAGTAAATAAAAATATAAACATTGAGCCATTTTTGTTTGGGGATCAACAGATTGAAACATTTTTTCAAGCATTTGTTAATTTTTGGTGAGTAATTTTTTTCATTTCACTTGTTTTGCATTCGAGTGTTCAGTGTTTGTACTAGTAATCCCAACACAGTGATCGGATATAGAAGGGATGCAGATATGACAACTGGATAAATATTTGCCATGTGCTTCTTGGTAAGGGCCTGTATTCATTTCATTGTCAAATCATTATAATTGGGAACGGTGGAACAAAAATCTTCGGTACAGTGTCCCACAGTGCCCCATACTTTTGAATCAATACGTTTGCACAGTTTGTTTAAAATCTTCAAACAATACTTGTTATTAACAAGGACACGTATAATATTCTATACTGTATTGGTATTTGAACCTAAATGTAAGCTTTACACATCAAAGTTCTTGTTTACAGGAGTACGTAATACCAAGAAATAGGAAAAGAAAATCAAACATTGGCACTGTTACTGAAAATTCTATGAAAGAATCTGTTAAATTAGTATTAGATGGAACTAGCCTAAGAAAGGCAGCAGAAATAAAAGGAGTTGCACGAAACACTCTTCACAGGTATCTTTCAGATTGAAATATTTGTATTTCATCCTTTCAGTATCTTTGTTCATGTAATATTGCAGACAAATAAATAGAAGCATCGGTAGACAATATTTGAGGTTAAATATTTTAGTAGATAACCAATAGATCAAAGAGTAAATAAACAGGCCTATACATAGGATGTTTGAGGAAAAATGAAAGAAATAAGTTTGAAAGATTAAAAAACTTCATAAAGTAGAGAAAATTCAGAACAAATAGGAAAGTAGATACAAAAAACTTAGGAAAGTAGACATAGAATTGGGAATTTCCTCTATACTGGAAATTTAAGTAAATATGAAGGTTTTTTTAGATTCCCATTACTAGTTCAGGAGCTTTAGGTCAGAATATGGGTAATAAAGGAAATATATATATATATATATATAATATATATATATATATATATATATATATATATATATATATATAAAGCAGATATTTGCTTTATAAATTTTTGAGGAGATGAAGAACAACTCATGAAATGTCACTAAGAATCTCCTTTGAGCGTTTTGAGAAATTTTCTGATACCCCCCATATTATTTTGCTCATTTTCTAAACTAGAACCGAGGGGTAAGACTAGTCTTGAAGATAAACCTTGACTCTATGAAAAATTATTCCCTCAAAAGCCTATTTTGATTTGCACAGGCTCTCATAATTACTGATAGGCCTCTTAATACTAATGGCTCTCTCACTACCAATAGTACTAACATTGCAAATATTGAGTGATGTCAGAAAAACTGCTCCAGGAGGATTCTTTAGTGACTTTTACGGTGTTACTCTACATCTCAAATTTCAGCTCCGTATTTTTTTTTTCTTTTTTTTTATCTAATTCTCCTGGACTAAACAGTTAAAATAGTTGAAAATATATAGGTCTAGGTTTCTTTCCAGATATGTCCAGAAAGCCGAATTATGAATGCAGGTCTGTGTTCACATCTGATAAAGAGGTGACTCTAAAAGATTACTTAATTACATCCTCTAAGATGAATTATGGCCTGTCAACTAAATCTACTCGCCAATTAGCTTATGAAATGGCGGTTATAAATGGTAAAACTTTTCCACAATCTTGGAATATACTCACAATGGCTGGGAAAGACTGGCTCTGTGGATTTATGAAAAGACACTATGATCTTGGTATTAGAAAACCAGAAGCCTGTAGCCTTTCAAGATCAACTTCTTTCAACAAACATAATATTGGTAATTTTTTTGCGAAGCTTAGAGAAGTATATGGTAGATAGATATGAATGTTTTGCAGATGGTTCTAGAGTTTACATTCTGGACGAAACTACTACATCTACAATCCAGAAACCTCAAAAGGTCCTCGCGCAGAAAGGTTCCAAGCAAGTTAATCAAATAACAAGCAGTAAAAAGGACGCACGTTACAACATGTTGCATTATTAATGCATTAGGTATTAGCATCCCTCCTGCCATGGTGTTTCCTCGCACGCAATATAAATTCCATATGATCAATGAAGCTCCCCCTGGCACTCTTGGCTTAGCAAAACCAACAGTTTGGATGACAAATGAGCTCTTTGTACAAGGAATACAACATTTTATAAAACACACCTGTTCATCAAAGGAAAACCCAACTTTTTTTATATATATGATAATCACGATTCACATATCTCCAATTAAGTGCTAGACTTAGCAAAAGATTATGGGATTACAATTCTCACTCTTCATCCACATTGTAGTCATAAACTGCAACCTCTTGATGTGGGAGTTTACTCATCATATAAAGCTCATTACTACTCTGCCATGGACTCACGCCTTTTACAAAAGCCTGGTGTCCCAGGAACTATTTATGATGTTGCTGGAATAGCCAACATTGCTCACCAACTATCCATGACTCCCTCAAACCTTTTATCAGGATTCAGGAAAAGTGGAATATTTCCATTTGATGCTAGTATATTTAATGAACGTTATTTTGCTCCTAGCTGTGTCACAAACACGCCTGCCAAAGGGAATGAGGTAACTGATACAACACTTGAATTAGACGAAGGAGCTGGCCCATCTGGAGAATCGGTACCTCCACAAGCATTTTTAATCCCTCTGTTATGCCGAGGATATCCAAAAACTGATCCACGAAAAGAATAAAAAATGAGGATGTAAGAAAGGTTGAAGTATGATTGCCACAGACACTCCAAAAAGTAGAACACTACTACAAACCAAGAGACAAAAAAAAAAAAAAAAAAAAAAAACAAAAAAAAAAAAAAAATTCACAAGACCAAGTTTTTTTTTAGAACCAGTTACTTCATCCACTGATGAGGAACCTGATTATTTCTGATCATTCATCTGATGACGCACCTGAGGTTAGTATAATTAATCACTATGCCTTTAAAGTGCTAGAAAATTGGGTGACTATGTATTAGTTGAATTTACCACTGCACCTAAGAAGTACTATATTGGAATATTAATTTCAACTAAAGATTTTCAGGTCTCTTACCTAAGAAGAAAAGAAAAAAACCTAACAGTTTATGCATCTTCAATTGCCTGATATAGCTTCTGTGGCTATTAAAGACATAAAAGTTGTATTGCCTGAACCAAGATCAAATGCCAAAACAAAGAGGCAAAGCTCATACCTATATTTTGATGTTAATTTTGATCTCATAAATGTCTCTTGAACTGCGCCCCACTGTGTGCTATGGTCCGTCCCACTCTGCCCAGGTTTGAGGTACTGTGGGGCAATTTGAAAACAGCTTTTATTTTTTGTATATATATATATATATAATATATATATATATATATATTATATATATTTATATACGTATAATATATATATATATATATATATATATATATATATATATATCTATATAATAGTATATATACGTATATTATATATATATATATATATATATATATATACTATATATATATATATATATATATATATATATATATATATAAATATATATATATATATATATATATATATATATCTATAAATATATATATATATATATATATACG
>NC_087207.1:83829370-83831870 GCF_015104395.2 Macrobrachium nipponense
TTCAGAACCGTTTTCCCTTTTCCCCCCAATACTTCAGTTAATGGAACTGTGAATGGGTTGCAGTGTTAGGGCACTCATACTCTTCGGTTTTCTCTTCACAGATATTTATTTGGTCCAGGTTCATCGTTAGCTTTCATTAACTTCAACCAACTGTTTCTCCCTTTTTTGGTTAACTACATTGGGATAGCCGATACACTCTTTTTATCTTTTCGTAATTTCTATCTAAAGCAAACTTATACTCTACATATCAATAAGGATTTAAAATTATGTCTTAATGTTACAAATATTATCTTATATAATTTATTACGCGCCTCTTGTCTATTTGAAGATTTTTTTATCTACATTACTGGGTTTAAATTTCAATTCTTATATTATAGATATTGTTCGAAATTATATACAACCCTTCAGAACATGGGAATTGCATTTGATAAAGCAAAATTAGACTATGATGAATCCATAAATACTTCACCTCTCGCTTTGTGTACATTGGATGGTACAAGATTATTAATTGTATGCAGGAAATCAGGAATATTTACATTTTCTTTTATAATAGAAAAACAATCGGCTACATATCTAACCCAAAATACCTTAAAAAATAAATTTCTTAGAGTAAGCTTAGATTTTAAAAAAATTACATGTAAATAAATATCAAATCACAACAATACAAAAGTCTATAAATAAGAGATTGTAAACCCACAAAATATGCAAAAGCATTAAGAACATTCAATTACACAAACTTGAAAATAAAGTGTAAAAATTTAAGTGTGTAAATGTCGGTTCATTTACTTTAATTGTTCAAACTTCAAAATATACTTTTAACCATAGTTACAATATAAAATTCATTTTACCTGTAACTGCAGTTATGGTTGGTACAAAAATTTGCCTATCAACATAGCTTCAGCCTCTTTCACAAAATGCACTTTTAGAATAGGCGCCGCTATCGCTACACATGCTGCCATAATGTCCGTATAGATTTCAATCAGTTACACAAAAGTAATTCCACAAGAAATTTAAAAAAAAACATTAGTGACCAACAGAAAACCTTTACTTTCGCATTACAAGTTTACACCTTATACAAATTAATATCTGAGAGAGAGAGAGAGAGAGAGAGAGAGAGAGAGAGAGAGAGAGAGAGAGAGAGAGAGAATACCCAAGCTAACTAATATTTCATATATTTGCTTTTCCCATATTTATGATAGCATTTTACGAGAGAGAGAGAGAGAGAGAGAGAGAGAGAGAGAGAGAGAGAATACCCAAGCTAATTAATATTTCATATATTTGCTTTTCCCATATTTATGATAGCATTTTACGAGAGAGAGAGAGAGAGAGAGAGAGAGAGAGAGAGAGAGAGAGAGAGAGAGAGGTCATAATTCTTTCAAACCAAAACATTAGAACAATTCTCCAACACCTGAAAATTTATGCAGTTCTTCAGGATGTCTTGTTTTACAGGCTGGAAGGACGACTGTAGGTTAAGCGTTAGAGAGAGAGAGAGAGAGAGAGAGAGAGAGAGAGAGAGAGAGAGAATACCTAAGCTAACAAATCAGTGTGTCAAATATTTAATTTTCTTATGCTTTCGATATCATTTAATGAGAGAAAAAGAAGAAGAATAAGAAGACGAAGAAGAGAGAGAGAGAGAGAGAGAGAGAGAGAGAGAGAGAGGAGAGAGAGAGAGAGAGGATTGTGATGGTGGTTGAAATTTGTAGAAAGGTAATGAAGATAATGTTTGCGATTTAAGAGTTAGAAGAATGAACATTTCGTTGATAATAGGAACCTTGTGGTAGGTCTATAATGTCATATTGAAAATGACAATATCTGTCAGACGCGTAGATATTCCAGACCCTTAAATAAATGCAAGAAGTTTCTCTATGATTCTATATCAAATAACCGTCAGAGATTAACGTAAATGACTAAGAATTCGGTGTTTGCTTTTGAGATCTCACTATTATACGTAACAGTAAGGTGTTTTAATAAGCAGAATAATTGACAAAGAATGAGCTTCAATAAACATTGATTCATTTCTATTAGTCAAGAAAATATAAAACAAGATCGGTTGATCCTTTTATTACGAAAAGATCAAGGAGAAAAGACTAGGAATATTTCATACCAGTGTATGGTTTCTGAACATGGGCACTCACGTTTTTAAGTGAATATCTTGCTTCTAATTCAGACAGACAAAAAAATGTTCGAAAAATAGGAATCATTTTTAATATTCCTGGTGGGGATGCTGCTTGGTAGATGTTGTCTATGTGATCAGAGTCGCAGGCTTCATTGGAAAGGTTGATCCTATTATCTTGTTGTTTTATTGGTGAAGATTCCACCGTTTGACATTTGTATCGACAGCTGCTCATGTGTAAAGTTCGGGATAATTTCTAATTCATGGTAGGGTTCGTGTTATTTATATGATGGAAAATTGCCGAACTATGTTGTCCACACTTTACTGATCGTTTGTGTTTCGTTAATCTTTCCGAGGGAGATTTTCCAGTGAAACTGAAATATGATT
>NC_087207.1:83836870-83844370 GCF_015104395.2 Macrobrachium nipponense
TATATAGATATATATCTATATATATATATATATATATATATATATATATATATATATATATATATATATATATATATATATATATATATATATATATATATATATATATATATATATATATATATATATATATATATATATATATATATATATATATATATATAAACTATATATATATATATATCTATATATATATATATATATATATATATATATATATATATATATATATATACATAACACACATATATATATATATATATATATATATATATATATATATATATATATATATATCTATATATATATATATATATATATATATATATATATATATATATATATATATATATATATATATATATATATATATATATATATATGTATATATATATATATACACACACATATATATATATATATATATATATATATATATATATATATATATAATATCATACTATATAATATATATATAGATATATACACACACACACCCATATATATATATATATATATATATATATATATATATATATATATATATATATATATATATATATATATATATATATTTATTATATTATATATATATATATATATATATCTATATATATATATATATAATATATATATACTATATATATAATATCTATATATATATAATATATTATATATATATATATATATATCTATATATCACTTCCCGGACGGGATGTTTCTCACATGTTACCCTAAAAATATCTTACCTGCGTGGCCTCACAAAGGTAGTGTGGACCAGCCTGAATACACAGAGACAACTCCAAACTAGTGTAGGCAACTGATTTAAACTCCGAGCTATAAAGATATATTTTATTTTAGAAAAACGAGCAAAGCTCTATCAAGGAAAACTGGATTAACTAAATCTATGACAAATAGGGATACACATGGGAATCTAAATCAAACCCAAAATCTGTAAAACCAAAACTCATCTAGAAAATGATACATCTCCATTCGAACACTGACATGTCCATTGTAAAAATAGGACACATAACAATACAGTCTAGTTGCTCTAGACTGATTCCTAGGGAATCTGATCTTTATCAGGAAGAGGCAAACAAGCGCTAAGGTCAGTTTCTTTAATTCTTTAACACACTAAGCCATTTTCGACCTAAAATATAGGCAAAACATAAACTTTTTATACTAGTAAAATGCAAAATCAAAGAGAGACACACTCTAGAATATATATATTTTATAAACTATTTTACCGTAAAAAAAAAAAAAAAACTTCTCAGTAAAGAAAACAGTGAATTAAAACTGATATAAATCAGTGAATAACAATAGCAAACAAAACTAAGAAAAACAAACTCAATAGAAATAAAAGATACCAAATAAACCACAAGACTAAGAAAAGTTGAACTAACAAACCAAACAAAAAATTACACAAATAGATATATTAACCTAATGACTGGGAAGCGAGGGTGGATAGAAAAGCAATAGGTTATAGAAAACGGAAAAGAAGACTGTCTTTTTGAACAAGAATCTGCGATTTTGAAATTTCTATTTCTTAGTATTGCCTGTATTTTTTCTCTCAGTCTTGTGTTTTATTTGCTATCTTTTATTTCTCTTGAGTTTGTTTTTCTTAGTTTTGTTGGATATTGCAATTAACTGATTTGTATTAGTTTCAAGTCACTATGTTTTCTTTTCTGAGTATTTTTTTATGACAACATAGTTTATAAAAGCATATATTCTCGAGTGGGGCATTTTTTTATTTTGTATTTAACTAGTATAAAAGTTATTTTTTATTTATCTTATGTTGAAAATACCTTAGTGTGTTAAACCCGAAACGCCCCAATGAAATTAAAAAGATGTTGACCTTGGCACTTGTTTGGCTCTTCCTGATGAGGCTCAGATTCCCTAGGAATCAATCTCTATCAACTATTTTGAATAGACGCTATGGCCCACAAACGATTACTTGTTTTAGGAAACTCGAGAGAACGACAAAACTGCAGAGGAAGGCTTCACTCGAACTACAATTTTTATAAAGATGTAGAGTTTACGAAGTGGTACTGATGTTAATGAAGTTTAAATTGTACCGGAAGTGCATATTCAATACTGCGCTTTATAAGGAGTGTTTGGATGGTCTAATTATCTAATGGGAAGATAAATGTCCTTCAAGAAACGCCGTAAGGAAGTACTGGAAGGTCGCCTAAAGGAAACTGTGCCTTTTATCGATTTCTATGTACTGAAAACTGCAGTAAATGGAAATGTGACTAAATATTGTAACAACATATTGGAAGTGCACAAAAGGAAAAGTTCGCACTTGGGTGGATGATATGCGAGAACATCATGTGACCTTTCCAGAGAAGTTTTTAATTTTTCTATTTACGAATTATCGTAACAGACTTGTTTTAAATTTTTCTAGTTACTAATTATCGTAACAGACTTGTTTTTTATTTTTCTATTTACGAACTATCGTAACATACTTGGTTTTTATTTTTCTAGTAACTAAATATCGTAACAGACTTGTTTTTAATTTTACTAGTTACTAATTATCTTAACAGACCTGTTTTTAATTTTTCTAGTTACGAATGATCTTAACAGACTTGTTTTTAATTTTTCTAGTTACGAATGATCGTAACAGACTTAAATTCGCGAGATATTACCTTTCTTTTGAATCCCTTGTTTACTTATCGTTTACAGATTGAGACAACAGCTTATTTTACCGGGAAAAGATTTTAAGGTTATTGTTAGACAAGTTCAGTAAATAGCTTAACAAATTTTTTATAATTCCAAATCTATCATGTTTCCTATTGTTACTAAAGAAAAGATGATATTAATTTACTTAAGAATTAAGATAAGAATAATTCTTTGATCATTAGCAAACCTGACACAGGAAATGGTGTAGTCATTCAAAAACAGAGGGGATTACATTGATAAAATGTCAGTTATACTTAATAACACAACTAAAGTTAAGAAAAGCCATATACAGACCCATATCATAAGAATATTCTGAATGAGGATAAAATAAACAGGTCGCTTAGTATTCTGAAAAAAAGGTAATTATATTTCAGATGACGGATACAACAACTGTTATGCAAAGTGTTTGTTACCCCGCTATTTCTTACGGATTACGGAAGATCCTTAAGCCAAACGTTCCCTTAAGACCGGTCGTTGCTTCTGATAATACCCCGTCATATAATTCAGCGAAATTCTTAATACCCTTTTTTTAAATATTATAACGGGCACTACTTAATCCTTAAAAAATCATAGAATTAATTAATGACTTGAAGCATATGAATATACGACAAAATTATTCTTATGCAGTTTCGATATTGAATCATCATTCACGAACATACCTCTTAATGAAACCATTGATACAGCAGTGAATGAAATGTATAAGGATGGGAACTCTTTCAGAGATCTGCTTAAAAACAGATTCAGAACACTTTTGATACCTGTTTAATGATGATTTGTATTTACAAGTAGATGTGCTAGCATTGGGTAGTCCAATTTCATGCATTTTTGCTAATTTGATTTTAGGTTTCCATGAAGGAAAGTGGTTGGAGGATTGCCCGTCACATTTTAAACCTTTGCTCTATTAGCGATTTGTAGATGATACTATTTTAATATTTAAAAATTAACAGCAGGCTAATAGTTTTCTTCACTACCTAAATAGCAAACATAAAAATGATCAAATTTACTTTAGATAGGGAGCTGAATAACAAGATGCCATTTTTAGATATATTCATCAGCAAATCAGAAAGTTTACAGGAAACCAACTTTTTCAGGATCAGGCTTTAGTTTTTTCAGTCACTGTCCAAAAATGATTTAGATCAAATGCGATTAATACCTTAATCTACAGGGCTTATAATTTGTGCTCAAATTTCACTCTGCTTCATGAAGAGATGGAATTCTTGGTAAATATTTTCGCAAATAATGGCTTCCCAACCAATTTGTTCTTTAAACATAACAGGGTATTTCTGGAAAACATTTACAGTCATAAAGTGCCGGTTGTTACAGTTCTGAAACTATATGTTTACTGCAAAATGCCTTATATTGATAAATCAATTAAGCAACTTGAGAAGGAACCGAAATATTTTGATAGATTTTATCCACAGATTACTTTTAGATTAATTTTTAGTAATGATTTTACAATCAAAAGCCTACTACCTTTCAAAGATAAACTGCCTGATTTTTTGCGTTATGGTATTCCTTACCTTTATACATGCCCCAACTGCCAAGTGGGGTATTTTGGTATTTCCATAAAGCCGCTCACAACGAGATACTGCCTAGCAAGCGCCCGTGCCAGCACAAGGTTGGTTAAATCTCCATCCGTGAACACTACAGTAGATGCAATCAGGAAAGACTAAGTATAAGAGATTTCAAAATCGTAGATTCTTGTGTAAAAGTTGTCTTATTTAAGAATTGTGGAATTATATATATTCATAAACTTAAGCGGCAGCTCAACCAAGACAGTCTTCTTTTCCGTTATCTTATAATCTACTGAATCTCTATCCGCCCTGTCTTTCCAGTGATTAGGTTAATTTATCTATTTGCGTTATTTTTTTTTTTTTTTTAGTTTGGTTTGTTATTTTAATTTGTCTTAGTCGTGTTTTATTTGGTATCTTTTATTTCTCTTGAGTTTGTTTGTGTTAGTTTTGTTGGGTATTGTAATTCACTAATTTGTATTAGTTTTAAGTCACTATCTCTTTATTCCAAAGTAGTTTTTTTTATAGTAACATAGTTTATAATAATTATCTTTTGATTAAAAAGAAAACCCTCAAAATCACTGTGTAACTTGTTTACTTCTAAGTATTTACATTTAATTTTACTCCACACTCAGAAGAAAACTGAAAGAAGTTTTTGTTTGGTTTGATAATATAAATTCTAGAGTGTGACCTCTTTTTGACTTTGTATTTTATTAGTATAAACATTTTAAGTTTTTAGTGTTTCGCCTATATTTTAGGTCGGAAATCGCTTAGTGTGTTAAAGCCGAAACGTCCCGATGGAATTAGAGATGTTGACCTTAGCGCTTGTTTGGCTCTTCCTGGTAACACAGTCTATTTACATCTTCCTACAGTAATCAAGCATCTTCATGTGGCCGAATCAAAGTTCCTGCCAGAAAGAATTTAATATCATGTGAGAGATCAAGTATAAAAGAGAAAATGCATAATAAAGTATTAAAGAAAAGAAAACGTTCACTGCATTGGTGCATGTGAACACTAAAAAAAAAAAAAAAAAAAATTATTGAGACGTCTAACTTTTAAATTGCTATCCTCTGTCTCTTGGGGTTTCACATCAAATTCTAAATAGTAGTGTACTATGATTCTATAAAAAAAAAAAAAAAAAAAAACACTCAAACAGGGTGCAATGCCATAATTCTGACAGACATGTAACCAAGCACAATGAATTCACGGATTTAGCATGCTCTTCGCACACTTCCGATCATGCACAAAAGCCATGTTTCGAGTGGAACCACCACAGAGTGTTGAAAATTATTATTACGAATTATATAACGTCGTCGTTTAAACTGTTCGACACATCCAATTTTCGATCTCACGCGAACTCCAACTCTGCAAAACAAGGCGCTATCTTTTCAACAAAACAGCAATTAGTCAGCCAGAGAAGTTGATGCACCTGTATGAATGCTGAAACGTAAATATCTGCCATATGCATTCTTTATATATATCTATATATATATATATATATATATATATATATTATATATATATATATATTATATAATATATGTATATATATATTATATATTATATATGGTTATCAACACTCAACTGAATAGAAATAGAGTTATAAATGGTAAATTTCTTCAAGGATGACTCCCACTTTTGAGATTGTCACGCGTGAGAAAATACTAAGAAGAAAAAAAAAAAAAAAAACAGGTTAAACAGGTTCCTTTATTGGACATAATGCTCATATAATATCGCTTATTTGCATCACTTTCAGAAAATATAAATTAACTGTTCGACATTTTTCTCGCTCGCGAGAACTTCGTTTCTTTGACGATAATTTCTCCGTCGTTGTTTTGGCTCCATTTTCAGTCAGTTCATGCCGTTGGGGTCATTAGAACTTATGTATTTTCTCCGATGAGAGACGCTGCTAATTGCTCCGATAGTGAAATGCACGCCATCTAACCCCCCGCCCCCCACCCCCTTACCGTGTGGGCTAAAACGAGTAACGTCGTTATGATGTCCATTATTTATGAGACGACTCGCGGGACGCCCGTATGGATTGTGTGTGCGTGTGTGTGTTTGTGTGTGTGTGTGAAGGCCTTTCGAGTTGAAGGAAGACAAAAAAGCCAAGTCCCATCAGGTGAGTTTACAATTCTTCCAAAGGACTGGAGAAGGGAAAAGCGCAGATTTGGGGTGACTGCGAAGACTTCCTCCCCAATTTTAAGACCAGTCGCAACCATATCTTTTTTTTTCCTTTTTTTATTTCAATAAGATTATTTATATATTTAATCTAGTAGAAACTTTCATTGATTCCGGTCTCTCGAAGAGAGGTTATTGGACAGATAGAGAGGGAAGATTGACGAGATGAAGAGAGAGAGAGAGAGAGGAGGACAGGAGGAAACACAGATTGCATGAACAGTAACCTTGAAAAGTGAGATGTTCCTGGTTTCCTAAATTATTGCCTCCACCACCTAGCTAAATGCTCGAGACATCAACGCTTTAATACTTTTTAAATGCAGTGTCGTTACACAAAATTCCTCGCTAGCGAAAGAATAGCAAAACATTATATACATACATTCATAACATACGCACACAACATACACATACACACAAATATATATGAATTTTTATCACATCACCGTGATTCATATAAATGCATTGAGCTACAAATGTCCTTTAAAATCCAATTCGTTCTAACCAGGAATTAATATATTTTCATATGTGTTAACTGAAGGGGTATTTTATAGTTGATAATAATGTCATCCTCTCGTGGGTTCGAACCAGTGCCCAGCGGACGAAATTATTATCAACTAAAAAATTGCCCTTCGGTTACCATATTTGAAAATATATTAATTATGAGGTCTAGCGAATTGGATATTAAAGGACATTTGAAGCTTAATGCATATATATTATTATATATATATATATATATATATATATATATATATATATATATATATTATATAATATATATATATATATACATATATATATATATATATATATATATATATATTATATATATATATATATATATTATATATATATGTATACACGTATACATAAAAAGCACTGGGAGGTTTTAACAATCCGGGAATTTGGAGAATATTAGTTTCCTCTGACAGCCTCCAGTGTGCGAGTAACTTTGTGCGTTTGTTTTTGCGGAAGGTATTTTTGGAATTTGGAAACAGTTTTCGTTTGTTAAGCAAACTTTGAAGCATGAGAATTGCTTTAGCGAAATGAAATAAGCCCTTTTTTATTTATTTGTTCTATTTAACAGATTTCCTTATTACTTATTTTCAAAATGTTAGTTGTATCATGTGAGAAG
>NC_087207.1:83849370-83859370 GCF_015104395.2 Macrobrachium nipponense
CAGAATCAACAAATGCAATTCTCCTTAGAGAGGAAAAAATTACATTAAAAAAATATATATACTAGGGAGGAATATTGAATCAAAGATAAAACTAGAACAATGAATAAACGAACCAGGCTTTTAAAATATAGCTAAAGTTATAGCATTTTTTACTGAATAAAATTTTTCTTAGTCACATGGAATGCTAATTGCCTAGAATAGGGCACTGTGCTAAAGGGAAATATCTTTGAAGGTTACATATGCCCTGATAGCAGTTCCTAATGAAGTACTAATTTATAAGGCCAGAATGGCTGGTGGATGGGCTCTGCCTATACAGAGCATACAATACAAATAGATGCCTAAAGGCGATGGTGAAGAGGAAAGGAAACTATGAAAGAGGAGATATGGACAGTAAAAAAAAAAAATAGAAACAGTTACAAAAGAATAAGAAGACAGGAAAAGTAGCATAATTTGGCACTCTCCTCTGTATGGAGACGGTCATAATTCTACAGGCACTAGTGCGGAGAGAGACTATTGACTCTCATAAGGTTTCTCAAACCATTGACACCATTTTCCCTTCTTTGTTCGACCTCTCCAAGGTCAGTTTGATGATGCTGTGGGGGCCTTGAAAGACTCAAACCCTTTGAAGATGCCAGAGGGGCATCGGTTCCGGCTGCTGCGACAACCTGGGTACTGGCACGCTGGCTCAGTTCCTTGGGTTCTTCGGCCAAATAGGATTCGACAGAGTCATTACTCCGGGACTGGTTAGCTGCTAATGGAAGGTAAGTAAAGTAGGTAACGGTAATTAGAATGGGCTCACAAATTGGGAAGACTGAATCCAGGGTGGTTCATGAGGCCACACCGTTGGTGGAGTGTCCACTATGGTCATGGGTGTCCTGGAGGATTCATATTGGAACTGCTCCTCCTCGACTGCCAACATGGGTAGCAATGCCAAGCCAGCATAGGAAAGCAACCAGGAGTGAGAGCTCAGGGATGGAGACTCAAGGCCGTTCCTGGTGTAGTGAGAAGACACGAACGTGGCTCAATGTCCAGAAGAGACTGAGCAAGGCACTGCCTGGTACCTTCAAGTGGCACTGGCTGTGCTTCTAAAAGTAGTTCTTGGAGGACCATAGAATTGGTCAAGAGCTATGTAAGGGTGGGGGCCCTGAGATGGTACAAAGGTAGGAGGAGACTTAAAATCTTGTTCAGGCAGGACGTCATATCTTAAAGTGGTGAGGTCATGTTACTCTCAACCAGACAGTAGGCAAGAACATTTTGACATGGTTGAGGCTCTCTATCGTGATGAATTGGTGGCTATCAACCCGAGGTCCATAAGGAATTTTATGCTTTCGAATGACGGATAACTGTGCACCAGTGTCATCAAAAGCTTGGACCTGGTGGTCAGGATAGCAACCTCTAGGAGGTGTGACACATATAGCTCCCTGAGCTTGAGGGCCTAGAGCGCAAGGATTTGTCACTGCCATTGCAATGGCAGTAGCAGCAGCTTTCTTGGGGTATCATGCCCAGGCAGCAGTGTGCCCATGCACTTTGCAGGGATCACAGAAACTCTTGCTGAAATAAGGCCTGGGCCTGTTGTTTCTGTTCCAGTTGCCATTATTCTTATTATTATGATAATGGGGAGTTCCATTCTGAGGAGTAGTACTGAGGAGGGTCCATCTTTTTGAGGCACTGCTCTGTAGTGTGCTCTTGCTTATTGCAATGCCCACACACAGGCTTCCGTGGAGGATTTCCGAGGCACTGGGTAGGCTGAGAGGTGGTAGCGTGAGTGAGTGAGTGAGTGTGAAGGAAGGGTGCAGGGGGTGTCGCACTCGGGGGTGACAGAGTGGCCCTTTGGATTGCCATAGCCAGTTGATGTGCTCTCTCTGCAGCTTCTCTTCACTCTTGGGCTTCTCTGTCTTTCTCCCTTTCAGCTGCCTGGAATGCTCTTTCAGCAGCTTCTCTTTTCTCTTGTGTTTCTCTCTCAGCAGCTTCTCTTTTCTCTTTTGCTCTCTCTTCGGTTGCTTCCTTCATCTTATCATTCACCCAATTTATCAGTTTTGTGCCCATTGTTTTTCCAGCTTCGGTAAAGGCTATAACCTCCTCCAGCCCTCCGTTACTGGCACTCTTCTTAGGTGTAAAATGCTAGTAGTCTAGCCTAGGGATAATAGAATGGATGGCAGTCACCAAAACTGCAAATATTGCCAGGGTTATGCACAATACTCAACTCTGTACCAGGGAAATAACAAGGATCCCAATGGCTGGAATATCTGCAGAAGCAGACGAGACGACAGCCAAAAAGCTAAAAATGGCCTACATGTAGTGTGGAAATCTCACATAGGTAACATGGGAAATAAAACAAATTGTAAAAACCTAATAATAGACTGAATGAAATCCCCTCTGGTGCAGAAACTCATGCAAATGCGGTTGTAACTGAAAGTTGGATCCAGGTAAATAACAGCTGAACTAAGCTGTAACGGAATGCCATTTAAAGGCGCAACACTCAACAACGGCCAGACACCTGAGCCTTCACAGACAAAATACGACTGATTACTCTTAAAGAAACAGTGATCCCTTATAAAGATTATTAATCATGCAAAAACCAGACTAAGCTCATTAAAACAAGTCTGAGGTAATCTTATATGAGATTAAATTTATTATAGGGAATCACTCCAAAAACAAATTTAAAAGTCTAAGTTTTCCCTGGTTCTAACTCCAATAAAATTGAAGCAAACAGCACAATTACCACTATATTTCTACTTAAATAAGAACTTATCTTGGGTGGTCAATAAATAAAACACTGTTATAAAAATATTAAGTATGAAAAAACTATTCAAAATTTATAAGGGAAATCCACAATCTCCAGTAAATTTACTGTTATTTGAAAATACAAAGTTGGTTATTAAACCAAATTAAATCAAAATTAATTTATCGAGGAAATTAATTCACCAAGAAATTAAATTACTCAATCAAAATTCAAACTGTTAAGCAATAATTAATATTTCAACAGCAATCTAAGTAGATGCAAGTTATTTCATTAGTGTTGAATTAAATCAAGCATGCAACACTAAATCATCAAGAAACACCTAAGTTATTCAAATAAAATGTGAATGCAAAAATATGTAAACATTTAGTGTGGAAAAATGGAAAAATATGTACATACACAATGTGGATAAGTATCAAAAATGTAAAAAACACTAAGAAAACATTAATCACAAAGGATATAAAATAAACACTAGGAAAGAATTAAATACAGATCACTAAAATTTTGCAATATGTAAACATTTTTTCCTAACCACTGTCAATCTTTTTTAAGTGCATTTAAAACTTGTAATAACACATTACCTGGTACCAGTTTTTCCTTTTTGCTGCAGCTTCCAAATCCACTATACTCTTTCTACTTGAGACTCAGAGATGTGGAAAAACTAACCCCTATCTGTCCAGATTCCATAAATAATCGCTCTGGTATTAAGAAATTAAATAAATCTAAAAGTTACAAGTGACCATGTAAGTACAAAATCTTTACGTTAATATAAAAATCAAAATTTCCCTCGGTTAGGAAGAGAGAGAGAGAGAGAGTGAGAGAGAGAGAGAGAGAGAGAGAGAGAGAGAGAGAGAGAGAGAGAGAGCTTTAGTATCTCTTTAAAGCAAGGTTATAAGTCTAAGAATGAAACTCTCTTCTACGGGAAATACTGATCAACAAGAAATCTTGACAACAAAGTGGATGACGTCAAATCATTTTAGGGCCATGTTTTCTGCAAACCTCTTAATAAATTCATTTTTCAAACGAGGGGAAAAGAGAATGATATTATGATTGTTAATAACTATTAACAGTATATGATATTAGAACATAAAAATCTCCTAACATGAAAGAAATGATTATATTATATTGTGATAAGCACAGTGACGTCAGTTCCTGTACATGACGTATTATATATATGGAACGTTTTGTATCAAATGTTCGAGAAACTTTATTGTGAAACATTGCGCAATCATCACGTGAGTTTCTTGAATGGCGGCTTTAAGTGATGAATGATGCATTTTCTTTCGCAAACAAAGCTAATTTCTATCTCTCTTTACTCGACATTCTTCCGTAAGTTTAAATTATTACTTTGCAAAGAATTCAGATCGTACATTATTTAAGCATATTAACTCTAAACTAACTTTACTACGGAATCTGAACATTTTACAGACACTTTACATTTCATACAATTACTGAAGGGAAGTTATGCTTTGCGAAGGCAACAACATAGGAATATATATATAATATATAATATATATATATATATATATATATATATATATATATATATATATATATATATATATATATATATATATATATACTTTGGTTATTTTTAAATAGCTTATTCATCCTTTAGCTAAATATTGGTATTATTTTAATGAATTTCAACTTCATAGGAAAGAAGCTTCATGCCTTAGCCAAGTTAATTCAACTGCGGGAAAAAATGTGAGAAGAGAAGTGATATTTGTTTCTGAAAATTGTTTTATAATTGCCCAGTTTTAAAATAATTATTTTAATATTTTTTTAGTAATGTCAATATAAAATATAATATTATTAAAGAATGCATACATTCGTGATAAACGTATGACATGTGACTTTTGCTTTATAGAACTTATACGTTAAAGAAATATCGAAATTTCGAGCAAATGCTTTTCTGAAAAGTGGAAAAACTATCTTTTTTAAAACTTTCGAGTTTTTTTAGTAGTATCATATATAGAACCTATACTCATAGAACTAAGCGAATTTCGAACAAATGATCTCGTGATAAGTGGAAAAGCCCAGCCTTTAACTTTCCACCACCCATCAGGGCTCAGCCATGGCAAAAACACATTCTCTCTCTCTCTCTCTCTCTCTCTCTCTCTCTCTCTCTCTCCATGCCTTCGCTCCGCGGTGGAATCCTCCCAGAAAAAACCGCAACGGCCAATATCGACAGATTGAGGAATGTAAAACCCTTTGTAGGCGGACTCTTTTGCATTGAAACTGAGAAACCATCTTTGAGGGAAAAGGGAAAATCGGGGTGGAGGTTTCCAAGTGGCATTATTGCTCGCTGCTTGGAAGCACATGAAAAAGATTTCAGATACTGGATTCTGAAAGAGAGAGAGAGAAAAAAAAGCACAAGTAGATCGCGTTTTGTTTTAGCGCTGTGATTCCATGTTCCTATAATATTTCCTTTTTCTTTGTGAGTAACGGGATCCTTGGCTCGTAAGTGTGTGCTGTTTCTCTTTGTCTATTATGTTTTCAGAAACAGAAATAGCTAAGATTATGATGTTTTACTGGGTAAGATTATGATTAATGTAAAAAAATTATTAATTTCATAAGAACGCAGCACATGTAATCTGAAGTCCGAAGAAGAGAAACGACAGAATTTAACCTGACGTGTCTTGGAACATAGCATTGTATTTTAAGTTTCCAGGAAACAGAAGCAGGAAGATCATTTCAAATCCCGGAAGGGGACACAGGAAACAATCACGGGACCGATATATCCAGTTCATTAAAGAAAATCAGAGAACTTTGGGCCAGTAGATGTTGAATCGTACTATATGTAAATATTTTTTTATATAGAGTGAACTGTGGCTTGTAATACTTTTCTGAATAGGTAAATAACTAATACTCTTAAATGGCAGGTTCTCATAGAGCAACTGTGTCCCTTGAATTCTGAAAATGCTAAAATCCTTTGCCATCAAACATATACGGCAATGATTATATAGATATATATCTATATTATATATGTATAGTATATATATATATAGTTATAGGGAGTACTGTCTACAGTGCACCTTTCGCATTGCACAGTATGCAATACTTAAGGGGTTTTGCAGCGTCCCTCCATCCCGAGGTATGACCTCTTTTCAACTTTATAATTTACATCCGTTCAAACCGCCTTTCTGATTTACTTAATCTTAGCTGCGAGGATTTCCATCTGTTACATTTTAAAAATTAAGATAAGATAATACAAAAATATAATATATGTGTATAAATATATATATATATAATATATATATATATATATATATATATATATATAGGGGGTATATATATATATATATGTATATATGTATATATGTATATATATATATATATCTATATATATTATATATATATATATATATGTGTGTGTGTGTGTGTGTGTGTGTGTGTGTGTGTGTGTGTGTATACATTTATATATATATATACTATATATCATATATATATATATATATATATATATACTATAAATCATATATATATATATATAGATATATATATACTATATATATGTATATATGTGTGTATATATATATATATATATCATATATATATATATATAATATATATGTGTGTGTGTGTGTGTGTGTGTGTGTGTGTATATATAATATATATATATATATATATATATATATATATATATATATATATATATATATATATATCTATATATATATATACACACATATAATATATATATAAATATATATATATATATATATAATATATATATATACACATATAATACATATATATAATATTATATATATATATATATATATATATATATAATATATATATATATATATATATTTATATATATATATAATATATATATATATATAAATATATGTATATATTTGTGCTTATATATATAATATATATATATATATATATATATATATATATATATATATATATATATATATATATGCATATATATATTTTTATATATATATATATATATATCTATATATATATATCCTATATATATATATATCTATATCATATAGCATATATCATATATATCTATTATATAATATATAATAATATATATATATAATATATATATATATCTATATATTATATATATATATATCTCATTATCTATATATTATCACCATAGACATAAGATTATCGTAAGGAGCTGATAGCTACCTCATGCGTGAGAACAGAGGAGTTGGAACCTCTTCAAATAACGCTGGGTAGGTGCTTGAAGGTTTCAAAAGACCAGAATTGAAGGGATCCTGGGGCAACTGAGGATACAGAAAGGGAGTGTTGCTATTGTGCCCCATTAAACTCACTCCTTCATGTAATGAATGACCAATCCTGCAACCACTATCCTGTGAGTGAAGGTTAAACTGCTCTGAGGTTGTGGAATAGTTGTACCTTGTTTGAGTCCTAGCCAACTAAAAACCCCAGATGAGCTTTTGTGCCATTGATTGTAGAACTTCCTACCTGTGCGGTTTGCAGATGTGGTTATAGTGGCCATTCAGACAATAGGATTCCGGCCGTCCATGACTGTTGGATGTTTAGTAATTTGAGGGATGCTGCTGTTCCCTGATGGCGAAAAATCATTTCCTTAGGCAAATTGTGCAGTTCAGCTGGGAGCTGGGGCACGCACGTTTCACTAGACAAGGTACAAAGAGAGAAGCTCACAAGGATAAAAATGATAAATTCAAGAGAGCTGTTGGTAGAAGAGTGATAGTAGCCAGAAATCACAATTGTCCCCCAAAAGGAATAAGCACATGTTATAGATTTGCGGTGCTCTTAGAAAACGGAAATGAAACGACCTTAATCAGAGACTCGTTAGTAAAAGATCAGGGGTTAATTTTTTTGCCCAAAAATTGAAATACGAGAAAAGTTCATTCTTACCCAGTTGCAGGAGCAAAGAAAATAGCCGAGGGAGTAAAGACAATCAAAGTGAAAAGTAGACAAAGGCCAATCATAGTTCAGGGAGGAGGAAACGACTTATTTCTAAAAGATAGAAGAATTGGCTAGACAAAAGGTCCCGTAGCCAACCTGAGGATTGTTCTAGAAAACATACGTGAGAAAACCGATGGCGACATTCTCATAGGACTTCTGCCTACATCCAATGTAAGCCACTATTCCCTCAGCAAGTCAATTGGAATCATTGACAGACCAGAGCAAATATGCCAAGAAAAGGGTGTTAGGTTTGCAAACTTCTAGTAATAAAAACTATATAAAAGAGATGGAACTCACTTGAATTTGGAAGGAGCAAAATTACTGGGAAACCTTCTTAACGAAAAACCTCTTGAAACTGTTCCGTGAACTGAACAATAAAAGGAAGAAGTCGGAAAGCTCCAAGAAACAATAAAAATAAGAGAAACGAAGAAAAGCTACCGAAAACAAAAGAGAAGATAGAAATGTTCCTCAGAGTGGCACAGTTTAATCATAATCTATTCGGAATGAAGTAGATCTCTTCAAAGCATCGATAGCAAGTGAAGAATTAGACATAACAGGTATTACAGAAACATGGGTACAAGAAGCAACAATAGACTTCGTAGGAGAGTAGCAAATAGCAGGGTATAAAGTGTTAAAAAATGATAGATATAATGAAAAAGGTGGAGGATTTGTGTTATATGACAAGGACCACCTCAGTCCAGTAGAGTGTAAAATTACCATCAAGAAAGAAGTAATTGGCATAAACATAAGTTGTCAAGGGGAGAAGTAAGAGGAGCTGTATGCACTACTGGGACAAGAAATAAACAATAAACTGTATAATAAAGGGAGATTTCAATATAGCTGTGCACTGGGACACTATGACCTCCACGTCAAACTGAGAAGGAAAGAGACTTCTACAATTTGTCAAAAATGAATTACTCCACCAATGGGTTGACAAACCTACTAGAGGAAACAACATACTAGACATTTTCCTATCAACAGAAGATAACCTAGTGTCTGACCTTTCAGGTGTAAATCTAGGCAAAAGCGACCACAAAATTATTACATTTCACATTAATATTCATCATTAAAAAAGAGAAGGATATTCTAAAGAGATTAGACTGTCATCTAAAAGACCTAAAAAACTAAAGGAGTATGTAAAAAATCTACAGTACGACCAAAACACAGACATTGACAATTACTGGGAAGCCTTTCAAGAAAAACATATAGAAAAATGCTCCAGATGTATTCCATTAAAGCAAATACTAGTAAATGGCAACTCTCAGTCTTAGTGGCTCAACAGAGAAATTAAAAATAAAACAAGAGAAAGGGACATTTGCACAAATCAGTGAATCCACACCCAACATCAGAAGACGGGGGCAGACATAAATTACTCTGTTGAATGGTGGATAAAATAGTAAGAAATGAAAAGAAAAATGAGGATAAGAGAGTTGCATTAGTTTGTAATGAAAACCAAAAAGATTTCTTTGCTAATGTTAATAGTAGAAGACAATGAAAAAGAAAATAGGTCTTCTAAGAGACAATGGAGGAAACCTAGAGAACACAGACTTATAAAAAGCAGAATTATTGAATAAATATTTTACTAGTGTCATCACAATTGATGACACTACCTCAATCTATGAAACGGCTATTAAATATTAAGGGGCAGAACCACTTGACAAAATATTATTTACAGAAGAAGACGTGCAACAAAACAAAATAGAAAACTAAATAAGTCCAAATCTCCTGGCCTGGATAGGATTCATCCAAGAGAAATTAAAGAGTTGAAATAGGAGATAGTTCCTCACCTATATAAACTCTACAGAAAAAACGACAGAACAACAATGAAAGGCACCTAAAGGATGGAAACTAGGTAATGTGACCCAAGTTTACAAAAGGTCTAAGAGAAGAGCCAGGAAATTATAGACCAAACTGTCTAACGTCGGTCCTCTGCCTATTGAATATCTTGGTGTTTTTCCATAACATGATTGGTATTTACGACAGTAGCAGAGCAAAAGATGTACTCTACTTAGATTTTCAAAAGGCCATTGACAAAGTTATACACAAGAAACTAATGACAAAAGTTTCTTGTGTATAACTTTGTCAATGGCCTTTTGACAAAGCAGAATTGATGAAGACTGGCTAACTAATAGTAAGCAGAGAGTTGTAATAAACGGTGAAGAATCAGAATGGACAGATGTGACATGCAGGGTTCCTCAGGGTTCTGTTCTTGCCTCGTTCTTGTTTTTTTATTTATATTAATGACATTGATGTAGGATTAAGTAGCAGAGTAGCCAAATTTGCAGACAACACCAAACTAGATGTAAGTGGAGCAGACCCAGAGACAGT
>NC_087207.1:83864370-83866102 GCF_015104395.2 Macrobrachium nipponense
TCCCACCAGACATCTCTATGCAAGTCTCCCATAGACTTGGTTAATGATATATATGAATAGAAGAGGCGCACACGCACATACGAATGCACACTTCGTTAACGCCCCTTGTTACTGGCTACAACCAGTTTCCCAAAGGCACTTTGAAAAGACCCATGAACGACATAACTACAGACGAACGTTGACCTGTCTTTCTATGCCATTTTCATATCACGGCCACCCAGAAATCATTTATCAGCTTTTCTTGGGTCGTTGCTTCGGCTCGTTCTCCGCATTCCAAAAAGGTCACAGCACATCACTTTATGCTATTAAATATATCATTAATCATAACCCTAGGACTCACATATATATATATATATCATATATATATATATATATATATATATATATATATATATATATATTTATATATATGCATATATGTGTGTGTGTGTGTGGATGTATGCATGTGTCTATGCGTGTGTGTTCCTGTCCTTCAAGACAAAGAATGTAGAATAAATAAATAAATGTATAATAATAATAATAATAATAATAATAATAATAACTAATAATCACCATCATCATCATCTCCTATCGCCTCCATAGGAGTGACGACAGCAAAACAAGACGGCAGTTACCCACACAGAGGGCGTAACAAGATATTGCACGACCCTGTTGGCCATAGTAATTGATAGCAGTGATAATGTTGGGGAATCTGCATCCGTCCAGGACTCTCTGCTTCAAAGGACATTCATCGAATTTCCCTCCAACTTCGGAAACTACAGAAGGGATTATTGTCGGCGAGAAACACGCCAGTTAATTAATTCTATGATCAAATATTTTGAAGACACGGTGTTATTTTTAAGCTATACTTTAGCTAAAAGTTTTTGTTTATTTATTTTTCTTTTCTAAAAACTGCTATCTGCTTTCAGTATATCCTATTACTTTCTTTCATATGAATACTATATTCGTTGGAAGCTTATTACATATGAATAGAGTTTAACCTCTGAATAATAATAATAATAATAATAATAATAATAATAATAATAATAATAATAATAATAATAATAATAATAATATAATAATTCAAGAAACCTCATAATCACATGAGTTAATTAAAATAAATGGAAAAGTAAATCCACAGTAATATGTCTGATCTGTTATTTAAAATACTAAGCAGATAGCTTTCGAAGACCTGCACGGTCCTCCTTGTCAATCTCAGATTGACAAGGAGGACCGTGCAGGTCTTCGAAAGCTCTCTGCTTTGTATTTTAAATAACAGATCAGACATATTACTGTGGATTTACTTTTCCAATAATAATAATAATAATAATAATAATAATAATAATAATAATAATTAGTTATTATTATTATTATTATTATTATTATTATTATTATTATTATTATTATTATTATTATTAACGAGAATGGCAAAATCAAACGAGTTGATTTCATATGTTGTTTTTTTTTATTTTTCTTTTTACAATCCACTTTTCAGGTTCAGCGATGTTTCTGAGTAACTTGCCAATTGCAGAAGGATCTTTGTTTATTAAAACAGGATATCAGGTCCAGGTCGGGCAGGGGTCGTAATCATCGCCATATTATTCCATAGATGTAGTTCAATTCCAGGCCGGGATCGTCTTTGATATGCAACTGTTGTTGATGTTGGTATAGCTGGTATCATGTGACGTTTCGACCTCGCAGATAAACTTCTTGACGAGTCAGTAGAAGGATTGTAACAAAAGAGTCTGTGTGA
>NC_087207.1:83866602-83879102 GCF_015104395.2 Macrobrachium nipponense
ATTAAATAAAAAAGTCATAAAATATACAAGCATAAAAAAAACTCTTCTCCTAGTTACTTCCCAGATATGGTAAACCTCAGAAAGCACTTATGCAAAATGTTTGATAATAACATGTCCAATAGAGCCTACAAAGTACAACTAATCATCAGTGTCCATACCTTTACTGGGCAAGTCAAGCTCCTCCCACAGCAGAACGTCTCACCAACACAAGTTACTGCCAGAATTATCTACCTATGCAAGGCGTCTCATAATACTGCCTTCTAATAACCTCATTTAGATATACGCACATATGAACGCACTCATTTTTCTAGAAACATTGTTTCACCACTTCCTTGTGACAGAATTCCCGTGACACGATTCTGGTCAACGGAGTCAATACTTTGTGGCTGCATGAGCCGTTTTTTTTTTCTTTTTTTTTTCTGCATCCTTTCTTGGCTCTTCGCGAGAGCTCTTCACCAACTATCTTGGTACGTGCCTACCTATGCTTAAACAAACCAACACTGTCGGGCATTCCATCGGGTTTACTAAGACTTCCAATGCTCCTATAATATATATTAATTGTCCTATAGGAGCTGTCAACATTATTACCTCGTCGTGTATGTGTGTGTGTGTATATATATATATATATATATAATCTATAATATATATATATATATATATATATATATATATATAATATATAATATATATATAGTATAACACACATATATATATATATATTATATATATAATATATATATATATATATATATATATATTATATATTATTAATATATATACACATACATACATACATCGAGCTACAAATGTCCTTTAATATTTAATCCGCTCTACCTCAGAATAAATATATTTTCATATATGTTAACCGAAGAGAAAGAGAGAGTTAAAAGGAGTCACAAGGATTTAGGATTGTCTCAAAGACTTATTAGTCCCCAGCTGGCGAGACATCATGTGCCCACTTATCTCTAGGCGTGGGTTTTATTATTCATTCACAATGTCCAAACGATTTTGTATAGCTTTTTTCTAGAATTCTTCCACACTGTTGCTGTTTACAACTTCTGGTGGCAGTTTATTCCACGTGTCACATCTTGTATGTAAAGAAGTTCTCATTTGTGTTGGAACTCATAATTTCTTTTTAAATTCATTATTTCTTATCTGGCTTTCGTTTAACGTAAATAGGCTACTGTCTACTTTTGCTATGTCTTTCAGTATTTTGAATGTTTTTATTAGTTGTCCTCGTAATCGTTGTGTTTCTAAATCATATATATCCAAGTTCTCTAGTTATCTTGGTAACGTACTTGCCGGATGGATGGAATTAATTTTGTTTGCTCCTTTGGTACCCATTCTAATCTATTCAAGTACTTTCTTAGTACTGGTGACCAATACTGTACTGCATATTCAAGATGAGGTCTAACTATTGACATGTAGTGCTGCAGCACCGTTTCCTTTTTTCCTTCCTTGTATTGAACTGCCTCTTTATGTAACCCACTAGTTTTTATGCCTTCTTTTTAGCTTTTGTGTATTGTTTTGTGGATTTTAAGTCCTTGGTAATAACAAATCTAAGGTTTCTTCTTGTTCTATACTATTTATGCCATTCCCAAGCAGCATGTAGTTGGCATGAAGGCTGTTTTTTCCTATTTGTAACACTTTACTCTTATCCAATTTAAAGGCATTTCCCATCTTTTTGACCAATCTTCTATTTTATTTAGATAATTTCTTAATTAAATTTTCTACTGTCTATGGGTCTGCTGAACTTACATCTAGTTTGGTGTTGTCTGCAAATTTGGCTACTCTGCTAGTTAATCCTACATCAATGTCATTAATATAAATGAAAAAACAAGAGGAGGCAAGAACGGAACCCTGAGGAACCCTGCTTGTCACATCTGCCCATTCTGATTCTTCGCTGTTCATTACAACTCTCTGCTTACTATTAGTTAGCCAGTCTTCGATCAAGTCTGCTGTTTCTCCTAAAGCTCTAACTTTTGTCATTTGTTTCTTGTGTAGAACTTTGTCAAAGGCCTTTTAAAAATCTAAGTAGAGTATATCTATTGCTCTATTACTGTCGTAAATCACCAATCATGTTATGGAAAAACCCAAGATATTCAATAGGCAGGATCTGTTTTGTCTGAAGCCGTGTTGACTGTTAACATAGGTTGTTTCTATCAATGTGAGCAACAATTTGAACTGTAATTGACTCAAAAAATATTACAGAGGACCGACGTTAGACAGTTGGTCTATAATTTCCTGGCTCTTCTCTTAGACCTTTTTGTAAACTTGGGTCACATTATAGGTAAGGAACTATCTCCAATTTCAACTCTTTAGTTTCTCTTGGATGTATCCCATCTGGGCCAGAGATTTGGACTTATTTAGTTTTCTATTTTATTTTGTTGCACGTCTTCTTCTGTAAATATTATTTTGTAGAGTAGTTCTGCCCCTTGATATTTAATAGCCGTTTCACGGACTGAGGTAGTGTCATCAATTGTGATGACACTAGCAAAATATTTATTCAATAATTCTGCTTTTTCCAAGTCTGTGTTCACAAGGTTTCCTCCATTGTCTCTCAGAAGACCTATACTCTTTTTCATTGTCTTCTACTATTAACAAGAGCAAAGAATGATTATGGGTTTTCCTTACAAAGTGATGCAACTCTCTTATCCTCATTTTTCTTTCCATTTCTTACTATTTTATCCACCATTCTACAGAGTAATTTATGTCTGCTTCCATCTTCTGGTGTTGGGTGTGGATTCACTGATTGTGCATATGTCTCTTTCGCTTATTTTATTTTTAATTTCTCTGTTGAGCCACTGAGAGTTGCCATTTGCTAGTATTTGCTTTAATGGAATACATCTGGAGCATTTTTCTATATGTTTTTCTTGAAAGGCTTTGCAGTAATTGTCAATGTCTGTGTTTTGGTCGTACTGTAGATTTTTGAACATACTCCTTTTGTTTTCTAGGTCTTTAGATGCCAGTCTAATCTCTTTAGAATCTCCTTCTCTTTTTTAATGGTGAATATTAATATGAAATGTAATAATTTTTTGGTCGCTTTTGCCTTAGATTACACCTGAAAGGTCAGACACTAGGTTATCTTCTGTTGATAGGAAAATGTCTAGTATATTGTTTCCTCTAGTAGGTTTGCCAACCCATTGGTGGAGTAAATTCATTTTTGGCAAATTCTAAAAGTCTCTTTCCTTCTCAGTTTGAACGTGTGGAGGTCATAGTTGTTTAGCTCTTGTCCCAGTGCACAGCTATATTGAAATCTCCCATTATTATACAGTTTATGTTTATTTCTTGTCCCAGTATTGCATGCAGCTCCTAATCGAACATTTTTGGTTGGTGGGGAGGTCTGTACACTAGCATTAGAGTTAGCTTTCTTCCCTTGACAACTTATGTTGATGCC
Source organism: Macrobrachium nipponense (assembly GCF_015104395.2). Lineage (NCBI taxonomy): Eukaryota > Metazoa > Arthropoda > Malacostraca > Decapoda > Palaemonidae > Macrobrachium > Macrobrachium nipponense. The sequence continues at coordinate 83,870,000 of NC_087207.1, forward strand.
AATTACTTCTTGCTTGTTTGCAATTTTACACTCTACTGGACTGAGGTGGTCCTTGTCATATAACATAACTCCTCCACCCTTTTCATTATATCTATCTTTTTTTAACATCTTATACCCTGCTATTTGCTACTCTCCTACGAAGTCTATTGTTGCTTCTTGTACCCATGTTTCTGTAATACCTATTATGTCTAATTCTTCACTTGCTATCGATGCTTTGAAGAGATCTACTTCATTCCGAATAGATTGTGATTAAACTGTGCCACTTTAAGGAACTTTTTTATCTTCTCTTTTGTTCTCGGTGGCCTTTTTTCGTTTCTCTAATGTTCATTGTTTCTTGGAGCTTTCCGACTTCTTCCTTTTATTGTTCAGTTCACGGAACTGTTTCAAGAGGTTTTTCGTTAAGAAGGTTTCCCAGTTAGTTTTGCTCCTTCCAAATTCAAGTGAGTTCCATCTCTTTTGTATAGTTTTTATTCCTAGAAGTTTGCAAACCTAACACCCTTTTGCTTTAGTCTGTTCAATGATTCCAATTGACTTGCTGAGGGAATAGTGGCTTACATTGGATGTAGGCAGAAGTCCTATGAGAATGTCGCCATCGGTTTTCTCACGTATGTTTTCTAGAACAATCCTCAGGTTGGCTACGGGACCTTCTGTCTAGCCAATTCTTCCTATCTTTTAGAAATAAGTTGTTTCCTCCTCCCTGAACTATGATTGCCCTTTGTCTACTTTTCACTTTGATTGTCTTTACTCCCTCGGCTATTTTCTTTGCTCCTGCAACTGGGTAAGAATTAACTTTTCTCGTATTTGTATTTTTGGCCACAAAATTTAAACCCTGATCTTTTGCTAACGAGGCTCTGATTAAGGTTGCTTTATTTTCGTTTTCCAAGAGTACCGCAAATCTATTACATGTGCATATTCCTTTTTGGGGGACAATTGTGATTTCTGGCTACTATCACTCTTCTACCAACAGCTCTTTTGAATTCATCATTTTTATCCTTGTAAGCTTCTCTCTTTGTACCTTGTCTAGTGCTTGTTTCAGTTTCATATCTAGTTCTAGTCATAAGCAATTGTATTCTTACCTCCACAAGGCTCTCTCCGTTTTCTACTTTGTTGCTGTTGAATTCCTGTTTCCATCGCTTGGGGTTTGTCACTTGTCTTTTCAGGTCTTTAATTTTCTTTTCCATCCAGTCTTCTCTTCTTATGCCTTTGAGTTTGTCTTTTGTCAGCTCCTTTAGTTCCTTTGATATTTCTTCTACTTCCCTCCTCGGTTTAGCTATCTCCTGTTCTTGTTGACAGGAGGGAAAGACACTGAGACTACCTAGCTTTGACGGGTATGCCTCTTCGTAGTCTATGCACCACTTCTTTACTTCGCATTTTGCACACGTGTGCTTTAATTTTAACTTTTCTTGGGTCATCTCTGACTTTTTTCCTGGTTTCAAAATTTCTATCTGAGCTTTAATTCAATATTCATTCTACTGTGACCAGTTGAAAAGGAAAAAAAGGGGGACAGTGGTTGAGTACTCCCATGGACAGTTTTACATAGTTTATCGTCAGGATAACTTTTATCACTGCCACACCAACATACGGTTCCTTTGGTTTTAGGCTATCCCAAACGTACGTGTCCCAGCTCCCAGATGAACAGCACAATTTGCCTAAGGAAATGATTTTTCGCCATCAGGGAACAGCAGCATCCCTTAAATTACTAAACATCCAACAGTCATGGACGGCTGGAATCTAATTGCCTGAAAAAACAATAAAACAAATAAAAATTCCACACCTGGACACGATTAAGAAGGTGACTCAGACCCTTGAAAATCTAACCCTTATGCATTTACTTACCCAAACACCTTAGCCAATCCCTGATTAACGTCCAACAAAAGATATCCCAAGGACACTGGGGTTTATCAAATCCCATGCCAGGACTGTGACCAATCTTATATCGGATTTTACAGGTAAATCACTTCCCCAGAGATTAATACAACACAAATGGTCAGTTAGGTATGGAACAACATAACTCAGCTATTTTCAAACCATATAAATGAAGATAACCATAGAAAATTAAAACTGGAATTTGTCGCGTGTAATTTATAGCAGCAACTGCCGGTACAAGAGTCAAATGATGGAATCGGCCTTAATAAAAAGATAGGCTGGTCTCGGTAAGGAACATTCTCAAAAGGAGCATCGGGATTTTGTCAGATACGATCGACAAGGATTTTCATTCAACCAACGCTTAAGAAGATTAAAGGAAGATTATCAGCGGGGGGGGTGGGGATGGACCTTTTGGTATAAATACCACCTTTTCTGTAAACTTTTGTCATTCATCTACCTGAGGAGGGAGTACAGCAGTCTCTGAAATATAGTACTATTCTTTCTATATTTTGGTGTTTTATGGGCTCCTTTTATTAGATGGAACTCTGTTGTAACAGAACATTTTTACCGTTATATATATATATATATATATATATATATATTGTATATATATATAGATATAGATTATATTTTTGTATTACTTTTAAAAAAAATTTTAAATGTAACAGGAAATCCTCGTAGTTACAAAACTAAGTGAATCAGTGAGAGAGTGGGATGGCAAAGTGGCAGAAACGCGGTTTGAACGGATGTAAATTATAAATGTTGAAAAAGAGGTCATAACCTCGGGATGAAGGGACGCTGCAAAACCCTTTAAATATTGCATACTGTGCACAGCCAAAGGTGCACTGTAGACAGAACTCCCCCTATATATATATATATATATATATTATATATATATATATATATTATATATATATATATATATATTATATATAATATATATTAATCATCGCTCTATTTGTTTGGTGGTAAAGGATTTTAGCATTTTGCAGTGTTTCTGCCATAATACTAAAGACGGGTTTTCAGATTTCAAGGGGACCCAGTTGCTCTATGGGAACCTGCCATTTAAGAGTATTTGATTTACCTATTCAGCAAGTATTTTAAGCACAGTTCACTCTATTTAACAAAAATATTTACATATAGTACAATTCAACATCTAATGGCACAAAGTTCTCTGATTTCCTTTAATGAACTGGATATGTCGGTCCCGGTCCCATGATTGTTTCCTATGTGGCCCCTACCGGCATTTGAAATGATCTTCCTGCTTCTGTTTCCTGGAAACTTAATAAAATGCTATGTTCCCAAGACTCAAGTTAAATCTGTCGTTTTCTCTACTTCGGACTACAGACTACATATGCTGCGGTCTTATGAAATTAATAACTTTTTAACATTAATCATAATCTTTCCCAGTAAAACATCATAATCGTTGCTATTTCTGTTTCCCGTTACCCACAAAGAAAGGAAAATATATGGGACATGGAATCAAGGCGCTAAAAAAAAACGCGATCTACTTGTGCTTTTTCTCTCTCTCTCTATTAGAATCCCGTATCTGAAAATCTTTTTCATGTGCCTCCAAGCAGCGAGCAATAATGCCACTTGGAAACCTCCACCCCGATTTTCCCTTTTCCCTCAAAGATGGTTTCTCAGTTTCGATGCAAAAGAGTCCGCCTACAAAGGGTTTTACATTCCTCAATCCGTCGATATTGGCCGTTGCGCTTTTTTCTGGGAGGATTCCACCCGCGGAGCGAAGGCATAGAGAGAGAGATGAGAGAGAGAGAGAGAGAGAGAGAGAGAGAGAGAGAGAGAGAGAGAGAATGTGTTATTGCCATGGCTGAGCCTTGATGGGTGGTGGAAAGTTAAAGGCTGGGTTTTTCCACTTATCACGAGATAATTTGTTCGCAATTCGCTTAGTTCTATGAGTAGTAAGAGTTCTATATATGACACTACTAAAAAAAACTCGAAAAGTTTTAAAAAAGATAGTTTTTATTTTTTTTTTTTTTTTTTTTTTCCCCTTTTCAGAAAAGCATTTGCTCGAAATCTCGTTATTTCTTTAACGTATAATTTCTATAAATCAAAAGTCACATGTCATACGTTTATCACGAATATATGCATTTTTGAATAATATTTTTTATATTGACATTACTCAAAAAGATATTAAAATAAATCATTATTTTTAAAACTGGGCAATGATAAAACAATTTCCAGAAACAATATCACTTGCTCTTCTAACATTTTTTCCCGCATTGAATTTACTTAAACCATGAAGCTTCTTTCCTATGAAGTTGAAATTCACCAATATAATACCGATATTTAGCTAAAGGATGAATAAGCCATTTATAAATAACCAAAGTATATATATATATATATATATATATATATATATATATATATATATATATATCCTATGTTGTTGCCTTCGCAAAGCATAACTTCCCTTCAGTAATTGTAAGAAATGTTGTAAAGTGTCTGTAAAATGTTCAGATTCCGTAGTAAAGTTAGCTTAGAATTAATATGTTTAAATAATGTACGATCAGAATTCGCAAAAGAATAATTTAAACTTAAGGAAGAACGTAGAGTAAAGAGAGATATAAATTAGCTTTGTTTGCGAAAGAAAATGCATCATTCATCACTTAAAGCCGCCATTCAAGAAACTCACGTGATGATTGCGCCATGTTTCACAATAAAGTTTCTCGAACATTCGATACAAAACGTTCCATATATATAATACGTCATGTACAGGAAGTGACGTCACTGTGCTTCCCACAATATATAATAATTTTTTTCAAGTTAAGAGATTTTTATGTTGTAATATCATGTACTGTTAATAGTTATTAGTAATCATAATATCATTCGCTTTTCCTCTCGTTTGAAAAATGAATTTATTAAGAGGTTTGCAGAAAACATGGCCCTGAAATGATTTGACGTCATCCATTTTGCTGTCAAGATTTCTTGTTGATCAGTACTTCCCGTAGAAGAGAGATTCATTCTTAGACTTATAACCTTGCTTTAAAGAGATGCTAAAGCTTACTCTCTCTCTCTCTCTCTCTCTCTCTCTCTCTCTCTCTCTCTCTCTCTCTCTCTCTCTCTCTCTCTCCGTAACCGATGGAAATTTTGATTTTTATATTAACGTAAAGATTTTGTACTTACATGGTCAATTGTAACTTTTAGATTTATTTAATTTCTTAATAGCAGAGCGATTATTTATGGAATCTGGACAGATAGTGTAAACGTGTTTTTCTAATGACGCCTGTGAGAGAGTATTGTGGATTTGGAATCTGCAGCAAAAAGGAAAAACTGGTACCAGGTAATGTGTTATTACAAGTTTTAAATGCACTTAAAAAACATTTACAGTGGTTAGAAAAAAATGTTTACATATTGCAAAATTTTAGTGTTCTGTATTTAATTCTTTCTTAGCGTTTACTTTATATCCTGTGTGATTAATGTTTTCTTAGTGTTTTTTACATTTTTGATACTTATCCACATTGTGTATGTGCATATTTTTCCATTTTTCCACATCAAATGTTTACATATTTTTGCATTCACATTTTATTTGAATAACTTAGGTGTTTCTTGATGATTTAGTGTTGCATGCTTGATTTAATTCAACACTAATGAAATAACTTGCATTTACTTAGATTTCTGTTAAAAATATTAATTATTGCTTAACAGTTTGAATTTTGGTGAACTAATTTTCTTGCTAAATTAATCTTGATAAATTAATTTTCATTTAATTTTGTTTAATAACCAACTTTGTATTGTTTTCAAATAATAGTAAATTTCATGGAGATTGTGGATTTCCCTTATAAATTTTTAATAATTTTTTCATATTTAATATTTTCATAACAGTGTTTTATTTATTGACCACCCATGATAAGATCTTATTTAGGTAGAAATATAGTGGTAATTGTGCTGTTTGCTTCAATTTTATTGGAGTTAGAACCAGGGAAATACTTAGACTTTTAAATTTGTTTTCGGAGTGATTCCCTATAATAAATTTAATCTCATATAAGATTACCTCAGACTTGTTTTAATGAACTTAGTCTGATTTTTTGCATGATTAATAATCTTTTTAAGGGATCACTGTTTCTTTAAGAGTAATCAGTCGTATTTTGTCTGTGAAGGCTCAGGTGTCTGGCTGTTGTCGAGTGTTGCGCCTTTACAGGGCATTCCGTTACAGCTTAGTTCAGCTGTTATTTACCTGGAACCAACATTCAGTTACAACCGCATTTGCATGAGTTGATTTCATTCAGTCTATTATTAGGTTTTTACAATTTGTTTTATTTCCCATGTTACCTATGTGAGATTTCCACACTACATGTAGGCCCTTTTTAGCCTTTTTGCTGTCGTCTCGTCTGCTTCTGCAGATATTCCAGCCATAGGGATCTTTGTTATTTCCCTGGTACAGAGTTGAGTATTCTGCATAACCCCGGCAACATTTGCAGTTTTGGTGACTGCCATCCTTTCTATTATCCCTAGGCTAGACTACTAGCATTTTACACCCAAGAAGAGTGCCAGTAACGGAGGGCTAGAGGAGGTTAGAGCCTTCACCGAAGCTGGAAAAACAATGGGGCTGGAGGGCACAAAACTGATTAATTGGCTTAATGATAAGATGAAGGAAGCAACCGAAGAGAGAGCAAAAGAGAAGAAAAGTTGAAAACCTGCTAAGAGAAGCAATAAGAAAAAAGAAAAGAAGAAGCTGCTGAAAGAGTATTCCAGGCAGCTGAAAGGGAGAAAGACAGAGAAGCCCAAGAGGGAAGAGAAGTTGCAGAGAGAGCACATCAACTGGCTATGGCAAGCCAAAGTGCTACTCTGTCACCCCCGAGTGCAACACCCCCTGCGTCCTTCCGTCACACTCTCACCTCCACCGTATGGTAACTCTTATTAGAACTTGGGCCGATAGTGAGCCCGACACCTGGCTCAATCATGTCAAGCAGGTGTTTGAGATCTTCAATCCAACCCCTCAGGAAGTGGCCCTCCTCCTTGGCAAGCATCTTGCTGGCAAAGGGCAGACTGTATTTGAGGCAGTCCTCCTGAATGAGCGACAAGACCTCACCCTTGTCCGAGAGGCAATCCTTAGAGCTTATGAGCTAACCTGAGACTGTTGGAGGCAGAAGTGGAGGAGCATGCCCAAGGAGGCTAACCAGACATGGACAGAGTGGGTAGCCAAGAAAACACCAGCACTCCAGAGGTGGACAAAGGTCTTAGAACTTTTTCAACTGGAGGACTTCCAGTCCTATGCTCCCCCTGATCTTGCCACCCACTCGGTGGACAAGGCTCCTCAGACTATTTTAGAGTGCTGTAGATAGGTAGATGCCTATGACACCCACTATCCACTGCAGAGTTCTCTAAAGAAGGAGATTCGCCCTGCTCTATCACTCACTCACGCTACAACCTCTCAGCCTACTGAGTACCTTGAAAATCCTCCACGGAAGCCTGTGTGTGGGCATTGCAATAAGCAAGAGCACACTTCAGAGCAGTGCCTCAAAAAGATGGACCCTCCTCAGTACTACTCCTCAGAATGGAACTCCCCATTATCATAATAATAAGAATAATGGCCACTGGAACTGAAACAACAGACCCAGGCCTGATTTCAGCAAGATTTTCTGTGATCCCTGCAAAGTGCATGGGCACACAGCTGCCTGGGCATGATACCCCAAGAAAGCTGCTGCTACTGCCATTGCAAGGGCTGTGACAAATCCTTCTGCTCTAGGACCTCAAGCTCAGGGAACTATATGTGTCACACCTCCCAGAGGTTGCTATCCTGACCACCAGGTCTAAGCTTTCGATGGCACTGGTGCACAGTTATCCGTCATTCGAAAGCATAAAATTCCTTATGGACCTCGGGTTGATAGGCACCAATTCATCACGATAGAGAGCCTCAGCCATGTCAAAATGTTCTTGCCTACTGTCTGGTTGAGAGTAACATGACCTTACCATTCTAAGAGATTTCCTGCTAGGACAAGATTTTAAGTCTCCTCCTACCTTTGTACCATCTCAGGGCCCCCACCTTTACATAGCTCTAGACCAATTCTACGGTCCTCCAAGAACTACTTCTAGAAGCACAGCCAGTGCCACTTGAAGGTAACAGGCAGTGCCTTGCTCAGTCCCTTATGGACGTTGAGCCACGCTCGTGTCTTCTCATTACACCAGGAACGGCCTTGAGTCTCCATCCCAGAGCTCTCAGTCCTGGTTGCTTTCCCTATGCTGGCTTGGCATCGCTACCCATGTTGGCAGTCGAGGAAGAGCCAATTCCAATATGAATCCTCCAGGACACCCATGACCATAGTGGACACTCCACCAACGGTGTGGTCTCACGAACCACCCTTGAGTCAGTCTTCCCAATTTGTGAGCCCATTCTAAATACCGTTACCTTCTTCACTTACCTTCCGTTAGCAGCTAACCAGTCCTGGAGTAATGACTCTGCCGAATCCTATTTGGCCGAAGAACTCAAGGAACTGAGCCAAGCAGTGCCAGTGCCCCGGTTGTCGCAGCAGCCGGAACCGATGCCCCTCTGGCATCTTCAAAGGGTTTGAGTCTTTCAAGGCCCCCACAGCATCATCAAACTGACCTTGGAGAGGTCGAACAAAGAAGGGAAAAGGGTGTCAAAGTTTTGAGAAACCCTATGAGAGTCAATAGTCTCTCTCCGCACTAGTGCCTGGCACAGTGCCACCCTCTTATAGAGAATTATGAACGTCTCCATACAGAGGAGAGCGCCAAATTATGCTACTTTTCCTGTCTTCTTATTCTTTTGTAACTGTTTCTATTTATTGTACTGTCCATATATCCTCTTTCATAGTTTCCTTTCCTCTTCATCATCGCCATTAGGCATCTATTTCTATTGTATGCTCTGTATAGGCAGAGCCCATCCACCAGCCATTCTGGCCTTATAAATTAGTACTCCGTTAGGAATTACTATCAGGGCATATGTAACCTTCAAAGATATTTCTCTTTAGCACAGTGCCTTATTCTAGGCAATTAGCATTCCATGTGACTAAGAAAAATTTTCCTTAGCAAAAAACGCTATATCTTTAGCTATATTTTAAAAGCCTGGTTCGTTTATTCATTGTTTTGGTTTTATCCTTGATTCAATATTCCTCCCTAGTCCATATATTTTTATAATGTAATTTTTTTTCCTCTCTATGGAGAATTGCATTTGTTGATTCTATCCCTTTTTAGTCTACACTAATATTCCCCATGGATAAAATAATACTGTTATGCATCGTCCGAATGGCACAGG
>NC_087207.1:83886602-83896602 GCF_015104395.2 Macrobrachium nipponense
GATATTGGAAAATTCAGGCTGTTTTATTTTCTGACCAGTACAGAAGCTGAAACCCAAATGGCTACAATATCTGACCCTCAGCAGCCTCCGAGTCGATCCAACGTAAGAGCCCGGAATCCAGGGCAAAATAATTTATATATGACCGTTGGATCTCATGAAGGGCTGAAGGCGGTCTTTAAAGTTAAAGAAGGAGCCAATTGTACATGGATTATTTGTTATAAGTTTGACTCTGAGACAAGGAATCTCTTGTTCAATAATTCGTGCGAGATTGGACGAGAATTTGAAGTCAGGCATATATGGGATAGTTGCATAAAACAGTTTCTTAGGAACATCAAAATTAGGCAATGGTGGATGAAAGAATTTGGCAAGTATTTGATTGATCATTCTTAGAACTATTTCTTGTGAGAATGAATTGGACTTGAAAAAGCTTAATAAAAACGTGATTTCATCATGAAAAATCTTCCAAGAAGATGAATATTTCAGGGCTCTATTGACTAATGTGTGAATGGTATTAAGTTTAAAAGATCGTTGACATGAGCTATAAAAATTATTAGTTAGTCCTGTAAAGGTACGTTTTTCTGTAAACGGACGTGGCAAATTCAGAATTGGTTCTTGTTATTTTCAAAACCAGGTAAGGTAAAATTCCCTCATTTTCGACTTCCATTGTAAAATTAATATTTGGATGAATATTGTTAATGAAATCTAAAAACAAAGAACATTGCCAAGGGTGTTGAAATAATGCAAATGTATCATCAACGTATCTACGGTAAAGTGAAGGTTTGAAGTTGAGATCACACTGGTTTAAAAATTTCGACTCTAAGTCAGACATAAAAAAATTGGCAAAATTGGGCCTAGAGGAGATCCATGGCAACTCCATCGACCTGTGAATAGAGGTCGCTTATTAAATATGAACATCGAGTCTTGCACAGCAAAGATCGAGTAATTGTTTAAAAAATAGTTCGGTTAAAACCATGAAAGATTGTGTCATCACTAATAAAAATCTTGTTCAGTATAATATTTAATCGTCTCATTAAGTGGAACGTTTGTGAAGAGAGATTCCACATCAAAACTGACCATATAATAGTCCCCATCTTGTCTAGTAATATTTGTTTGAAATTCAAGCCCATTTTCAAAGTAAACTCGCTATTGCTGTATTCAGAGAGAAGTCCAGCCAAAAATTTAGAGATGGAAAAAGCAGGATTGTTGTAAGCAGCCATAATTGGTCTTAAAGGTATATCAGGTTTATGAATTTTCGGTTGTCCATAGAGTATGCTGAACGAGGAACCGGTAACAAAAAGCTGTTGATAGGTTGTTTCATTTATAATATTTTCATTTTTTATTTTCCTCAAGAATCTATTAATTTTATCTTCCCTTTTAAAAACTTCTAAAAAAGTAGGTTCACCATGGGACATAAACTTGGTACTGTCAGACAAAATATTTTCCATTTTTTGTACATAGTCGTTCTTATTCATAATAACTACCCCCTTGCCTTTATCTGGTTTACAAATAATTATATCTTCTCGTTCCTTCAACCTCAAGAGAATTTTCAAATCTGCAGGTCTAAAAAAAGGTGTCCAATTAGTTTTCAAATTGAGATAGGTTTTATGAGCCAAGTTAGAAATTTTCTGTTGTAGCTTACCAATGTTTTGGTTGAATTCAAGTTTGATCAGTCTTTGGAACATAATTTCAAAAGGTAGAAAAAACCTGGCATAGTTGGGTCTGAAGGATGGCAAGCAGAAGTCCAGGCCAAATGACAATAAAAATTCTTCTCTCTTTGATAAAACATAACCGGAAAAGTTAAAAATACATTGATTTCTGGACTGGAAATTTGGAGATCGAAAATTGGATGGGTCGAACAGTTTAAACGTTGACGTTACATCATTCGTAATGATAATTTTCAACACTCTGTGGTAGTTCCACTCGAAACATGGCTTTTGTGCATGATCGGAAGTGTGCGAAGAGCATGATAAATCCGTGAATTCATTATGCTTGTTACTTGTCTGTCAGGTTAAGCGTGGCACAATAGAATTATGGCATTACACCCTGTTTGAGTTTTTTTTTTTTTTTTATATAGAAACATAGTACACTACCTATTTAGAATTTGATGTGAAACCGCAAGAGACGGACGATAGCAATATAAAAGTTAGACGTCTCATTAATGCTTTTTTTTCTTTTCTTTTTTAAATGTCCAGGTTCCTTTTTAGCAGTCTCTATGAGATGCACCAATGCAGTGAACGTTTTCATTTCTTTAATATTTTTTCATGCATTTTTCTTTTTTATACTTGATCTCTCACATGGTATTAAATTCTTTCTGGCAGGAACCTTGATCAGGCCACATGAAGATGCTTGATTACTGTAGGAAGATGTAAATAGACTGTATTACCAGGAACAGCCAAACAAGCGCTAAGGTCAACATCTTTGATTCCATTGGGACGTTTCGGCTTTAACACACTAAGCGATTTTTGACCTAAAATATGGGCGAAACACTAAAAATTTAAAATGTTTATACTAATAAAATACAGAGTGAAAGAGAGGTCACACTCTAGAATATATATTATCAAACCAAACAAAAACTTCTTTCAGTTTTCTTCTGAGTGAGGAGTAAAATTAAATGTAAATACTTAGAAGTAAACAAGTTACACAGTGATTTTGAGGGTTTCCTTTTCAATATATATTATTATAAACTATGTTACTATAAAAAAATAACTACTCAGAAAAAAGAGATAGTGACATAAAACTAATACAAATCAGTGAATTACAATACCCAACAAAACTAAGACAAACAAACTCAAGAGAAATAAAAGATACCAAATAAAAGAAGACTAAGAAAATTTAAAATAACACAAATAGATAAATTAAATTAATAACTGGGAAGACAGGGCGGATAGAGAATCAGTAGATTATAAGATAACGGAAAAGAAGACTGTCTTTGTTGAGCTGCCGCTTAAGTTTATGCATATATATAATTCCACAATTCTTAATTAAGACAACTTTTGCACAGGAATCTACGATTTTGAAATCTCTTATACTTAGTCTTTCCTGATTGCATCTACTGTAGTGTTTACGGATGGAAGACATGTTGGCAGTATCTCGGGGCGGGGAGATTTAGCCAACCTTGTACTGGCACGGGCGCTTGCTAGGCAGTATCTCGTTGTGAGCGCCTTTATGGAAATACCCAAATACCCCACTTGGCAGTTACTGAATGTATAATGATAAGCAATACCAGAACGCAAAAAATCAGGCAGTTTATCTTTGAAAGGTAGTAGGCTTTTGATTGTAAAATCATTACTAAAAATGAATCTAAAAGTAATCTGTGGATAAAATCTATCAAAATATTTCAGTTCCTTCTCAAGTTGCTTAATTGATTTATCAATGTAAGGCATTTTGCAGTAAACAGTAAACATCTAGTTTCAGAACTGTAACAACTGGCACTTTATTACTGTAAATGTTTTCCAGAAATACCCTGTTATGTTTAAAGAAGAAATTGGTTGGGTAGCCATTATTAGCGAAAATATTTACCCAGAATTCCATCTCTTCATGAAAAAAAGTGAAATTGGAGCACAAATTATAAGCCCTGCAGATTCAGGTATTAATCGCATTTAATCTAAAAAAAATTTGGACAGTGACTGAAAAACTCAAGCTTGATCGTGAAAAAGTGGGTTTCCTGTAAACTTTATGATTTGCTGATGAATATATCTAAAAATGGCATCTTGTTATTCAGCTCCCTATCTAAAGTAAATTTAATATTTTTATGTTTGATATTCAGGCAGTGAAGAAAACAATTAGCCTGGTGTTCATTTTTAAATATTAAAATAGTATCATCTACAAATCGCTTATAGAGGAAAGGTTTAAAATGTGACGGGCAATCCTCCAACCACTTTCCTTCATGGAAACCTAAAATCAAACTAGCAAAAATACATGAAATTCGACTACCCAATACTAGCACATCTACTTGTAAATACAAATCATCATTAAACAGGTAGCCAAAGTGTTCTGAATCTGTTTTTAGGCAGATCTCTGAAAGAGTTCCCATCCTTATACATTTCACTTACTGCTGTATCAATGGTTTCATTAAGAGGTATGTTCGCGAATAATGATTCAATATCAAAACTACATAAGAATAATTTTGTCGTATATTCATATGCTTCAAGTCATTAATTAATTCTATGATTTTTTTTAGGGAATAAGTGGTGTCCTTTATAGTATTTAAAAAAGGGTATTAAGAATTTCGCTGAATTATATGACGGGGTATTATCAGAAGCAACGACCGGTCTTAAGGGAACGTTCGGCTTAAGGATCTTCCGTAATCCGTATGAAATAGCGGGGGAACAACCACTTTGCATAACAGTTTATGTATTCGTCATCTGAAGTATAATTCCCTTTGTTTTATCCTCATTCAGAATTTTCCTATGATAAGGGTCTGTATATGGCTTTTCTTAAATTTAGTTGTGTCATTAAGTATAAATGACAGTTTATAAATGTAATCCTCTCTGTTTTGAATGACTACGCCATTTCATTTGTCAGGTTTTCTAATGATCAAAGAATTATTCTTATCTTAGTAAATTAATACCATCTTTAGTAGAAATAGGGAACATGATAGATTTGAAATTTAAAATTTTTTTTTTAATCTATTTACTGAACTTGTCTAACCATAACCTTAAAATCTTTTCCCGATAAAATAAGCTGTTGTTTCAATCTGTAAACGATAAGTAAACAAGCGATTCAAAAGAAAGGAAATATCTCGCGAATTTAAGTCTGTTACGATAATTCGTAACTAGAAAAATTAAAAACCAGTCTGTTACAATGATTAGTAACTAGAAAATTAAAAACAAGTCTGTTACGATAATTCGTAAATAGAAAAATTAAAAACTACTCTGGAAAGGTCACATGATGTTCTCGCATACAATCCGCCCAAGGTCGAAATTTTCCTTTTGTGCACTTCAAATATGTTGTTACAATATTTAGTCACATTTCCATTACTGCAGTTTTCAGTACATAGAAATCGATAAAAGGCACAGTTTCCTTTAGGCGACCGTAACTTCAGTACTTCATTACGGCGTTTCTTGAAGGACATTTATCTTCCCATTAGATCATTAGACCATCCAAACACTCCTTATAAAGCGCAGTATTGAATATGCACTTTCAGTACAATTTAAACTTGATTAACATCAGTGCCACTTTGTAAACTCTACATCTTTATAAAAATTGTAGGTCGAGTGAAGCCTTCCTCTGCAGTTTTGTCGTTCTCTCGAGTTTCCTAAAACAAGTAATCGTTTGTGGGCCATGGCGTCTATTCAAAATAGTTGATAGTGATTGATTCGTAGGGTATCTGATCCTCATCGGGAAGAGCCAAACAAGTGCCAAGGTCAACATCTTTTTAATTTCATTGGGGCGTTTCGGCTGCAACACACTAAGGTATTTTCGACATAAAATAAAGGGAAAAAATGTATACTAGTTAAATAAATAAAAACAAAAAACACACTCGAGGGTATGTGCTTCTATAAACTATGTTGCCATAAAAAAATACTCAGAAAAGAAAACATAGTGACTTGAAACTAATACAAATCAGTTAATTGCAATAGCCAACAAAACTAAGAAAAACAAACTCAAGATAAATAAAAGATAGCAAATAAAACAAGACTGAGAGAAAAAAAAAATACAGGCAATACTAAGAAATAGAGATTTCAAAATCGTAGATTCTTGTTCAAAAAGGCAGTCTTCTTTTCCGTTTTCTATAATCTATTGCTTTTCTATCCACCCTCGCTTCCCAGTCATTAGGTTAATTTATCTATTTGTGTAATTTTTTTTTGGTTTGTTAGTTTAATTGTTCTTAGTCTTGTGTTTTATTTGGTTTCTTTTATTTTTCTTTGAGTTTGTTTTTCTTAGTTTTGCTGGTATTCTAATTTACTGATTTATATTGGTTTCAAGTCATTATCTCTTTTTTTCTGAGATTTTTTTTTACGGTAACCTAGTTTATAAAATATATATATATTCTCGAGTGTGTCCTCTCTTTGATTTTGTATTTTACTAGTATAAAATTGTTTATGTTTTTGGTGATTTACCTCTATTTTAGGTCGAAAATGACTTGGTGTGTTAAAGAATTAAAGATACTGACCTTAGCGCTTGTTTGCCTCTTCCTGATAACGACCAGGTTCCCTAGTTCTCAGTCTAGAGCAACTAGACTGTATTGTTGTGTCCTATTTTTACAATGGACATGTCAATGTTCGAATGGAGATGTATCACTTTCTGTATGAGTTTTGGTTTTACAGATTTTGGGTTTGATTTAGATTCCCATGTGTATCCCTATTTGTCATAGATTTAGTTAATCCAGTTTTCCTTGATAGAGCTGTGCTCGTTTTTCTATAATAAAATCTATTTTTATAGCTTGGAGTTTAAATCAGTTGCCTACACTAGTTTGGAGTTGTCTCTGTGTATTGATAGTATTCTTTCAGGATGGTCCACGCTACTTTTGTGAGGCCACGCAGGTAACACGCAGGTAAGATATTTTTAGGGTAACATGTGAGAAACATCCCGTCCGGAAGTGATAATATATATATATATATATATATATATATATATATATATATATATATATATAATATATATATGTGTGTGTGTGTGGTGTGTGTGTGTGTTGTGTGTGTGTGTGTGTGTGTGTGTGTACGTATCCTAAGCTATTTTTTTCTCCACCAGGCAAATTACATATTTTCGTTATCGTACATATTCACTGATAAGGCTCAAGCGTACCCGATTATCTTCCAACGATAGTGACTAGCCGTTTTCTTTCTTACATTTTAATATAGTTCATAATTTTATAATTAAAATAAATGCATTGAAAGATTGGTGAGATGTTCAGTATTCTTTCGGTAACCACCAGTTTTCACCTGTCTAACCTCAACGACACTCAGATCCCTTACGGTTGTCGTTGTTCAGCATAAGCTGCAAGAGACGAACTTTTTCCACAATATGCGTTCATATGTTTTTGTTTGATTTGTGGAATTTTTAGGCTCTCAAGCGAAGCTCTCGGGGTGGGAACTCGCTACCAACTAACGCGTTAAGACGGTGAAAAAAGGGATTTGCAGTGGTTGAACAGAAACATAAAGAGATCCAGAAAATAAAGGTGAAGTACAAGGGTTTATAGGTGGAAGTAGGAGAGAATCCAACTGTTGCATTAATAAGTAATGGTTGGGAGGGCGGGTTGGGGGCGTTGGACAGCAAGATTGAAGTAAATAAGCGGGAATGGAGGTAAATTACAGGCTATAAAGTAGGTATTACGCCTGACAGCCCAAATTTGAGAAGGCAATCTGGAAATTTTTAATACAGAATATAAAATTTAAACAATCTTACTTGCTTTATGATGATATAATAGGGACTCGCCGTTTGTCCCGTAAAAAATAAAAAACTCGCGTGCACTCTTTTGAAAAGTAAATATATAGAATAACAGGCTAAGGTCAACAAATGAATCAGGGAAATTTCATAAAGTTACGACAAACTGAAACACTTTTCATTGCTCCATTATACACTACATTCATTGTTTGTCCCGTAAACTAAATAAAAAAAATCACTTGTACTCTTGAAATAAATAGGAATCAAAATGTTTCCCATGAGAAATATTTCTTTCTGCCTGTTCTGTTCTTTAATTCATTAATTCACGACGCGTGAAACCCATCCTTAGCATGTTCCAGAATTGCAAATTGCAAGAAAAATCTTTCAATGTCCCGTCTTTTCATTTGTCTCATTACTCATACATTGCTATCTTTGATTTAATGAACGATTGATCCTGACCTTTTAGCAATCGCAAGCAATTTTTTTTTATAGGAAAGGTTAGAAGTTCAATTTTTTTTTTTTTTTCAGTTAGCAAAGGCGCGGAGCTTCCAAAGAGAGAGAAAAAAAGACAATAGTTTTACTTGAGATTATTTTTTGGTTACAACAAAAATTTTATTTTTATACCATAACATTATGAGATGCTCTGTTATTATTGCAGGTTATTCCATACCGCCTACCTTTATTTCTATAGTCAAGAATATTTTCTGACTAAATGTTTTTTATATATATTAAAATATAATAGTATATATAAAATAATATAATATATCATATAATTAATTTTTTTTTTTTTTATTAATATTATATTATAATAAATATAATTTTATTATAATAAAACATATATATATATATATATATATATATATTATAATATATTATTTTATTATATTATATATATATAATATTATTATTATAAAAAATATGGTAATACAAATTTTATATATATGTATATATATATAATATTATATATATATATATTAATATATAAAAACCTAGTTAATACATTATATTTATATAATAATATATTATTATTATTATATATTATATTATAATATTAATATTAATATATATATATATATATATGTGTGTGTGTGTGTGTGTGCGTGTGTGTATTTGTGTGTCTGTGTGTGTCTGTGTGCCGATGGTTCGCGCCCGTGAGCCGACAAATCTCTTATCGACTAAAAATTTCCCCTTCGGTTAAAACATATATGAAAAATATATCAATTCCGAGGTAAAGCGAATTAGATATTAAATGACATTTGTGGCTCGATGTAAGTAATGAATCACGGTAATGTGATATGACTCACATATATATATATATATATATATATATATATATATATATATATATATATATATATATATATATATATATATTCAGTTTTCATGTGGAGAGAGACAGACAGACAGACAGACGGACAGACAGACAGACGGACAGACAGACAGACAGACAGACCCAGGGGCGTAGGGGGTTGGTGGGGAGGGTGGGGTCCTGGTAGGTAGTGATCGTCGGAAGTCGGCAAGAAAAAAGTAATCATAAAAAAAAAAAGGAAAGTTGAAGGTATTAATGCACCCTTTAACTGTGGAACTGCCTCCCAGAGGAACTGGAACTTCAAAGGTTCAAGCGACAATACAATGCATTACCACACTAATACTATTCTTCCTGCATTTTAATACATCGCCATTTATTTTTTTTTTTACTTATTTTTAAAAAGATTGACCTCTTCTTTCTGTATTTCCCTTTACCCAATTAACACCTTAGTATTCTTTGGAAGGGTGAATTTTAAGTGAATGGCCCCTGCGATGAGCTTGCTCCATATGAATGGATCTCATCTTCTGAATAATATTAATGAGAAAAACAGTCCAGTTTTTCGGGTGGCAAATCTTCGAATATCTTCCCTGGACTTGTCTGAGGCTCATATCCTTCTAAATCTGATCGAAGCTTCACTGAAAATAATATAAAAGTGAGGGTTGAATAAAAATCTTTTTTTAAATGCCTGTTCAATGCAGAAACACGTGAAAAATACTTCCTTTTAGTGACGAAAACTGCATCAAACCATAAACCACATAATTTAAATGGTTAATTCGCTTATTTTCTGCACTTAAACATTCTATGGCACAGGTTTTGAGAGAGAGAGAGAGAGAGAGAGAGAGAGAGAGATTGGGGAAAAATTTTTAACTATCCACAAATATTTTTGGAATAGTCCAGCTTTCCTAGTGTTTGTTTTTCTATTTTTTTTATTTCACGTGACTATAAAAAAGTTTTTTATTGTTTTTAAAAATGTGGCTATGTCTCTTTATTTTTTTTGAATTCCACAATAAAAATAACGAAATATAAAATATTTCGATATACCTAGAATATACTGGTCATATTTGTTTACCAGGTGTGTATATCTAATTGTACTATCCGAAAACGAACTCTTAATTTCTTCACACTTTTTCTTTACGTTCGTTACTACAAAGCCTCAGTCCAAATGCAGGTATATGTATTAAGTATTTCTGATTTCAGCAGTAGGATTCGAACCCACTTTTAGTTTGAAGTGAAATATAATTGCAAATATTCAACAGTCTTCAGCTGATTTATAGCAGGTGTTGATCCAAAGATCTTTTGTAGATATTCTTTATGTATCTCTCATCAACATTTTCATTTCACTCTGAGAAGTTATTCCTTTTATCT
>NC_087207.1:83901602-83904102 GCF_015104395.2 Macrobrachium nipponense
TTTTCAAACGAATTATTTGATCGAAATGGTACTTTGAAACAGCGTACAGGACACCTCTCACCAGTTCTTGGTCATATAGTGCATTGCCAAATGGTGTTAGTTAAGGATTTTACTCTTGGCTTACATGGCACTGCCAAGCATAGTAAACCTATGCATTCGAACGTCCTTATCCTCATCCCGTCCCTCCCTACTTCCCTTCCTCCCCTCTCCCTTTCCCCTCTTTCCCTCCCTCAGCAACTTTCCTGGCCTCTCAGTCTCCGAGCCCCTGTTCTGTCTATTGTATTATATTGAGTAATGTCGGATGTTATAAATATGGTTTAGGTAAATTCAGCATTTATTTAATTATTGTTATTATATTTTCTTCTGTTATATAAATGGGAGTGGACTAAAGAATGTATGACCTTCAGCCTGTTTACCCAGTACAATGTACCTACCAATCACGATCTCTTAAATCCTTTATCACTTGTATCGACTCTTGACTATGAACAGGTAAGATAAGGTAACCAAAATTAAAACACACAGTTTAACTTGCAACCCAGTATATAATCACCACTCCTATATAGTGTGGTAATGGAATTATGAATCTCTCTCTCTCTCTCTCTCTCTCTCTCTCTCTCTCTCTCTCTCTCTCTTTCTACAAGCATCATTCAAAATGATCCATCATTCCACAAGCATCTTCTCTCTCTCTCTCTCTCTCTCTCTCTCTCTCTCTCTCTCTCTCTCTCTCTCTGTCTGTCTGTCTCTTTAATACTAAGTATTATCATAGGCTGAAAAGTGAGGCAGAAACTGAAAATATCTCAGGAACTTGATTCACTATCTTCGTCACTATCAATGAACAACTCATCCTCCTTCTCACTCTCGATGTTGATAATGACGGGATCTACAGGTTTGTAAATGTTATCTGTAGTCAAGAACTTATCCTCAAACTGGACTGTCTCACTGCACCTTCTCCCCATACCTTCCTTGTTGACCTAACCTTGGCTTCCTCTATCCTGGCCTGCAGATCCGTCCAGATTAGCTGCTCCACTGAAGAACACACGTTTATTTTTGCTTCGGCAGACCTGCTCAATGACGTTGAGCTCAGGATGAGCAAGTGGCAGCCGGACGATGGCATGATCCCATGCACGGATGTTGGCGTCAATCTGGTAGAGAGGTTGTGGGCTGCTCTGCTTACAGATCTGAGATCTGCAATTCAACCATTTCAAGATCTCTGCTTTGATGATGGAGGTGGGAATGCAACGACTTTCCTCAGTCAACTGGTTGTGGTAGGGTGCTGCAATGTCAAAAACCAGCACTGATGGCTCAGCCAATATTGGAAGGAGCTGAGATGTCAGTCACCGGACGAAGAGGATCCTGTTCATTTCGTCGTTGTAGTCACTAATTTTGTTTTTATACCGGGTGGTACAAAAATGCATCATTGACAAAACCATCAACTGTGCCTTCAGCAGCAACAACCGCAAAGTGCTCTCCTTCTCCAGGCGGGACCTGACGACTGTTGTAGTTGGCACTGGTTGCGGGCTGTGAGGCATCCACCCACTCCCTTCTAGGGTGATGCATCCTCGTGGTAAACCATGTTTTATCAACATATACCACTTATTCCTGTCCCCTCCTTCTGATGTCATTCCTTGAGTGTTCGGAGAGTGCCAATGAACCAGAATACAATATCAGGGGGCTCCTTCCTTACACAACATGGAACCACGTGTTGTGTAGTCGTCACCGCACCATTCTTTTTGAGGTTTCAGTAGGGATGGTGTCGTTTTTTCGTAGGTCTTCTGTCAGCATGATAATAGTGGAGATAAGTTTCTTAGCAAATTCACCATGTAGTACATACTGGTGAATGGCACTATGGGCAAAACTGTTAAAGACACCTGATGTGGCGTTAGGTGTCGGTGTGCCAAGTGATGTTGCAGGGGATGGCGGCAAGTGCCTGTCCCAGGACCCTGGTTGCACTGTACAAGTGAACACGCTGCTCTCATCTTAATTCCCATGACGTCTCCCCAAGTGTGCTCAGAATACGTACAGAAGCATGTAGGAAAAAAATTATTCATAATCGTTTGAGTAATCGTGAAAAATTAACGAATGTCAAAATTCTTTCTTTTATAAATTTACATTATATTTTGCATATAAAGTGTGGCAATTATTGATTGGATAATCGTAAGAAGGGTGAGATAGAGAAAAAGTAATAGATATTATGATAGGGGGGTAGATATATTGTATATTGATTGAGTGATTGATTGACCAATATGTGTGTGATTTTTGGGTGTCAGTGTGTTATGAAGATTCGCTTACCTAGTATGAGATTAAACCTTAGTTAACTGTCAGCTATCTCCATTTTGCATATGATTATGAGTCATGTTGTAAACGCATTTCTGCAACGATGTGGACAAAGTAGCATGGTGGCCGTGACAACAATGAAAAATCCGTGTACATCAATTACGCAGTGAATACTATACAACAAGTATTACAGCTGACAGACAACCCCTTATCATTACGGTATTAC
>NC_087207.1:83911602-83921602 GCF_015104395.2 Macrobrachium nipponense
TATACTAATAAAATACAAAGTCAAAAAGAGGTCACACTCTAGAATATATATTATTTAACCAAACAAAAACTTCTTTCAGTTTTCTTCTTAGTGTAGAGTAAAATTAAATGTAAATACTTAGAAGTAAACAAGCTACACTGTGATTTTGTGGGTTTCTTTATCAATATATATTATTATAAACTATGTAACTATAAAAAAAACTACTCAGAAAAAAAGATATAGTGACTTAAAACAAATACAAATCAGTAAATTACAATACCCAACAAAACTAAGACAAACAAACTCAAGAGAAATAAAAGATACCAAATAAAACAAGACTAAGAAAAATTAAAATAACAAACCCCCAAAAAATAACACATAGATAAATTAACCTAATCACTGGGAAGACAGGGCGGATAAAGAATCAGTAGATTATAAGATAACGGAAAAAGATGTCTTGGTTCAGCTGCCGCTTAAGTTTATGAATATATATAATACCACAATCCTTAAATAAGACAATTTTGCACAAGAATCTACGATTTTGAAATCTCTTATACTTAGTCTTTCCTGATCGCATCTACTGTAGTGTTCACGGATGGAAGACATGCTGTCTGTATCTCGGTGAGGGAAGATTTAACCAACCTTGTGCTGGCACGGGCGCTTACTAGGCAATATCTCGTTGTGAGCGCCTTTATGGAAATACCCAAATAGCCCATTTGGCAGTTGGGGCATGTATAATGGTAAGTAATTCCAGAACGCAAAAAATCAGGCAGTTTATCTTTGAAAGGTAGTAGGCTTTTGATTGTAAAATCATTACTAAAAATGAATCTAAAAGTAATCTGTGGATAAAATCTATCAAAATATTTCAGTTCCTTCTCAAGTTGCTTAATTGATTTTATCAATGTAAGGTATTTTGCAGTAAACATATAGTTTCAGAACTGTAACAACCGGCACTTTATGACTTGTAATCTATTTCCAAGAAAAATACCATAGCTATGATTTGAGAAGAACAAATTGTTGGTAGCCATTATTTCAGAAAATATTTACCAAGAATTCCATCTCTTCATGAAAAAAGTTAAATTGGAGCACAAGTTATAAGCCCTGTAGATTAAGGTATTAATCTCATTTGATCTAAAACATTTTTGGACAGTGACTGAAAAAACTCTAGCTTGATCGTGAAAAAGTGGGTTTCCTGTAAGCATTCCGATTTGCTGATGAATATACCTAAAAATGGCACCTTGTTATTCAGCTCCCTATCTAAAGTAAATTTAATATTTTTATGTTTGCTATTCAGGCAATGAAGAAAACCATTAGTCTGGTGTTCATTTTTAAATGTTAAAATAGTATCATCTACAAATCGCTTTTAGTGGAAAGGTTTAAAATGTGACGGGCAATCCTCCTACCACTTTCCTTCATGGAAAACTAAAATCAAATTAGCAAAAATACGTGAAATTGGACTACCCAATACTAGCACATCTACTTGTAAATACAAATCATCATTAAACAGGTATCAAAAGTGTTCTGAATCTGTTTTTAGGCAGATCTCTGGAAGAGTTCCCATTTCATTCACTGCTGTATCAATGCATTTCATTAAGAGGTATGTTCGTGAATAATGATTCAATATCGAAACTGCATAAGAATAATTTTGTCGTATATTCATATGCTTTAAGTCATTAACTAATTCTATGATTTTTTTTAGGGAATAAGTAGCGTCCGTTATAGTATTTAAAAAAGGGTATTAAGAATTTCGCTGAATTATATGACGGGGTATTATCAGAAGCAACGACCGGTCTCAAGGGTACGTTCGGCTCAAGGTCCTTTAAAATGGACCTTGGGGATCTTCGGTAATAGCGGGGGAACAACCACTTTGCATAACAGTTTATGTATTTGTCAACTGAAGTATAATTACCTTTTTTTCAAAATACTGAGCGACCTGTTTATCTCATCCTCATTCAGAATATTCCTATGATAGGGGTCTGTATGTGGCTTTCCTTAACTTTAGTTGTGTCATTAAGTATAACTGACATTTTATCAACGTAATCCTCTCAGTTTTTGAATGACTATACTATTTCCTTTATCAGGTTTGCTAATGCTCAAAGAATTATTCTTATTTTAATTCTTAAGTAAATTAATATCATCTTTAGTAACAATAAGGAGCATGATATATGAAATTCTAGAAAAATTTGTAAGCAATCTACTGAACTTGTCTAACCATAACCTTAGTCTTTTCCCGGTAAAATAAGCTGTTGTTTCAATCTGTAAACAATAAGTAAACAAGCGATTCAAAAGAAAGTCTGTTACGATAATTCGTAACTAGAAAAGTTAAAAACTACTCTGGAAATGTCACACGATGTTCTAGCATAGCGTCCACCCAAGGTCGAAATTTTCCTTTTGTGCACTTCAAATATGTTGTTACAATATTTAGTCACATTGCCATTTACTACAGTTTTCAGTGCATAGAAATCGATAAAGGGCACAGTTTCCTTTAGGCGACCTTTTAGGGTATTCATTCACTTGTAACTTCAGTACCTCCTTACGGCGTTTCTTGAAGGACATTTATCTTTCCATTAGATAATTAGACCATCCAAACACTCCTTATAAAGCGCAGTATTGAATATGCACTTTCGGTACAATTTAAACTTCATTAACATCAGTACCACTTCGTAAACTCTACATCTTTTAAATATTGTAGGTCGAGTGAAGCCTTCCTCTGCAGTTTTGTCGTTCTCTCGAGTTTCCTAAAACAAGTAATCGTTTGTGGGCCATAGCGTCTATCCAAAATAGTTGATAGAGATTGATTCCTAGGGAATCTGAGCCTCATCAGGAAGAGCCAAACAAGTACCAAGGTCAAAATTTTTTTAATTTCTTTGGGGCGTTTCGGTTGTAACACACTAAGGTATTTTCAACATAAAATAAAGGAAAAATAACTTTTATACTAGTTAAATAAAAAATAAAAAATGCCACACTCGAGGTTATGTGCATTTATGAACTATGATGCCATAAAAAAATACTCAGAAAAGAAAACATAGTGACTTGAAACTAATACAAATCAGTTAATTGCAATAGCC
Source organism: Macrobrachium nipponense (assembly GCF_015104395.2). NCBI lineage: Eukaryota > Metazoa > Arthropoda > Malacostraca > Decapoda > Palaemonidae > Macrobrachium > Macrobrachium nipponense. The sequence continues at coordinate 83,914,650 of NC_087207.1, forward strand.
AACAAAACTAAGAAAAACAAACTCAAGAGAAATAAAAGATAGCAAATAAAACAAAAGGCAATACTAAGAAGTAGAGATTTAAAAATCATAGATTCTTGTTCAAAAAAGACAGTCTTCTTTTCAGTTTTCTATAATCTATTGCTTTTCTATCCATCCTCGCTTCCCAGTCATTAGGTTAATTTATCTATTTGTGTAATCTTTTGTTTGGTTTGTCTTGTGTTTTATTTGGTATCTTTTATTTCTCTTTGAGTTTGTTTTTCTTAGTTTTGTTGGTATGCTAATTCACTGATTTATATTGGTTTTAAGTCACTATCTCTTTTTTCTGAGAAGTTTTTTTTACGGTAACCTAGTTATATATATATATATATATATATAATATATATATATATATATATATATATATATATATATATATATATATATAATATATATATATAATATATATACATTCTCGAGCGGGTCCTCTTTCATTTTGCATTTTACTAGTATAAAAAGTTAATGTTTTTGGTGTTTTGCCTCTATTTTAGGTCGAAAATTACTTGGTGTGTTAAAGAATTAAAGATACTAACCTTAGCGCTTGTTTGCCTCTTCCTGATAACGATCAGGTTACCTAGGAATCAATCGAGAGCAACTAGACTGTATTGCTATGCATCCTATGTTTACAATGGACATGTCAGTGTTCGAATGGAGATGTATCATTTTCTGTGTGATTTTTGTTTTTGTTTTACAGATTTCGGGTTTGGTTTATGATTCCCATGTGTATCCCTATTTTGTCATAGATTTAGTTAATCCAGTTTTCCTTGATAGAGCTTTGCTCGTTTTTCTAAAATAAAATATATCTTTATAGCTCGGAGTTTAAATCAGTTGCCTACACTAGTTTGGAGTTGTCTCTGTGTATTGAAAGTATTCTTTCAGGATGGTCCACGCTACCTTTGTTTGGCCACGCAGGTAAGATATTTTGTAGGGTAACATGTGAGAAACATCCCGTCCGGAAGTGGTAATATATATATATATATATATATATATATTATATATATCTATATATCTATATATCTATATATATCTATATATCTATATATCTATATATATCTAATAAAAGGAGCCCATAAAAACACCAAAATGTAGAGAGAAAAGTTACTATATTTCAGAGACTGCTGTCTCTCTCTTCAGGTATATGAATGAGAAAAGTTTACAGAAAAGGTGGTATTTATACAAGAGATTCGTCCACAAGTAAGCCAATTTAGGTCACCCCGCTGATAATCTTCCTTTAATCTTTTTTAAGCGTTGGTTTGAATGAACACTGCGTCGACGATGTCTGATGTCCAATTCCCTTTTGAGATGTTCATTACCTGCTTCTCTTTTATTAAGGCCGATTCCATCATTTGACTCTTGTACCGGCAGTTGCTGCTATAAATTACACGTGACATATTCCAGTTTATTCTATGGTTATGTTCATTTATATGGTTGAAAATAGCCGAGTTCTGTTGTCCATACCTAACTGACCGTTTGTGTTGTATTAATCTCTGGGAAGTGATTTACCTGTAAATCGATGTAAGATTGGTCACAGTCCTGGCATTGGATCTCATATACCCCAGTGAGTCGTTTGGGCGATGTCTTTTGTTGGAACGTTAATCAGGGATTTGGCTAAGGTATTTGGGTAGGTAAATGCAAAAGGTTGGATTTTCCCAAGGGTGTGAGTTACTCTCTTAATCGTCTCCAGGTGGGGAATTTTTATTTTATTGTGGGTGTGTCTCTGGTCTTGTCTTTAGGGGGTCGGTAGAAAATTACGTTTGCTTTTTGAATTGCTTTCTCAATTTATGGTCAGGATACTTTAAAGATGAAAGTGCTTGCAAATTAGTTCAAATTCTTTTTCCAGGAAATCTGGGGAACAATTTGTAAGGCTCTTAAGAATAGGTTGCTAGCTACACCTATCTTGATAGTATTGTCATGATAGCTAAAGTAGTGAATATTATGAAATGAGAACGTTGGTTTTCTGTATATGGTAAATTTGTATTCTGTCGTGTCTCTGATTATTAAAACATCAAGAAAAGGAATTTAGTTGTCTGTTTCCCATTCAACTTTAAATTTGATGCTGGGCACTAATGCGTTTAATTTTGAGAGGAATTCATTAAAATTACCCCACTTATTATCCCAAAATGTTAGTATGCATCCACGTATCTCATCCACAGCATGTTTTTGGGTTTATTGCATTTATTACTGTAGTTTCAAAGTATTCCATGTACAGATTGGCTAAAATAGGACTTAAAGGACTACCCATACTACACATTTCATATACCTGAAGAGAGAGACAGCAGTCTCTGAAATATATAGTACTTTTCTCTCTACATTTTGGTGTTTTTTATGGGCTCCTTTTATTAGATGGAATTTCTGTTGTTACAGAACATTTTTACCAGTCATTGTCAGCCCATTATGGAATTCAACCGCCTTTTCCACGATTCTTCACTCACTTCCAGAAGTCAAGCCAGTTTTCCGCAAGTTTTGAAAAAGAACTGAACAGACTACACCGGCATGAAAAACCAAAAACACTTTTTGGAAGAATGCCTCAAAGAACAAGTACTTCCAAAAAATGTACGGATTCGGGAGATGGACTCTGCAATCAAACCCTTCCCTCATCAGCACAAGATTTTCCTGGAAGAAAGAATCACCAATACGAGAAACACATCTTCGTGCTACGCAGAGTGATATATGGAACTCAATCTAATCTTCGCCTCCTCACTACGGACCACGTATACAGGTATCTGATTCATTATCTGTTCCGACATTGCTGCCTATAATAGCGTGACTCATTCCAACAGACTTTTACGCAAGTTAAATAACCTAATAGATAATAGCGCATGGAATAATCTTGAACAACAAGACAAAGTTTTAAACTTATCCAACACCCCCCTTACTGTAAATCAACATTTAGTTTTTAAATTTAGGCTTATCCTTTGCCCTTATGCCAGACCGCAAAAACAACCTAGACTTCATAGTGGCTTTTGATAATTCATATCTGACAAAAACTACAGCCGTGAAGAGATTTGTTTAAAAGGAGTGTTACTAAATGCTTTAACTGACCTTCATAAGAAATATCCTGTTCCCCGCAGATTCATGATAGCCATCCACTCGCTAAAAAAAAAGTTAGATGTTATAATAAGTAGATCCGACAAAGACGGCAAAATTGTAATAATGGACAAAGACTTCTACCTCGACAAAATCAACCAGCTCCTTAGCGACACAAATACTTACGAAAAACTGACGAAAAATCCCCTCCAGAACGTTCCCACAGAATTTTTTCGGAAAGTAAGATTAATTGGCCAAGACAAAAAGAGTATTGAACTATTAGAGAAATTTAAAGTAATTAATCCTAAATTACCCTACTTTTATGGTCTTCCCAAAAACTCACAAAGAAAGACAATCTTCCATTCAGACCCATCGTTTCATGCGCCGGAGCTTTCAATTACAAAATTTCTAAATGGTTAGCTGGCCTCCTTTCTCCTTTTTAGGCACTTTTTCTCCCAGTCGCATCAAACCATTCGGAAGACTTTTGTCACAAATTCAGAGAAAGCACATATACCACTTCACAACATAAAACTTTTAAGCCTTGACATAGACTCCCTATTCACAAAAGTACCAGTACAGGACGTTCTTCAGTTTTTTAAGGGAAAAATTATCCCCCTATTCAGATCATTTCCCTTTGGCACTTGACAAAATAATAAAGTTAGTTGAATTATGTGCATCTAATAACGTATTTTCATTCGGGGAATCATTCTACAAGCAAAAATTCGGGTGTAGTATGGGTAGTCCTTTAAGTCCTATTTTAGCCAATCTGTACATGGAATACTTGAAACTACAGTAATAAATGCAATATAAACCCAAAAAACATGCTGTGGATGAGATACGTGGATGACATACTAACATTTTGGGATAAAATAAGTGGGGGTAATTTTAATGAATTCCTCTCAAAATTAAACGCATTAGTGCCCCAGCATCAAATTTAAAGTTGAATGGGAAACAGACAACAAAATTCCTTTTCTTGATGTTTCAATAATCAGAGACACGACAGAAAACAAATTTACCATATACAGAAAAAAACCAACGTTCTCACTTTCATATATTCACTACTTTTAGCTATCATGACAATACTATCAAGATAGGTGTACTAGCAACCTATTCTTAAGAGCCTTACAAATTTGTTTCCCCAGATTTCCTGGAAAAAGAATTGAACTAATTCGCAAGCAACTTTCATCTTTAAAGATATCCTGACCATATAATTGAGAAAGCAATTCAAAAAGCAAACGTAATTTTCTACCGACCCCCTAAAGACAGACCAGAGACACACCCAACAATAAAATAAAAATTCCCCACCTGGAGACGATTAAGAGAGTAACTCACACCCTTGGGAATCCAACCCTTTTGCATTTACCTACTCAAATACCTTAGCCAAATCCCTGATTAAGGTCCAACAAAAGACATCGCCCAAAGACTCTGGGGTATATGAGATCCAATGCCAGGACTGTGACCAATCTTACATCGGATTTACAGGTAAATCACTTCCCAGAGATTAATACAACACAAACGGTCAGTTAGGTATGGACAACAGAACTCGGCTATTTTCAACCATATAAATGAACATAACCATAGAATAAACTGGAAATATGTCACGTGTAATTTATAGCAGCAACTGCCAGTACAAGAGTCAAATGATGGAATCGGCCTTAATAATAGAAGAAGCAGGTAATGAACATCTCAAAAGGAATTGGACATCAGACATCGTCGACGCAGTGTTCATTCAACCAACGCTTAAAAAGATTAAAGGAAGATTATCAGCGGGGGTGACCTAAATTGGCTTACTTGTGGACGAATCTCTTGGTATAAATACCACCTTTTCTGGAAACTTTTCTCATTCATATTCCTGAAGAGAGAGAACAGCAGTCTCTGAAATATAGTACTTTTCTCTTCAATTTTGAGGTGTTTTTATGGGCTCCTTTTATTAGATGGAATCTGTTGTTACAGAACATTTTTACCAGTCATATATATATATATATATATATATATATATATATATATATATATATATATATATATATATATATATATATATATTATATATATTATTACCACTTCCGGCAGGAGAAAAAATAGCTTAGGATACTTACATGCACACACACAGTATATATTTTATATTATATATAATATATTATATATATATATATATATATATATATATATATATATATATATATATATATATATATTATATATATTTATATATATATCTGTGTGTGTTTGCGTGTACGTATCCTAAGCTATTTTTTTCTCCTGCCCAATTACATATTTTCGCTATCGTACATATTCACTAAATAAAGCTCAAGCGACCGATTTATCTTCCAACGATAGTGAGTAACCGTTTTCTTTCTTTCATTGTAATATAGTTCATAATTTTTTAATTAAAATAAATGCATTGAAAGATTGGTGAGATGTTCAGTATTCTTTCGGTAACCACCAGTCTTCACCAGTCTAACCTCAACGACACTCAGATCCCTTACGGTGACTTACACAAACGAACTTTTTCCACAATATGCGTTCATATGTTTTTGTTTGATTTGTGGAATTTTTAGGTTCTCAAGCCAAGCTCTCGGGGTGGGCACTTTCTACCAACTAACGCGTTAAGACGGTGAAAAAAGAGATTTGCAGTGGTTGAACAAAAACATGAAGAGATCCAGAATATAAAGGTGAAGTACAAGGGTTTATAGGTGGAACTACTAGGAGAGAATCCAACTGTTGCATTAATAAGTAATGGGCCTTGGACAGCAAGATTGAAGTAAATAAGCGGGAATGGAGGTAAATTACAAGGCTATAAAATAGGTATTACGCCTGACAGCCCAAATTTGAGAAGGCAATCTGGAAATTTTTAATACAGAATATAAAATTTAAAAAATCTTACTTGCTTTATGACGATATAATATGGACTCGCCGTTTGTCCCGAAAAAAAAAAAAAAAAAAAACTCGCGTGCACTCTCTTGAAAAGTAAATACATAGAATAACAGCCTAAGCTCAACAAATGAATCATGGAAATTTAATAAAGTTACGACAAACTGAAACACTTTTCATTGCCCCATGATACACTTCATTCATTGTTTGTCCCGTAAACTAAAACAAAAGAAAATCACTTGTACCCTTGAAATAAATTGAAATCAAAATGTTTACCATGAGAAATATTTCTTCCTGCCTGTTCTTTGTAATTCATTAATTCACGTACGCGTGAAACCCGTCCCTAGCAATGTTCCAGAATTGCAAATTGCAAGGAAAAACTTTCAATGTCCCGTCTTTTCGTTTGTCTCATTACTCATTCATTGCTATCTTTGATTTAATGAACGATTGATCCTGACCTTTTAGCAATCGCAAGCAATTTTTTTTTATAGGAAAGGTTAGAAGTTCACTTTTTTTTCAGGTAGCAAAGGCTGGGAGCTTCCAAAGAGAAAAAAAAAGACAATAGTTTTACTTGAGATTATTTTTTGGTTACAACAAAACTTGATTTTTATACATAACATTATCTGAGATGCTCTGTTGCAGGTTAATGCTTTAGTTAGGTCTACTTTTTTATTCTTAGAGTCAAGAATATTCCAGCTTAAATGTTTTGTGTATATATATATATATATATATATTATATATATATAATATATATATATATATATATATATATATATATTATATATATATATATATATATATAAAGGTTTTTTTTGCCACGAAGGAAAAAAATGAACAAAACGAGTTGGCTAAGTACTTTCCGGTCCTATTCGGACCCTTTACTGAGGCATACTGATTTTACAAAGAACACCATAGTCAAAAGAAGGCTTAATATACAAACTGACACTACCACATTAGCCATAAGGGCGATTTCACTCTACAGAGAGGAGGAGGAGTCATAGGCTAGCCACACCTTGAAG
>NC_087207.1:83931602-83949102 GCF_015104395.2 Macrobrachium nipponense
CTCTCTTCTTCTTCTTCTTCTTCTTCTTCTTCTTCTTCTTCTTCTACTCTCGTTGAATGATATCGAAAAAATAAGAAAAGTAAATATTTGGCACATTAATTAACTAGCTTAAGTATTCTCTCTCTCTCTCTCTCTTCTCTGTTCTCTCTCTCTCTCTCTCTCTCTCTCTCTCTCTCTCTCTCTCTCTACGCTTCCTACGTCGTCCTTCCAGTCTGTAAAACAAGACATCCTGAAGAACTGCTGCTCTCTGCGATCGATAGAATCCATTTTGACCTGCATTTAAAAGCGTTTCCCCCAAAAACGACTTAATTTTTCGCAAGTCTTCTTCCACAGATGGATAAGAGTACCTAGAATCTACTCATAAATTTTCAGGTGTTTCGGTTTGAAAGAATAATGGAATAATGGACCTCTCTCTCTCTCTCTCTCTCTCTCTCTCTCTCTCTTCATCTCTCTCTCTCTCTCTCTCGTAAAAAGCTATCATAATATGGGAAAACAAAGCAAATATATGAAATATTAATTAGCTTGGGTATTCTCTCTCTCTCTCTCTCTCTCCCTCTCTCTCTCTCTCTCTCTCTCTCTCTCTCTCTCTCTCTCTCTCTCTCTCTCTCTCGTAAAATGCTATCATAAATATGGGAAAAGCAAATATATGAAATATTAATTAGCTTGGGTATTCTCTCTCTCTCTCTCTCTCTCTCTTCTCATCTCTCTCTCTCTCTCGTCGTAAAATGCTATCATAAATATGGAAAAGAATATATGAAATATTAATTAGCTTGTGTATTTCTCTCCCTCTCTCTCTCTCTCTCTCTCTCTCTCTCTGTTCTCTCTCTCTCTCTCTCTTCTATGCTAGTAAAATACTATTGAAAAATATGAGAAAAGCAATTATATGAAATATTAATAAGCTTGAGTTCCCTTTCTCTCTCTCTCTCTCTCTCTCTCTCTCTCTCTCTCTCTCTCTCTCTCTCTCTCTCTCTTATGCTAGTAAAATACTATTGAAAAATATGAGAAAAGCAATTATATGAAATATTAATAAGCTTGGGTACCCTCTCTCTCTCTCTCTCTCCTCTCTCATCTCGTCTTCCGTCTCTCTCTCTCTCATCTCTCTCGTCCGTAAAAATGCTATCATAAATATGGTGGGAAAAGCAATATATGAAAATATTAATTAGCTTGGGTATTCTCTCTCTCTCTCTCTCTCTCTCTCTCTCGTCATCTCTCTCTCTCTCTCTCTCTCTCGTAAAATGGCTATCTTAAATATGGGAAAAGTAAAATATATGAAATATTAATTAGCTTGTGTATTCTCTCCCTCTCTCTCTCTCTCTCTCTCTCTCTCTCTCTCTCTCTCTCTCTCTCTCTCTCTCTTATGCTAGTAAATACTATTGAAAAAATAGAGAAAAAGCAATTATATGAAATATTAATAAGCTTGAGTACCCTTTCTCTCTCTCTCTCTCTCTCTCTCTCTCTCTCTCTCTCTCTCTCTCTCTCTCTCTCTCGTAAAAATGCTATCATAAAATATGGGAAAAGCAAATATATGAAATATTAAGCTTGGGTATTTCTCTCTCTCTCTCTCTCTCTCTCTCTCTCTCTCTCTCTCTCTCTCTCTCTCTCTCTCTCTCCCCAAGCATCATTCAAAATGATCCATCATTCCACAAGCATCTCTCTCTCTCTCTCTCTCTCTCTCTCTCTCTCTCTCTCTCTCTCTCTCTCTCTCTAACGAATATTAAGTATTATCATAGGCTGAAAAGTGAGGCAGAAATTGAAAATATCTCAGGAACTTCATACACAATCTTCGTCACTATCAATGAAAAACTCATCCTCGTGATCACTCTCGATGTTGATAATGACGGGATCTACAGGTTTGTAAATGTTATCCTTAGACTAGAACTTTTCCTCGAACTGGACTGTCTCACTGCACCTTCTCCCCATACCTTCCTTGTTGACCTAACCTTGGCTTCCTCTATCCTGGCCTGTAGATCTGTCCAAATTAATTGCGCCACTGAGGAACGCACATGTTTATTTTTGCTTCGGCAGACCTGGTCAATGACGTTGAGCTCAGGATGAACAAGTGGCAGCCGGACGATGGCATGATCCCATGTACGATGTTGGGCGTCAATCTGGTAGAGAGGTTTGTGGGCTGCTCTGCTTTACAGATCTGAATCTGCAACTCAACCATTTCAAGATCTCTGCTTTGATGGTGGAGGTGGGAATGCAACGACCTTCCTCAGTCAACTGGTTGTGATAGGGTGCTGCAATGTCAAAAACCAGCACATGGCTCGGTCAGTATTGGAAGGAGCTGAGATGTCAGCCACAGGACGAAGAGGAGCCTATTCATTTCGTCGTTGTAGTCACTAATTTTGTTTTTATACTGGGTGGTACAAAAATGCATCATTGACAAAACCATCAACTGTGCCCTCAGCAGCAACAACCGCAAAGTGCTCTCCTTCTCCAGGCGGAACCTGACGACTGTTGTAGTTGGCACTGGTTGCAGGCTGTGAGGCATCCACCCACTCCCTTCTAGGGTGATGCATCCTCGTGGTAAACCATGTTTTATCAACATATACCACCTATTTCTGTCCCCTCCTTCTGATGTTATTCCTTGAGTGTTCGGAGAGTGCCACTGAACCAGAATACAATATCAGGGGGCTCCTTCCTTACACAACATGGAACCAAGTGTTGTGTAGTCGTCACCGCACCATTGTTTATGAGGTTTCAGTAGGGATGGTGTCGTTTTTCCGTAGGTCTTCTGTCAGCATGATAATAGTGTAGATAACTTTCTTAGCAAATTCACCATGTAGTACATACTGGTGAATGGCACTATGGGCAAAACTGTTAAAAACACCTGATGTGGCGTTAGGTGTCGGTGTGCCAAGTGGTGTTGCAGGGGATGGCAACAAGTGCCTGTCCCAGGACCCTGGTTACACTGTACAAGTGAACACGCTGCTCTCATCTTAATTCCCATGACGTCTCCCCCAGTGTGCTCAGAATACGCACAGAAGCATGTAGGAAAAAAAGTGATTCATAATCGTTTGAGTAATCGTGGAAAATTATTGAATGTCAAAATTCTTTATTTTATAAATTTACAGTATATTTTGCATATAAAGTGTGACAATTATTGATTGGATAATCGTAAGAAGGGTGAGATAGAGAAAAAGTAATAGATATTATGTAAGGAGTAGATATATTGATTGAGTGATTGATTGACCAATATGTGTGTGATTTTTGGGTGTCTGTGTTATGAAGATTCACTTACCTAGTATGAGATTAAACCATAGTTAACTGTCAGCTATCTCCATTTTGCATATGATTATGAGTCATATTGTAAACGCATTTCTGCAACGATGTGGACAAAGTAGCATGGTGGCCGTGACAGCAATGAAAAATCCGTGTCCATCAATTACGCAGTGATTACTATACAGCAAGTATTACAGCTGACAGACAACCCCTTATCATTACGGTATTACTTGACATGCCCAACAGAAAGTGTTTGGAAAAATTCACCATTATTATGGTTACTACGTCAAAATTTACTATCCTTTTCATTACGAACTCTTCAGTTATTTGTTGGTATTGAAAAAAATATCATGGAAAACGGTATTTCATTGCATATTGTAAATTAGAGAGAGAAATTGGTGAAGAGATGACAAAAACAGCGATAACGAAAGAGTGAGAGAAGAAGCGAGGGAGAAAGAGGGAGGGAGAGAGAGGGAGGGAAAGGATGGGGAATAGCAGACGTTTGATTGTGTTGAATAGTCCTGCCTTTAAACGTCAAGAATAAATGTCTTAACTAACATTATTTGACAAAGCACTATATTAAAAAAAAAAATAATTAGTGGGAGGTGTCTGTACCATAGACCTCGAGTAGCCATATTGAAAGGTCTCAGTCCAACTGATGATACTATACTTTAATACTTTTTTATTTTATTTTTATTACTATTATTATTTTTATCTGGTTACCATTATTGTTATCTTGTTATTATTAATAATTGTATTATTTTTACAATTGGTGTTATTGTTGCTGGTATTATTATTATTATTACTGGACCAAATTTCGCAGAGAAAAATTTCCTAACAAAAACAGGTTGGCCTAAGCACTAAACCATTGTGGTCAAGGCCTAATCAACTACTATTGGGTCCAAGCAGTGTCAAGCATAAATGCTTCCTAATCACTAACTAAATAGTAATGTATAATCACTAAACAATAACATTCACAATACACTTTCATTCATTAAACACTCACAGTTACTATACACTCACACTCGCTGAACACGCACTTACTAAACACTTTCACTTAACATACACTCACACTCAATAACACTAAACACTCACTGAATGGTCAACACTCACTATACACTAAACGCTCACTAAACACTCACTAAATACTCACTATACCACAAACACTCTGTAAACATTCATTAAACACTAAACAATCACTAAGCATTCACTATGCACTAAACACTCACTAAACCTTAAACACTCACTAAACACTAAATGTTCACTTAACCCTAAATAATCAATAAGCCCCTAAACACTCGCTAAACATTCACTGAATGCTGACTAAAAATTCAGTAAACACAAACATTCGTAAGGAATTCACTAAATCCCAAACACTCACTAAACATTCACTGAATAATTACAAACTAAACATTCACTTAACCCTAAACACTCACTGAATGCTTATTCATTAAACATTGTAAAACACTAACATTCACGAAACATTTTCACTAAACTCTAAACACTCACTAAACATACTTACTCATTAAACATTCATTCACTAAACACTAACATGCACTAAACCTTCACTAAACCCTAAACACTCAACACACTAAACATTCACTAAACCCTAAACATTCACAGAATTCTTATGCTGTAAACATTGGTGAAACACTAACATTCAGAAAACATTTCCACTAAACTCTAAACACTCACTAAACATTCACTGAATTACTTACACTAAACATTCACTAACCACTAGCATTCAGAAGAAATTCACTAAGCATTCATTGATTACTTACACACTAAACATTCACAAAACGTTCCAGAAACCCTAAAGACTAACTAATCATTCACTGAATACTCGCATAATAAAGATTCAATAACATTCACAAAACCATAAACATTCAGTAAACATTCACTAAACCCTAAACTAGATATTTACTCATAAACATTCAATAAACACTTACTAAACCCTAAAAATTCACTATACACTTACACATTAAACATTACTAATAGAAAAAAATCGCAATTGCACTAATCCCTGTTCAATTTGCAAGTTCTCACATCTTTAAAAATGGCTGCAAGGCTTTGTAACGCCGCCCTGGTGGAAGACCACCGAACTACGTAGCATTGGTATAGAGATCACAACTTCACGTATATACCCTCTATGGTCTGTACACTGTGTCAAAGTACTTTTTCGATCAAATCATTAGCCTGAAAGACATTTGAGAAAATTGATATAATAATAATGACAATAATAATAATAATAATAGTAATAATAATAATATCAGGAGAGGGATCTTCCAGGGCGACTCACTGTCCCCACTACTCTTCGTAGTAGCCATGATTCCCATGACAAAAGTACTACAGAAGATGATGCCGGGTACCAACTCAAGAAAAGAAGAGGCAACAGAATCAACCATCTGATGTTCATGGACGACATCAAGCTGTATGGTAAGAGCATCAAGGAAATAGATACCCTAATCCAGACTGTAAGGATTGTATCTGGGGACATCAGGATGGAGTTTGGAATAGAAAAATGCGCCTTAGTCAACATACAAAAAGGCAAAGTAACGAGAACTGAAGGGATAAAGCTACCAGATGGGAGCAACATCAAACGCATAGATGAGACAGGATACAAATACCTGGGAATAATGGAAGGAGGGGATATAAAACACCAAGAGATGAAGGACACGATCAGGAAAGAATATATGCAGAGACTCAAGGCGATACTCAAGTCAAAACTCAACGCCGGAAATATGATAAAAGCCATAAACACATGGGCAGTGCCAGTAATTAGATACAGCGCAGGAATAGTGGAATGGACGAAGGCAGAACTCCGCACCATAGATCAGAAAACCAGGAAACATATGACAATACACAAAGCACTACTCCCAAGAGCAAATACGGACAGACTATACATACCGCGAAAGAAGGAGGGAGAGGACTACTAAGTATAGAGGACTGCGCCAACACCGAGAACAGAGCACTGGGGCAATATCTGAAAACCAGTGAAGACGAGTGGCTAAAGAGTGCATGGGAAGAAGGACTAATAAAAGTAGACGAAGACCCACAAATATACAGAGACAGGAGAATGACAGACAGAACAGAGGACTGGCACAACAAACCAATGCATGGACAATACATGAGACAGACTAAAGAACTAGCCAGCGATGACACATGGCAATGGCTATAGAGGGGAGAGCTCAAGATGGAAACTGAAGGAATGATAACAGCGGCACAAGATCAGGCCCTAAGAACCAGATATGTTCAAAGAACGATAGATGGAAATAACATCTCTCCCATATGTAGGAAGTGCAATTCGAAAAATGAAACCATAAACCACATAGCAAGCGATGCCCGGCACTTGCACAGAACCAGTACAAAAAGAGCATGATTCAGTGGCAAAAGCCCTCCACTGGAGCCTGTGCAAGAAACATCAGCTACCTTGCAGTAATAAGTGGTACGAGCACCAACCTGAGGGAGTGATAGAAAACGATCAGGCAAAAATCCTCTGGGACTATGGTATCAGGACGGATAGGGTGATACGTGCAAACAGACCAGACGTGACGTTGATTGACAAAGTCAAGAAGAAAGTATCACTCATTGATGTCGCAATACCATGGGACACCAGAGTTTGAAGAGAAAGAGAGGGAAAAAATGGATAAGTATCAAGATCTGAAAATAGAAAATAAGAAGGATATGGGATATGCCAGTGGAAATCGTACCATAATCATAGGAGCACTAGGCACGATCCCAAGATCCCTGAAAAGGAATCTAGAAAAACTAGAGGCTGAAGTAGCTCCGGGCCTCATGCAGAAGAGTGTGATCCCAGAAACGGCACACATAGTAAGAAAAGTGATGGACTCCTAAGGAGGCAGGATGCAACCCGGAACCCCACACTATAAATGCCACCCAGTCGAATTGGAGAACTGTGATAGAGCAAAAAAAAAAAAAAAAAAAAAAAAAAAATAATAATAATAATAATGCATGAGGTAACATGATAAAATGATTAATCGGCAATATCCACACAGTTGCTAAAGTTGTATAAAAGATAGTAATCACAACAATGATAATAACAATAATAATATCGAGAATAATTTAAAAACAACAAAAAAGATTATAACTATTAGTGAGCAGATTGCATATAATAGAATTCCAGCTAGTGAAGTTATGTGGTTACAGTAGTCATGTCCAGAAGGTAAAATACGATAAAAGAATGTAGCAGAACTCTATATTGATAATAGTAAATGAATATAGTAAACAATCTAAATCATCAAATCATCATTCAAAACTTTTAACATACAAATATGATCGGTTATACACGAATGATACCAGGCCATCATTACCTTAATAAACTTCTTTATGCCCAAATCTTTATAGGAAAACATTAAATCCATTCACCACCCCCCAAAGAAACAATTTTACCCACTTGCAAGCGAGTGCCGAAAAGTTTATAACATGCCCTCGCAAACTTCAAACGAGACTCAACTTCTCTAACCAATACGGTCGATTCCAAACTTGGCACATTTCGCTCGGCTGGGAATATATATATATTTTTTTTTACAACAAAAAGGGCTTACTGGAAAATCAAGGTTGTTAGTAGTGGGCGATGCTGCTATTACCTTATATGTGTGTACACACACACATACATGTAAATAATATATATATGTATAAACACACACACAAACACAAACACACACACACACCACACACACACACATATTTATATATATATATATATATATATATATATATATATATATATATATATATATATATATATATATATATATATATATATATATATATATATATATATATATATATATATATATATATATATCAAGTTACAAATGTCCTATGTTAACTAATTTGCTCTAACTCTGAATTTATATATTTATATATGTTAACAGGCGGAAAATTTTTAGTTAAGAAGAATTCGTTGGCTCATAGACTTGAACCACAGAAGTCAAGATTTTTAGGACATGCAGTGACGCTCTTTATCCCACAGGACCATCAAGAAAAGTATAAGCTGATGCCGACTCCCACTTGCAAATCCTGTGGAGCTCATATATTCGTTATTAACGTCGTATTAACCAACCTCGATGAAGATAGCCTTGTAGTGTGTTTGTCGCATGTAGTCATATTATGAAATGAATTTTATCACATCACAGTGATTCATATATAAGCATTAAGCTGCAAATGTCCCCTTTATATATATATATATATATATATATATATATATATTATATATTATATATATTTATTATAGATATATATATATATATATATATATATATATATAAATATTATATATATATATACATATATATATATATGTATATGCATATATAAATATATATATCTATATATATATATATATATATATATATATATTATATAATATATATATATATATATATATATATATATATATATATATATAATATATATATATATATATATATATATATTATGATATTATATATATATATATATTAATATATATAGATATATATATTATATATGTATATATATATATATATATATATATATATATATATATATATATATATATATAATATATATATATAAATATATATCTAATATATATATATATATATATATTATATATATATATATATATATATATATATATATATATATTATATATATATATGTGTGTGTGTGTGTGTGTGTGTGTGTGTGTGTGTGTGTATGTGGAAAGATAATGATCAATCTTCATAATTTTTCCCTTTTGCTCATTAGTATTTAATTGTTAATTATAATATTTGATAAGGTATGAAAAACGCAAATCACTTCCACATAGCAACTGCTTTGTACGATAATGATCTGGAAAAAAATTTGTCCATCCAGGTAAAATTAACTGATTGGTTTCAGTTTAATGAACATTTTTTTATGTTTAAAAAACCACAGAGTAAGTTAACATGTTGATATAGCCAAGGCAGAATATTTCATGAAAATTGTAATCTATTTTATTCTCTTATCTACCGAGGCTTTGTTGATGAACAATAAGGAGAGGAAAGTTTATGCAATGTTAGGCAAACACAGGTCACGCCCTTGGAGACTTAAGTTGATGCTACCCAAATGAAAAATGAATTCATTATTATTATTATTAACAGGAAGGCCAATCTTACTACTCTCTTCGACGGAAATGTAAAGGCAGTATCTTCAGGAAATGTTAGAAAAACATTTACTTATAAAGGAAAATATAAAAAGTTAAGCTTTACCCCCAGCCACCCCAACCCCATCCTCTCTCTCTCTCTCTCTCTCTCTCTCTCTCTCTCTCTCTCTCTCTCATACCAAAAACTCAATATCTCGAACCATGATCAACGATAATGAGTTTGAACCCTCAAAATTTGGCTTACAGAAACATAAATTTAGTTTCGATATATTTAAATAACAGTAAATTTTTCAAACAAGAACCGATAGTAAAACTCTCCGAAAATCATCCAAAATTATAGTTCGGCGCAACGAACGGGTCCTTAAAGTCAAATTTGGTGCTGTAACAGAACTATCATTAGTTCCTTTTTGTCTTTATATTAATAACTTTTTGAAATAGAAATCGATTTTTCATAAAAATCATATATAACATTTACACGTAACCTTCAATTTTAATTCGGTTCAAACCACAGATACTTAAAATTGAACTAGGTACTTCAGAACAAAACTATCATTAATTTGTTTTTACTTTAATTTCAGTATCTTTTTAACCCGTGGTTAGTCACCTGGGCCGTTTTGTCACCCCAATTTTGCTTAATTGCTCTTAATTCCTAATTGGTAACTCATTTCTTTTCCTCCTTCCCAGTTTGTATTTCACTCAGTGAGTGTGTAACACTTGTGGTTTGGCGCAGTTGTTCCTCAATTGTCCTAGAAGGTAGATGTAGATTAGGCCTTCTTGGGGTGTCCAGTCACCCGACGTGACTAACGCAGGTATGTTTTTAATATTCATATATTTTCCTCTTTTTTCCACTGGGAAAAGATAATGTGTAGATATAAGTGCATATTATGTATCTGTAGCCTATTCTGTAAGATAAATATGGAATAAAATGCTACTTTTAGTGTGTTTCAGTATTTTATTCGTTATTTATCATCATTTATTATTTTTATTATTTATCATTTATTGTCATTTAATATTTTATCTTTTCCAATTTATTACTCTTTCTGTCTTGTAACTATAAACTTACCTAATGTTATCTTTCCATTATTTTCAGGCATAAAATGGATGAAAAAGTAGAGATGATTCGGATGATGCTAGATTTTCATCTAGCAGCTTCCGAATCATCTCTACTTCTTTTTCATCCATCTAGTGCCTGAAAATAATGGAAAAATATTACATTAGCTAAGCTCATAGTTAAAAGACTGAAAGAGTAATAAATTGTAAGTGATAAAATTAAAAAAATGATCAATAAAAATGATAAATAATTAAATAAAAATAATAAATTGATGATAGAGGACGAATAAAATACTAAACCACACTAAAAGGCTACTGATACATAACATGCACTAATATCCACATTATTTGTTCCTGTTGGTAAAAAATAGGCTACTGATACATAACATGCACTAATATCCACACATTATTATTTCCCATTGATAAAAAATAGGCTACTGATACATAACATGCACTAATATCCCCACATTATTTTTTTCCCATTGGAAATATAATATATGGATAATAAAAACATAGCTCAGAATACGAAGAGTCTGTGGAAGAGGAAGTTCCTGCCTCTGACAGTGAAGGTGAAGGAGATTACCTTGAAGAGGAGGAGCATGTTCCTGATTCTGACTGTGACTCTGACTTTATGAAATCAGACCCAGAATGATCTACCAGACCAGCCCCAACAATAAAAGCGAAAAACTGATGGATGGAAGGGAGAAGATGAAACAAAATGGTGGAAGAAGAAGCTGCCCCTAAAAAAGAGAGAAGATAAAACAACATGGAAGAAGAAGAATGCCCCTAATAAAGGGAGAAGATAAAACAACATGGAGGAAGAAGAATGCCCTAAAAAAGGAGAAAGATAAAACAAAATGGTGGAAGAAGAATGCCCCTAAAAAATGGAGAAGATAAAACAATATGGTAGAAGAAGAATGCCCCTAAAAAGGGAGAAAATAAAACAAAATAGTGGAAGAAGAATGCCCCTAAAAAAGGGAGAAGATAAAACAAAATGGTGGAAGAAGAATGCCCCTAAAAGGGGAGAAGATTAAACAATATGGTGGAAGAAGAATGCCCCTAAAAAAAGGAGAACATCAAGCAAAATGGTGGAAGAAGAATACCCCTAAAAAAGGGAGAAGATAAAACAATATGGTGGAAGAAGAATGCCCCTAAAAAAGGGAGAAGATTAAACAATATGGTGGAAGAAGAATGCCCCTAAAAAAGGGAGAAGATTAAACAATATGGTGGAAGAAGAATACCCCTAAAAAAGGGAGAAGATTAAACAATATGGTGGAAGAAGAATACCCCTAAAAAAGGGAGAAGATAAAACAATATGGTGGAAGAAGAATGCCCCTAAAAAAGGGAGAAGATTAAACAATATGGTGGAAGAAGAATGCCCCTAAAAAGGGGAGAAGATAATACAACTTAGAGGAAGAAGAATGCCCCTATAAAACTAGCTCGCACCAATTCTAGAAATATTATACAGTTTACACCAGGACTAAAAGGACCAGCTCTAAATGTAAATGGTGTATCCTATGGTACTTTCAAAATAAATGTGATGTTAATCTAAGTTTTTGCAATTTTTCCTTAGATTTATAATTTATTTTATTGTATTATTTTATATTAAAAATCGACCAGCTACAAGCTATTCCAACTATTCAACATGAATTATAGATATATCCGGAATCAACAGTATCCCTGCATTTTACATAAAAATAACAATAAAAAACACTGTAAAATAATTTTGTATAGGGGTGTTTCCGAGTGACTAACCATTTTAATTTGGAAGTCGCAGTTGACTACCCAAGGGTTTTAAAGCCTGAATCGATTGCAAATTTGTTCGAAAAGTCACACAGAAGATTTACTCGATAACATTCAATTATAGGTCGGCGCAAACTACAGAATCTACAGATCCCGACCATCAAATTTGATGCTTTAGAACAAAACCATCATTAATTTCCGTTTATTTAAGCATGAGTAATTTTCTTTTAAACGAACCAACTGCAGATTTCTCCTATATATTATCCAAAACTGTTACTCGTAACCATCAATTATAGTTCGGCACACACTGCAGATTCTACAGATCTCTAAGATCAAGAACCGTCATTCACAAAGAGATCATTGCCAAATGGCGCCATGGGATTCATTCAAATTCGCACCAAACTTCTCTTCCCTTTGCTTTGTCCTCCGGGATCAATTTGGGTCAAGGACTCCGATTCCAAGTCAAGGAAAAAAGAGCAGTGCTCTGTTAATTGCCTTTGAGGAGTTTCTCTCTCTCTCTCTCCTCTCTCTCTCTCTCTCTCTCTCTCTCTATGTATCACACACACACACACACACACACACACACACACACACACACACATATATATATATATGTATATATATATATATATATATATATATTATATATATATATAAATTTGCAGATGCCACAAACTAGGAGTAAATGCAAAAGATCCAGATGCAGTCGAAAGTTTACAAAATTATCTAATGAAAATAGGAGAGTGGTAAAAAAATTGTCAAATGCCTTTTAACTTAGATAAGTGTAAAGTGTTACTAATAGGAACTCTTATGCCAGCTATATGCTGCTTGGGGATATACATAAAGAGCGTTGAGCAAGAAGGGGACCTTACAGTCATTATTACCAAGCACTTAAAATCCACAAAACAGTGCATAAAAGCTGAATAGAAGGCACAGAAACTAGTGGGATACATAAAGAGGCAGTTGAAATACAAAACAAGGAACCGTGCTGCAGCCCTACACATCAATAGTTAGACCTCATCTTGAATATGCAGTACAGTTTTGGTCACCACCACTAAGAAAAAACATAAACAGATTAGAAGGGGTACAAGCAAGAGCCACAAAGTTAATTCCATCCATCAGGCAAGTAGGTTACCGAAAACGACTAGAGAGCCTGAACATGTATGGCTTAAAAACACGACGATTGCGAGGACAACTAATAAAAACATTTAAAATACTGAAAGGCCTAACAAAAGTAGACAGTAACCTATTTACGTTAAAAGAAAACCAGACAAGAAATAATGGATGGAAACTAGAATTGAAGAGACACAGCACATCTCATTGTGGGGACTTCTATACATACAAGATATGTGACACGTGGAATAAACTGCTACCAGAAGTTGTAAACAGCAACAAGATGGAAGAGTTTAACAGAAAGCAAGATAAAATCATTATGACACTGTGAATGAACTGTAAAACCTGCTCCTACAGATAAGTGAGCACACGATGCCCCCTCGGATGGACAAACAAGTCTTTGAAACATCCTAATCCATGTAATTCCTTGTAACTCTCTCTCTCTCTCTCTCTCTCTCTCTCTCTCTCTCTGCCTCGAACACTTTTTTAGTTTAATAATTCAGCCGTGGAGAATTGGCATGTCAATAAACACATTGTGTCCGTCGTAAAATTGGCTTGATGTCTTCTTCTTCTTCTTCTTCCTTTTCTTCTTTTTCTTCTTCTTTTTCTTCTTTTTCTCATCCACCTCCTTTCCTCCTTCTTCTTCAGTTACTCGATGACGAATTCGTACAAATAATATACTCCTAGATTGGAGCCCAAGGCTTAGGAACTAGTTAAGAGGCTCCTGTTCTTTTTAAGAGACTTCCAACTACTACAGAGGACTTCTTCAAAGGAACCCGTAATGTCATAATGACCGCTACCTTGTAGAGGTTCACAAATCCGCTACAAGAGTTTGGGAAGTGGGAGTTAAGGCTAAGAATGGAGTTGACGAGTCTCGGGAAAAATTATGTTCTATTGTTATGTGCAAACACTCACGCCGGTCGTCAAAGTGGATGAAAGTAGTTAAGTGCAGAATAATTCTGTAAATGTTCCAGAGATCCTTTATTCCTCGCTCCGCTGAACTGTGAAGATGTCGTGCAATTGCAGCTTCAGAGGTTCAAGCTAATTTGCAATGGATTACTAAGGTAATACAGTTCATCTTATATTTTAATGATTAACTTACATTTATTTATATTTTGACGTGGCAACGTCTTAAAACTCAGCCCCTTATGTTCAGAAAGTGGGCGTCATGAAATGTTGACCTTGGGTCCGTGGCAATCACTCGTTGAAAAATAGCAGTATGTTAAATGTAAATGCACGACAATATAGGTCGGTCTTTAAGTTTCATGCTTTATACAAAAACTTATTGTCCTGAAGTCAGCAAGCTGCGGTGGAAGCCGGTTTGCGAACCTCCTATTTCGAGCGGTTAGTATTCTTTAGACCGCGGAAGCGCCCGAACAGATCATCTGTTTGAGATACATATATATATAATATATATATATATATATATATATATATATATATATATATATATATATATATATTTATATATATATATATATATATGCATTAAACGACAAATATCCTTCAATTATCCAATTCACTCTACCTTCGGCGGAATTGATATATTTTCATAAATGGTAACCAAAGGAAAATTGTTTAACTGATAATAATTCTGTCCTTTCGTGGATTCGAACCAGCGCACAGAAGAGAGAAATCAGGACTTCAGTGACGTCTTTACCGACTCGGCCAACAAGTGAGAAATACGTTCACCGAATTGTACATAAGTTATCCGCATGTAGCCATATTATGAGTTTTTATCACATTCCCCTTCGGTTAACATATATAGAAATATATTAATTCCCATGTATCAAAGGACATTTGTAGCTTAATGCATGTATATGAATTAGGGTGATGCGATAAAAATTCAAAATTGGCTACGTGCTGCAAACATATGACTTGGTTAACATAGCAGAGGTGGGCTGATATCAATTCTAATTACAGATACCTGAGTTCGATAGTGATTTGCAAGGTCGGAATCGGTATCAACAGTACCTCACTTGTTGACCGAGTCCATAAAGACGTCACTGAAGTCCACATTTCTCTTCTGCGTGCTGCTTCGAATCCACGAGAGAACGAAATTATTATATTGTCAACTCAAGATTTCCTCTTTGGTTAACATATATGAAAATATATTAATTCCGAGGTGGAACGAATTGGATACTAAAGGGCATTTGTAGCTTAATGCATAACTATGAATCCCGGTTACGTGATTTAATATATTATATAATATATAATATATATCATATATATATATATATATATATATATATATATATATATATATATATATATATATATATATATATATTCATCTAATTAACGCACTCTCAGCAGTCCCCCACTTCCAGGTGTGCGTGCGCGCGTGCTCGTCATTCACCAGCAGCGTGCTTATTGCCAAACTTTTTCCAGTTTCTCATTCACGTCATAAACTTTTCTAATGTCTGGCTATTGCCAAGTTCAACATCATCATCAACGTGTTCATGGTAAGAATTAAAAGAGGAAGTCTTGCAAAATTGGTAATTCCTCTCTCTCTCTCTCTCTCTCTCTCTCTCTCTCTCTCTCTCTCTCTCTCTCTCTCTCTCTCTGTCTCTCACGGCAAATTAAATGACATATTGGTTGAATGGATTTTCTTTCCATCCTGTAACGTATATTTAGAACTTAAATTTTAATTCTGTTTACTTCAATTAAACGCGTAATGGAGAGTTCGTAATCTTTCTTTATATTTCGATGTTCGAAAAAGGATTTTTTTGGGGTGGCACAAGTTTCGACGAATCGTTGTCGTTATCGATTTTGAATGGCTGCTCTGCACGCGAGGTGAATGTTTTTTTATTTTCTTATATTATTTAGAAACAATCTGAATATCGTAACATTATGATCTTTTCAATGTGTTCATTATATATATGAATAGATATGAATATATACACAACTGTATATACGTATATATATATATATATATATATATATATATATATATATATATATATATATATTATATATATATATATGTATGTATGTAGTATGTATGTATGTATATGTATGTATAAGGTGCATTAAATGTATTGCTGTTGACATTACACTTTGAAATGGTGAAGCTGTACGGAAGAAGAATGTCTTCGTAACGATATCTATTGCTTATAGCACCTTGAACATTGTTGTAATTGTCATCATTGACTCCCATGGAAACAAATGTGGACACATCATTTTTGGATGGCGCGATGTTGAATATCGCTGTCTCAGCCACGATCAAGCGCAAAGCAGGTCGCATGTGTTCGTGTGTTCGGCAGAAGTAGGTATACTTCCTAATTTGGTTTTTAGTTGAATTTCATGGGTGGGACTGTTAGCTGTATATGACGTAACGAACTCTTCCTGTGTAACGAACTTGTTACATATTATCAGTGAAGTCATCTCAAAGTTTCCACATGAGTATTTGGGGCGTATTCCCTTACATGATGGGAGAGGAAGGTTACATGGGCACTACTACTACTTCGAGGCTGAGTTAAGCTGGCCTGATTTTATTTTACTAGTGTTTGTGTTTACAGCTGAATTGGGTAAGCATACCTACATTTATGCCTGAGTGTATCTTTGTCTTTTTCCATCTTAAACATTTGTTCCAGAGATGCCCTCTTTCATAGGACTTTTGTTCCAGGAGAACTGATTAATATTCCCTCTTTACAGACGGTTCTGGAAATTTCCCCAATAGAGCAGTGTAGACTATAG
This sequence comes from Macrobrachium nipponense, assembly GCF_015104395.2. Lineage (NCBI taxonomy): Eukaryota > Metazoa > Arthropoda > Malacostraca > Decapoda > Palaemonidae > Macrobrachium > Macrobrachium nipponense. The sequence goes on from NC_087207.1 coordinate 83,948,563, forward strand.
GGGAGATATTAACGACCTTTTTTTAATTACCTATCTTATGACTGATGTCTAGATATTGTAGAGACAGGGGTGGACGAGTTTTGTCCGATCCCCAGGGTTATTTAGGTTTCCTGTTCTGAATTATACCTTTTTATATTGGTGCATTATTTGGGTTGTATTTACAACAATACGTTGCAGAATTTGCCTTATGCATTAATCATATTGTTCATTGCTGATTAATTCTGTATTTTTTTATAATTATGGATCTAATTTAACCACCTAGCTAGTTATGGTTTGTTAGTTACATGGGAATTGAGAGAGAGAGAGAGAGAGAGAGAGAGTGAGTCACTCAGTGCCATTCTGCTCGAATTGACGTTACCATTTTTCAGATTGTAAGGGGTTTGTATTGGTAACATATATATATATATATATATATATATATATATATATATATATATATATATATATATATATATATTATATATATATATATATATATATATATATATATATATATATATATATATATATATATATATATACATATATTATATATATATA
>NC_087207.1:83954234-83959234 GCF_015104395.2 Macrobrachium nipponense
ACCATCCGACAGATTCGTAGCACCGAACTTTGAAAATACAGTGGAGATTTTCTTTGGAAAGATGAAACTACAAGTGTTTTTCCATATTTTGAAGCTTATAATTATATCAGAATCTATGAATAGACTAAGCAAGCGTGGTGACCATCAATGAATATCCTAGTATTCTTTAATAAAAAAGAAAATGGATAATGTTTGTTTCGGAAAACTTAATTTCACACAAATTTTTCGCTATTTGAAGCTTAAAACTGGATCAGAAATCTGTGAATGAGTTGAACATTTCTAGTGATAATCAATTATTATTACCATTACTATTCAGAAGATGACCTTATTCAACAGGATCAAGCCCAAGGAGCCACTGACTTGAAGTTCAGGCTTCCAAGAACATGGTGTTCATTAAAAAAAGTAACAGAAGGTAACAGGAAAGAAAGAAAACGGAAGCCAGTCTTTAGAAAAACAAAAGATAATCAACAAATAAATAAATGAATGAAAATGTAAGTAGATTATTAAAATACTATAAGGCGATTTATATTCGGATAATAATGTATTGCATCTTTCCTTGAACTTCTGTAGTCCCAGTTGTAAGAATAAAGGACCTCTAGAACTGAGAAGTTCAAATGAAAATATCTACTATCCATTTCAAGGCCCACAAGTCATCGTTCTGCTCAAAAATTTTTCAAACGAAATTATTTGATGGAACTGTACTTTGAAACAGCGTACAGGACACCTCTCACCAATTTTTGGTCATATAGTGCATCGTCAAATGGTGTTAGTTAAGGATTTTACTCTTGGGTTACATGGTACTGCCAAGCATAGTAAAGCTATGCATTCGAACGTCCTAATCCACATCCCGTCCCTCCCTACTTCCCTTCCTCTCCTTTCCCCTCCCCATCCCTCCCTCAGCCAACTTTCCTGGCCTCTCAGTCTCCGAGCCCCTGTTCTGTTGATTGTATTATATTGAGTAATGTTGGATGTTATAAATATGTTGGTTTAGGTAAATTCAGCATCCATTTAATTATTGTTATTATATTTTCTTCAGTTATATAAATGGGAGTAGACTAAAGAACGCATGACCTTCAGCCTGTTTACCCAGTACAATGTACCTACAATCACGATCTCTTAAATCCTTTATCACTTGTATCGGTAAGATAAGGTAACCAAAATTAAAACACAGTTTAACCTGCAACCCAGTATATTTTTAATAAACCACTCTAGAATTTAACCACCCTATAGTGTGGTAATGGAATTATTGAAATCTCTCTCTCTCTCTCTCTCTCTCTCTCTCTCCTCTCTCTCTCTCTACAAGCATCATTCAAATGATCCATCATTCCACAAGCATCTCTCTCTCTCTTTAATACTAAGTATTATCATAGGCTGAAAAGTGAGGCAGAAACTGAAAATATCTCAGGAACTTGATTCACTATCTTCGTCACTATCAATGAACAACTCATCCTCCTTCTCACTCTCGATGTTGATAATGACGGGATCTACAGGTTTGTAAATGTTATCTGTAGTCAAGAACTTATCCTCAAACTGGACTGTCTCACTGCACCTTCTCCCCATACCTTCCTTGTTGACCTAACCTTGGCTTCCTCTATCCTGGCCTGCAGATCTGTCCAGATTAGCTGCTCCACTGAAGAACGCACGTTTATTTTTGCTTCGGCAGACCTGCTCAATGACGTTGAGCTCAGGATGAACAAGTGGCAGCCGGACGATGGCATGATCCCATGTACGGATGTTGGCGTCAATCTGGTAGAGAGGTTGTGGGCTGCTCTGCTTACAGATCTGAGATCTGCAACTCAACCATTTCAAGATCTCTGCTTTGATGGTGGAGGTGGGAATGCAACGACCTTCCTCAGTCAACTGGTTGTGGTAGGGTGCTGTGATGTCAAACACCAGCACTGATGGCTCAGCCAATATTGGAAGGAGCTGAGATGTCAGCCACCGGACGAAGAGGATCCTATTCATTTCGTCGTTGTAGTCACTAATTTTGTTTTTATACTGGGTGGTACAAAAATGCATCATTGACAAAACCATCAACTGTGCCCTCAGCAGCAACAACCGCAAAGTGCTCTCCTTCTCCAGGCGGGACCTGACGACTGTTGTAGTTGGCACTGTTGCAGGCTGTGAGGCATCCACCCACTCCCTTCTAGGGTGATGCATCCTCGTGGTAAACCATGTTTTATCAACATATACCACCTATTTCTGTCCCCTCCTTCTGATGTTATTCCTTGAGTGTTCGGAGAGTGCCAATGAACCAGAATACAATATCAGGGGGCTCCTTCCTTACACAACATGGAACCACGTGTTGTGTAGTCGTCTCAACACCATTGTTTCTGAGGTTTCAGTAGGGATGGTGTCGTTTTTCCGTAGGTCTTCTGTCAGCATGATAATAGTGTAGATAAGTTTCTTAGCAAATTCACCATGTAGTACATATTGGTGAATGGCACTAGGGGCAAAACTGTTAAAGACGCCTGATGTGGCGTTAGGTGTCGTGTGCCAAGTGGTGTTGCAAGGGGTGGCGGCGAGTGTCTGTCGCAGGACCCTGGTTGCACTGTACAAGTGAACACGCTGCTCTCATCTTAATTCCCATGACGTCTCCCCCAGTGTGCTCAGAATACGCACAGAAGCACGTAGGAAAAAAATGATTCATAATCGTTTGAGTAATCGTGAAAAATTAATGAATGTCAAAATTCTTGATTTTATAAATTTACAGTATATTTTGCATATAAAATGTGGCAATTATTGATTGGATAATTGTAAGAAGGGTGAGATAGAGAAAAAGTAATAGATATTATGATAGGGGGTTAGATATATTGATTGAGTGATTGACTGACCAATATGTGTGTGATTTTTGGGTGTCAGTGTGTTATGAAGATTCACTTACCTAGTATGAGATTAAACCTTAGTTAACTGTCAGCTATCTCTATTTTGCATATGATTATGAGTCATATTGTAAACGATGTAGACAAAGTAGCATGGTGGCCGTGACAGCAATGAAAAATCCGTGTCCATCAATTACGCAGTGATTACTATACTGCAAGTGTTACAGCTGACAGACAACCCTTTATCATTACGGTATTACTTGACATGCCAAACAGAAAGTGTTTGGAAACTCTTCAGTTATTTGTTGGTATTGAAAAAAATATCATGGAAAACGGTATTTCATTGCATATTGTAAATTAAAGAGAGAAAGAATTGGTGTAGGGAAGGGATGGGGAATAGTCCCTGCTGACTCGGATTTTGCCTTTAATCGTCAAGAATAAATGTCTTAACTAACATTATTTGACAAAGCACTATATTAAAAAAAAAAAATAATTAGTGGGAGGTGTCTGTACCATAGACTCGAGTAGCCATATTGAAAGGTCTCAGTCCAACTCATGACACTATAACTTTAATACTTTTTCTTTTATTTTATTCACTTACTATTATTATTTTTATCTGATTACCATTATTGTTATCTTGTTATTATTAATAATTATATTATTTTTACAATTGGTGTTATTGTTGCTGGTATTATTATTATTATTACTGGACCAAATTTCACAGAGAAAAATTTCCTTAGAAAAGCAGGTTGGCCTAAGCACTAACCATTGTGGTCAAGGCCTAATCAACTACTCTTGGGTCTAAGCAGTGTCAAGCATAAATGCTTCCTAAGCACTAACTAAATAGTAATGTATAATCACTAAACAATAACATTCACAATACACTTTCACTCATTAAACACTCACAGTTACTATACACTCACACTCACTCAACACGCACTTACTAAACACTTACACTCAACATACACTCACACTCAATAGCACTAAACACTCACTGAATGGTCAACACTCACTATACACTAAACGCTCACTAAACACTCACTAAATACTCACTATACCACAAACAATCTGTAAACATTCATTAAACACTAAACAATCACTAAGCATTCACTATACACTAAACACTCGCTAAACCTTAAACACTCATTAAACACTAAATGCTCACTAAACCCTAAATAATCAATAAGCCCCTAAACACTCGCTAAACATTCATTGAATACTGACTAAAAATTCAGTAAACACAAACATTCGCAAGGCATTCAATAAATCCCAAACTCTCACTAAACATTCACTGAATAATTACAAATAAACATTCACTAAACCCTAAACACTCACTGAATGCTTATTCATTAAACATGGTAAAACACAAACATTCACGAAACATTTTCCCTAAACTCTAAACACTCACTAAACATACTTACTCATTAAACATTCATTCACTAAACTCTAACATGCACTAAACCTTCACTAAACCCTAAACACTCAACACACTAAACACTCACAGAATGATTATGCTGTAAACATTGGTGAAACACTAACATTCACAAAACTTTTCCACTAAACTCTAAACATTCACTGAATACTTACACTAAACATTCACTAAACACAAGCATTCAGAAGAAATTCACTAAGCATTCATTGATTACTTACACACTAAATATTCACAAAACGTTCCAGAAAACCATAAAGATTACCTAATCATATACTGAATACTTGCATAATAAAGATTCAATAACATTCACAAAACCATAAACATTCAGTAAACATTCACTAAATCCTAAACTAGATATTTACTCATAACCATTCAATAAACACTTACTAAACCCTAAAAATTCACTAAACACTTACACATTAAACATTACTAAAAGAAAAAAATCGCAATGACACTAATCCCTGTTCAATTTGCAAGTTCCCACACCTTTAAAAATGGCCGCAAGGCTTTGTAACGCCGCCCTGGTGGAAGACCACCGAACTATGTAACCCTGGTATAGAGATCACAATTCCATGTATATACCCTGTATGGTCTGTACAGTGTGTCAAAGTACTTTTTCGATCAAATCATTAGCCTGAAAGATATTTATTGAAAATTGAATACATAATAATAATAATAATAATAATAATAATAATAATAATAATAATAATAATAATAATAATAATACATGAGATAACATAATAAAA
>NC_087207.1:83964234-83974234 GCF_015104395.2 Macrobrachium nipponense
GCACAAACTACAGAATCTACAGATCCCGACCATCAAATTTGATGCTTTAGAACAAAACCATCACTAATTTCCGTTTATTTAAGCATGAGTAATTTTTTTAAAACGAACAAGCTGCAGATTTCTCCTATATATTATCCAAAACTGTTACTCGTAACCATCAATTATAGTTCGGCACACACTGCAGATTCTACAGATCTCTAAGATCAAGAACCGTCATTCACAAAGAGATCATTGCCAAATGGCGCCATGGGATTCATTCAAATTCGCACCAAACTTCTCTTCCCTTTGCTTTGTCCTCCGGGATCAATTTGGGTCAAGGACTCCGATTCCAAGTCAAGGAAAAAGAGCAGTGCTCTGTTAATTGCCCTTTGAGGAGTTTCTCTCTCTCTCTCTCTCTCTCTCTCTCTCTCTATGTATATACACACACACACTTACACACACACACACACACACACACTCACACACACACACACACACACACATATATATATATATATATATATATATATGATATATATATATATATATATATATATATATATATATATATATAAAGTTTGCAGATGCCACCAAACTAGGTGTAAATGCAAAAGATCCAGATGCAGTCGAAAGTTTACAAAATTATCTAATGAAAATAGGAGAGTGGTAAAAAAATTGTCAAATGCCTTTTAACTTAGATAAGTGTAAAGTGTTACTAATAGGAACTCTTATGCCAGCTATATGCTGCTTGGGGATATACATAAAGAGCGTTGAGCAAGAAGGGGACCTTGCAGTCATTATTACCAAGCACTTAAAATCACAAAACAGTGCATAAAAGCTGAATAGAAGGCACAGAAACTAGTGGATACATAAAGAGGCCAGTTGAAAAATACAGAAACAAGGAAACCGTGCTGCAGCCCTACACATCAATAGTTAGACCTCATCTTGAATATGCAGTACAGTTTTGTTCCACCACCACTAAGAAAAGACATAAATAGATTAGAAGGAGTAAAGCAAGAGCCACAAAGTTAATTCCATCCATCAGGCAAATAGGTTACCGAAAACGACTAGAGAGCCTGGACATGCATGGCTTAGAAACACGACGATTGCGAGTACACCTAATAGACACATTTAAATACTGAAAAGCATAACAACAAAAGTAGACAGTAACCTATTTACGTTAAAAGAAAACCAGACAAGAAATAATGGATGGAAACTAGAATTGAAGAGACACAGCACATCTCATTGTGGGACTTCTATACATACAAGATATGTGACACGTGGAATAAACTGCTACCAGAAGTTGTAAACAGCAACAAGATGGAAGAGTTTAACAGAAAGCAAGATAAAATCATTATGACACTGTGAATGAACTGTAAAACCTGCTCCTACAGATAAGTGAGCACACGATGTCCCCTCGGATGGACAAACAAGTTTTTGAAACATCCTAATCCATGTAATTCCTTGTAACTCTCTCTCTCTCTCTCTCTCTCTCTCTCTCAATCTCTCTCATCTCTCTCTCTCTCTCTCTTTGCCTCGAACACTTTTTTAGTTTAATAATTCAGCCGTGGAGAATTGGCATGTCAATTAAAACACTTGTGTCCGTCGTAAATTGGCTTGATGTCTTCTTCTTCTTCTTCTTCTTCTTCTTCTTCTTCTTCTTCCTTTTTTCTTTTCTTTTCTTCTTTTTTTCTTCTTTTCTCATCCACCTCCTTTCCTCCTTCTTCTTCAGTTACTCGATGAAGAAACCAAGTCAATCTGAGACGTCCTCTAACTAAACTCGAGACGAATTCGTACAAATAATATACTCCTAGATTGGAGCCCAAGGCTTAGGAACTAGTTTAGAGGCTCCTGTTCTTTTTAAGAGACTTCCAACTACTACAGAGGACTTCTTCAAAGGAATTCGTAATGTCATAATGACCGCACCTTTGTAGAGGTTCACAAATCCGCTACAAGAGTTTGGGAAGTGGGAGTTAAGGCTAAGAATGGAGTTGACGAGTCTCGGAAAAAATTATGTTCTATGTTATGTGCAAACACTCACGCCGGTCGTCAAAGTGGATGAAAGTAGTTAAGTGCAGAATAATTCTGTAAATGTTCAGAGGTCCTTTATTCCTCGCTCCGCTGAACTGTGGAACAACCTCCCTGAAGATGTCGTGCAATTGCAGCTTCAGAGGTTCAAGCTAATTTGCAATGGATTACTAAGGTAATACAGTTCTCCATATAATTTTAATGATTAACTTACATTTATTTATATTTTGTTTTGACGTGACAACGTCTTAAAACTCAGCCCCTTATGTTCAGAAAGTGTGCGTCATGAAATGTTGACCTTGGGGTCCGTGGCAATCACTCGTTGAAAATTAGAAGTATGTTAAATGTATAAATGTACGACAATATAGGTCGGTCTTTAAGTTTCATGCTTTATACAAAAACTTATTGTCCTGAAGTCACCAAGCTGCAGTGGAAGCCGGTCTGCGAACCTCCTATTTCGAGCGGTAGTATTCTTTAGACCGCTGAAGCGACCAAACAGATCAACTGTTTGTGAAAGAAAACCATATTATCTATATATATATATATATATAATATATATATTATATATATATATATATATATGTGTGTATATGTGGTATATATATATATATATATATATATATATATATATATATTATATATATATATATATATATATATATATGTATATATATATAGTTTTTTTGCCACGAAGGAAAAATGCAAAAAACGAGATAGGCAAGTACTTTCGGTCCTGTTCGGACCCTTTACTGAGGCAAACTGATTTTATAGAAACCAACCTAGTCAAAAGAAGATTAATATACAAACTGACACTACAAGATTAGCAAACAATAAGGGCGATTTTAACTCTACAGAAAGGAGGAGCCGCCTGAGGGTAGCCCCACCCTGAAGGATACACGCAATAAACAAGTAATTCTCCCAGAAAACAGTACATTTTGAAAAAAAACATGGGAGCATATACAATTTAATATCATGAATTTTTACCACAAATTTCCCCCCCCCCAAAAAAAAAAATTATTATTAATGAAAAGACGAAAGAAAATATAAATATATATATATATTGAGCAAGAGTAGGAGGGAGAGAAAATATCGATATCGAACCAGAGAGAGAGAGAGAGAGAGAGAGAGAGAGAGAGGAAGAGAGAAAAAAATAACTATATACATGTGGGACTAATTTATTAGTTGTTCGTTTATTTTGAGGTCCTTCATAAACATCTTACAATATATGGTCCAAATGGTACATTCCCAGACTAAGATTTAGGTTGTTTTTATTATAAAGTGATTTGTATAATAGCCCACGATTCCAGTAAATTTCTTCAAACATAATCATTAGATCTAGCAATTACCGAGGTATCACCCAATTAATACAATGAGATTTTTCACTCAGATGGATAAACAGTGCATTTGAAGTCTGGGGCTGTTCTACTGAATACATATCTGCTTTATAGTACACATAAATTTTTTACTTTGACTGACCAACGTAAAACGATGGGCAATCCTTACAAGGAATTTTGTAAATGATGTTGTTATTTGTTACGGGACTATTCTTAATTAGCATATCTTTAATGGTATTGTTATAAGAGAACACTACATTAACATTAAACGATTTAAATATTGATTTTATGGTTTCAAATCCATGAAAATAAGGTAAGCTAAGTACATTTTTAGGCATTTCTTTTTCATTAATAGCAACATTATAAAACTTTTTGTGAGCTTTTTGATAACATAAATCAATTAAATGAGGTGGGTAGCAGAGATCGTTTCCTATCTTTTTTATGTATTCTATTTCTTGGTCCAGATATTGTGGACTCGTGATACGCAAAGCGCGTAGGAACATAGAAGAAAAAATTGAAATTTTAATATTAAGATGGTGGCCAGAATAAAAATGTACATCTGTTAAATTATTTGTGGGGTTTTCTATAAATACTGAAATTTGCACCTGGAAAGATTCTCTATGTATTAATACATCTAGGAAAGGGGATGACATTGTTATTTTCAATTTCACAGTGAATTTTATGGATGGTACTAAATTATTCAATTTAGACTGTAAATCATTTACATTGATACCACCAGGTAAGACTACTAAGATATCATCGACATATCGGTACCATTTTAACGGGGATAAGTGTGATATCGGGAGGTGTTGTCTCTCAAAAAATTCCATATATAAGTTTGAAAGGAGAGGTGATAAAGGGTTACCCATGGCCATACCAAATATTTGTTGGTAATATTCTCCATTAAAAATAAATCTGCAATCACAAATACATAACTTAATTAAGGAAATTATGTGACTAACGGACATAGGCAATTCATGCAGTACAAGTTCATTACTTAAATATTCTAGCACAGAGTCAATAGGGACTTTTGTAAACAAAGAACACACATCAAAACTGACAAAAATATTGCTAGGGTTTAGTACAATGTTATTTAATTTTTCCACAAGATCAAGAGAATTCCGGATGTGTGAATTAGATACAGTTCCTAGTAGCGGGGATAACAGTTTAGTAAGATATTTAGATAGTTTATAAGCAATTGATCCTACAGTACTAATAATTGGGCGCATAGGTTTGTTTTCCTTATGAGTTTTGACTAGGCCATATAAATAAGGTAATGAGGGACACTTTACAGTTAACTTACACAAAAGTTCTTTTTTATCTTCAAGAATTTGTTTGATATTGATATTAAAGTTTTTTTATTACTTGGTCCAACGGATTTTTTGAGAGTTTTTTGTAAGTTATTTCATCCTCTAGTAAAGTATGCATGCGTGATATGTAGTCAGTTTTGTCAAGAACCACCCCTAAACTATTGGATTTATCAGCCTTGGTAATGTGTAAGCTATTATCATTCTTCAGTTCTTTTAAACTTTTTCTGTAGCGAGCGGGGAAGTTATTTTCATGATAGGCATGCGTAGCACTATATGTCATGCCTTTGATAATGTCTAAATGATTTTGTGGTAGGTCACAGTATTTTTCAAACTTATATAGAGACGTCGCTATTGATAAAGCTGAGGGTTTGTTACAAATGAAGAAAGACAACCCAAAGCCTAATGCGCCCACTGCATTATCACTTATTTGTTTGCTCGATAAATTCAACCACACAATCACTTCTAGCATTATTGGTCTAATCACTGTCGTTGATAAGGTGTTTTAATTTTTCTGTCCAGTTTTCTAATCAAAGTGTCTGTAGTTCTATGAAGTTTTCCATATATTTCTTGCCTTAATGCGTGTTTCCAATCAGCGGGAATCGAGTAGTTGAAGTTACGTCGGGCTTTTTCCAGTTCTTTAAATTTCTCCTTTTCCTCCATTTTCGCGGCAGCAATGTGACGTTTTAATATCATTGATGAAAATTCATTTAAAGGATGTTGATCGTATCTTCTTATGCGGTATGGTAGCAATGATTTGGATATTGAAGGATATTTGTCGTTTAATGCATATATATATTATCTATAAATTATATTATATATATATATATATATATCTATAATTATATATATTATATATATATATAAAGATATATATAATATATATATATATTATAATATATCTATTATATATATATTATGTATATAATATCTATATAAATATATTATATCGATATATATATATATATATATATATATATATATTATTAATATATATTTAATATATATATATAATTATATATATAATATATATATATATAATATATATATATATATATATTATATAATATATATGATATATAATATATATCTAATATATATATATATATTATTATATATATAATTATATATACTAATATATATAATATATATATATATATATATGATATATCTTATACTATATCATATATATATAGCGATGATTTTGTATAGCGATGATTTGTAGAGCTTGAATCTGATGAATTTCGGATATACATCGCTGAGTTCCACAATACTGAAGAAAATCCAGGTCGCATCGTGCTTTTTCGAGTCTGAGAGTCGTCTTCTCTAATTTATGCATTTCTCTTTTAACAGACTGAAGATGCACCAAGTTGATGTGCGAACGTTTTGTAAATAAATATGTTCCTTATGTGAAGTATTAATGGACCTCCTGAACCTTTAGTCTGCGCTCCTGTATACCTCTTATGTCCGAAGATGATACAGCACTTGTTCTTCGCTCTCCTGTTCGCCTTTCGCCTCCGACTCCGAAGGATTCACCATTTTGCTTAACTGCTGAGGCACCGTTTATCCACCAACTACCCTGGCTACCTCTCGTAAATTAGAGAAGACGACTCTCAGACTCGAAAAAGCACGATGCGACCTGGATTTTCTTCAGTATTGTGAACTCAGCGATGTATATCCGAAATTCATCAGATTCAAGCTCTACAAATCATTGCTATACTCTACGGAATTTTACAGGGATGCGCTCAAAAACCCTACTGAGGAAAGAAATCGATAAGCAAAGAGAGATGAATTTTTACTATCTTTCGGATTGGATTTTGCGTTACCGTCTTACAGACCTGACTATGCCAGATCTATTTGCCATTGAAGTGTTGTTTCAGAGACTTATGAAACTAGATATGATAAAAACACCAGTAATTTGTAACAAAAATGTCCTCTATTATTCATGAAACATATGCTAGCCTTAAAACCTCGTTGACACCATTTTTAGAAAGGATGATCTTAAATTATTACTTGAATTAAAAAACGGGAAGATATAATAATTTGCAAACCTTATAAAGGCAAAGGTGTGTGATTCTAAACAAAAATGAGTATATAGAAAAAATTGAAACCATTCTATCTGATACCACTAAGTTTCAACTACATGGTGACCCCAACTTTCTCGACATTTACAAAAGAGAAGATAAAGTCAACAGATTCTTAAGGAAACTGAAAAATGAAGGAGTAATAAATGAAACTACATACCAGCAATTATATGTCACAGGTTCTTCGTTTAGTATATTATATGGCCTACCGAAAATTCATAAACCAGGCACACCTGTTAGACCCATTATGGCTGCATACAATAGTCCTTCTTTTTCTATCTCCAAATTCTTAGTATCACTATTAAATTAATATTCCATCAACGAAAACACTTTATAAATTGGATATCAATTTCAGGAACAAATCATCCATCAGAACGGAGACTACCAAATGGCCAGTTTTGACGTGGAATCGTTGTTTACGAATGTACCACTGAACGAAACCATAGATATTATTTTAAATAAGATTTTATTAGCGATGACACTGTATTTCATGGTTTTAGTAAACCCCTTTTTAAACAACTTTCTTGAACTTGCTGTGCAAGATTCCATGTTTATTTTAATCAACGACTCTATTTGCAGGTCGACGGAGTTGCTATGGGGTCGCCACTTGGGCCAATATTTGCTAACTTTTTTTATGTCATATTTGGAAACAGAATTTTTAGATAATTGTCCTATTTCTTGTAAACCAATGTATTACAGAAGATATGTTGACGACACATTTGCACTTCTCAGATAGCAAAATTTTTGGAACATATTAACGTACAACATCCCAACATTAAATTCACAATGGAGATAGAAAATGAAAACAAATTACCATTTCTGGACATCCTTGTCACTAGAGTCAATTCAGAATTCACGACTGCAGTATATCGAAAAAAGACGTTCACGGGATTAGCCAATAACTTCTATAGTTCTTGTCAGAAAACCTTTAAAATTAATACCATATACACACTGGTCTATAGAGCTTTGAAATACTCATCCAACTGGCAAATCTTTCATAACGAAATGGAATTTTTAATAACCTTTTTTAAAAAAAACTCTGATCCTAAAAACATTGTACATAATATAATTAATAAATTAGTAGGTAACTATATACCAACCACCTCCTCCGCTAATGGATGTCCCAAAGAAACTAATGTTATGCGTCGATTCCATATATAACTAACTCGAAGTTTTCTCTCAGACTCACACAAATAATAGAACAAGAAATTCCTTGTCTCAAAATTAAACTTATCTCAAATAATCCTTGCAAAATTGGCTCACTTTTTAATTTCAAACATCGTCTGCAGGACTTTATGAGATCCATAAATTCAGTATTTATAGGAAACCGACCAACAACTTAACTTATGTTCATTCCTTCTCAGGCCACCATCTTAACATAAAAATATAAATTTTTTTCCTCTATGTTTTTACGAACATTGCGCATTGTCAGTACACAATATTTGGATCAAGAAATTGAATATAATAAGAATAATAGGGAAAGATTTATCCTATCCTTCACATATATTAGATATTTGTTATAATAAAGGCCCACAAAAAGTTTTAGTGTAAGTAACACGCAGAAAGAAAATTCTAAGAACATTCTCAGTTTGCCTTATCTTAACGGATTTGAAACCATTAAATCATTGTTAAAAGCTTTTAATGTCAACCTTGTTTTTTCCTGTAATAACACACTAAAAGGAATGTTAATAAGAAATGGTCCCAGAGAAAGCAACAACATAATATATAAAATTCCATGTATGGATTGTCCCTCATTTTATCTCGGACAGTCTAGCAAAGGCCTAGAAGTAAGGCTAAACAAACATAAATATTCTGTAAAAACTGGGCAAACATCTAATGCAATATTCATTCATTTAAGTGAAAACAACCACCGAATAAATTGGGTTGGTAGTTCAGTAATTGCAAGGTCAAGAGATGTCTTATCACGAAATCTTTTAGAATCTGCTTTAATACAACTTACTTTTCATTGTAATTTCAATGTTAGTCGTGGCCTTTTTCATTTAGACCCTTGTATTTGTAACATGTATAAGAATGACCTCAAAGATATAATTACTGACTTAAATAAAAATCAAGTTGCCTTAGAGTTATCTTTGTTGTAATGTATATCTGACATGTATTGTGAATATGGTTTTGTTTATCAAGTTCTGAATAGCTGTCACCTATAATCCTTTAATTGTCTTGTCCTTGTATCTGAGATGATTGTCTTAAACCTTTAATTGCACCCATTGTTTATGCTTGTTTGGGAAGGTTTCTCATCTTCCAGGTGTGTCGGATTCTAGGTACTAATCTCTTTATATTCCTTATCTGTCAGTTATACGAATCTTCTTGTATTGTCTTTTGCCGCATTTATGTCAGTTTCTGCTCAGTAAAGGACGTATAACGTCGAAAGGTCTCGCAAATCCTCCTTCGTTTATTTTTCCTTCATGGCATATATCTTTATATATATATATATATATATATATATATATATATATATATATTATATATATATATATATATATATACGTACTTTCATCTAATTAACGCACTCTCAGCAGTCCCCAACTTCCAGGTGTGCGTGCGCGCTCGTCATTTACCAGCAGCGTGCTTAATGCCAAACTTTTTCCAGTTTCTCATTCACGTCATAAACTTTTCTAATGTCTGGCTATTGCCAAGTTCACATCATCATCAACGTGTTCATGGTAAGAATTAAAAGAGGAAGTCTTGCAAAATTGGTAATTCCTCCTCTCTCTCTCTCTCTCTCTCTCTCTCTCTCTCTCTCTCTCACGGCAAATTAAAGGACATATTGGTTGAATGGATTTTCTTTCCATCCCGTAACGTATATTTAGAACTTAAGTTTTAATTCTGTTTACTTCAATTAAAACGCGTAATGGAAGAGTTCGTAATCTTTCTTTATATTTCAATGTTCGAAAAAGGATTTTTGGGTGGCACAAGTTTCGACGAATCGTTGTCGTTATCGATTTTGAATGGCTGCTCTGCACACGAGGTGAATGTTTTTTTTTCTTTATTATTTAAAAACAATCTGAATAGCGTAACATTGTGATCTTTTGAATGTGTTCATTATTTATATGAAATAGATATGTATAGATACACAAAATGTATATACGTATATATATATATATATATATATATATATATATATATATATATATATATATATATATATATATATGTATATGTATGTATGTATGTATGTATGTATAAGGTGCATTATATGTATTGCTGTTGACATTACACTTTGAAATGGTGATGCTGTACGGAAGAAGAA
>NC_087207.1:83979234-83981734 GCF_015104395.2 Macrobrachium nipponense
TTCCTTCCAAGCCCTCTTCACTCCCTCCTCGTCATCCCTCCTCAACATATGCCCATACAACCTCAGTTGTGACTCTCTTATTACCTCTTTAATCTTTACTAAGCCTGCCATTCTTCTTATTTTGTCATTTACCAATCTTTCAAGCAGCGATATTCTCATAATGCACCTCAGCATTCTCATCTCTCTTCTCTCAAGCTTTACTTCCTCATTTCTCTTAAAGCCTATGTTTCCAATCGATACATTAGCACTGGTCTCATCACTGTGCTATAGATCTTGACTTTTAGCTTGATAGGCTTTTTCTTATCACATACCATGCCAGCTACCTCTCTCCACTTCCCCCATGCAGTTTTTATCCTACTGTCAACTTCAGCCTCACATCCCCCCTCTTGGCCTAAAGTAGGTCCTACATATTTAAACTTTTCCGCCTGTTTTATAATTGAGCCTCTTCTTTCGTGTATTACTATTCTGCCTCTGTTTTCCCTGCTGCTCCCCAAAACCTCTGTTTTATTCACATTCTCTTTTGAGCCACCCCTCTCTAAAGACTCCTGTCACTCTCCAACCTTTCTCTGTAGATCTCCCTCATTTTTGGTAGTAATTACCAGATCATTGACTTACAACAACTCCCACAGCTCTTCATTTCTTTTCTCTCCACTTAACACATCCATGACCAGCACAAAGAAA
The DNA here is from genome assembly GCF_015104395.2 of Macrobrachium nipponense. NCBI lineage: Eukaryota > Metazoa > Arthropoda > Malacostraca > Decapoda > Palaemonidae > Macrobrachium > Macrobrachium nipponense. Next base: position 83,979,916 of record NC_087207.1, read on the forward strand.
AATAGGCTTAACTCTGACCACTGGTGTAATCCACACTAACTTCAAAGTTTTCTGTTTCCCCAACTGCTGTTATTTACATTTGTGCTCGTTCTTTGATATATTATCTCAACCAGCCTAACCAACTTTTCTGGGACTTTCCTCTTCCTCAAACGTCAAAACATCACTTCTCTTGGGATTCTATTGTATGCTTTCTCCAGGTCCATAAATGCACAATAAAGCTCATGGTTTCCTTATAGCCTCTTTTCCCGTAGCTGTCTTACTATGAAGATGGCATCCACCATCCCTCTTCTTTTCATGAATCCATATTACTGTTTCCCAATCTTTATAATCTCTCTTAATCTTTCATACAGTATCTTCTTAAAAACTTTAAATCGATGTTCTGTTAGTTTAATTCCCCTGTAGTTACCACAATCCATGACAGCTCCCTTCTGCTTGGCATTCCTTCTTTCCCAGTGCTTTGATCTCTACCGCCAATCCTTGTTAATTACCTGAAAGAGGTCATTGGATGCCGGCAGAGAAATGTTGAAAATGGGGTATAATGGAGGCCATCGTGGGTCAAGAGGTTTAGGATGACTGTCGGACATGTCGATGTGTGTGGTCCGAGTAGATCAGCGGAAGGGTTTCAATAACAATACGAGGAAAAGAAGTCAGATAGAAGGCAAGAAAGGACAGGTCATCGAGATGTGTGCACTTTCATGAGTTGGAGGGCGACTAGCCGCTAATGACTTCTCGTAAAATTAGACTGGGGACCTAAGTAGAAAGGAGTATAGTAGAAAAGGGGCTTCTATTCGGTTAAGTGTAAGTGACCCTTCTAGGGATTTGGCATATGGCAGTCATTAATGTCTGGCAAGCTACCACACATACATATTTTATGGGCGTGATAATGAGCTGTTATGACGTCACATTCTATTCCAGTGTAATGAACTCGTGACAAATCACTGATGTCATATATTTGGGAGTGTTTTGTGAGTAAGTTCGTGCTTGCATACATACGGACTGTTTCCTGTACATAAATGGAAGGCAAGATAATTAAGATGAAGATCTATATGAAGTCGGCAAAGCGCTGAGATGGCCATCTTTAAGCTGTATTTTACTTAAGTGTGTGTGCTCTCTGTTGAATGGGTAAGTGTACTTTTAAGCCCAAGAGTGGCTTTATCTTTTTATATTTTAAAACTTTTTAAACCTTTATTTCAGAGATGTCCTTTTCCAAATGACTTTTTGATTTATGTACTTTTGGCTTATTTGCCATTTATTCATGCGTCATCCTTCTTTGTTATAGACGTTTCTGGACCTGGAAAACCAGGAAGTATGGAGTTTTCCCCTAATGGAGTGGTGTTACTTATAAGAGTGTGTTATGACTTTTTTTAGTTTCCTATTTTATGACTAAACTATGTTAGTTTAGTCATAAAATAGGCAACTAGATGTGGACGGATTTGGTTCGATCCCCAGGGTTAATGGGATAACGGTTATGAATTATTTGGATTTTTACTTTTGACTTATTCAGTTAAACATTTGTTCCTTTGACAATTTAATTTATTTAGTTAATCCTTTTATTCTTAAATAGATGTATTTTTGTAGTTCACGAGTCTGATTTAGTGACATTAGGTAATTGTATGGGACCGGTTGGTTGAGAGAGAGAGAGAGAGAGAGTGAACGAATGTCACCTCAATGCCTTGCTGCTATACGGTCATTGCTACCAACATATATTTTGATTTTTTGTTGAGATGGTTATATATATATATATATATATATATATATATATATATATATATATATATATAATTTAACATCTAAAATTTCAAAAAGTGTGAGGGAAAAA
>NC_087207.1:83986734-83999234 GCF_015104395.2 Macrobrachium nipponense
AGGTAAACATAATAATGGTAATAACAGTAATAATATTGTGAATAGTAAAACAATATGTATAATAACTAGTGAACAGATTGAATATAATTAAACTCCAGCTAGGAACCTTAGGTGGTTAAAATAGTCAGGTCTAGAAGGTTAAATACGAAAATAGAAAGTAGCAAAACTCTATACTGATAAGATTCACAGTAATAATGAATAAAAGGAAAATACCAGCGATAACAATAATCGTAGTAATATAATAATGACAGATTCTTCAGGAGACACTGCAAAAACAGAGATTAAGTCATTTTGGGAACAAATGCCTCATTTTCCCATCTTTCACACAATTTAGATCTTCTTGCCTCACTACTCACGATGTGTTTTAAATTGTCCAGGCGGTTTTCTGTGAATAGCTGTGTGGCGGATTGATAGCGATGAGCGTCTGTGAGGATTCTCTAATTGGTCTCTTGTGTATAGTTCGTCCATAGGGAACACCCATAGATACTGTAGCAATGCGAGCGAAGAGCATTGCTTCCATGTCTCGATGGAAGAAGGTAAATCTTGCAATCATGTTGCCAATTGCACAAAGTTTACGAGACCTCAGCTCTGAGTCCGCCATATCTTTTAGGTGGTCCGTGATAATGCGACCCAAATTCGGAAATTCGTGCGCGTATTCCAGCCGATGATTTCCGAGGAAAATTTGTGGTTTTGCAATATGCTTAAGCGACCTCGGTTGCAGCGACATGCAGTGGGTCTTGGTTTCGTTGTATAGGATATAAATTCCTCTGCATATTGGCGGCAAGTGTCGATGAGTCGTTAGAGACCTTTCATTGATGAGGAAATCAGATGCATATCGTTGGTGTATCAGAGGTTTTTTTTATAGTTACTTCGTTGACAGTGCATCCGATAGGGAGTGAGTTCAGTTTGACATTCAGGGCATATGTGTATGTATTAAACAGGTATGGTGAGAGATTGCCCCCTTGCCGAAGCCCGTTTAGTGAGCCGAAGGTGTACGATAATACGTTAACCCATTTGATACAGAATTGCTGTGCGGAGAACCAGCAATATAAAATTCCTATTAAATATAGAGGAGTGTGCCTCTTTTTTGCAGCTTCAGGAAGAGCTTCAGGTAGTTTACTCTGTCAAATGCTTTTCTCATATCTACAAAATATAGAAAACAGGAGAGACAATTCTTTTTGTATGTAGATGCAGGTGTCGATTGAGTGGTTTGCTTTAAATCCGAACTGGTTGTCAGTGGTGTGTAGAAAGGAATGACGTCTCACTAGAAGAACCAACTCCAATATCTTAGACGCGATCGTAGTGACTGTAATCGGGCGGTAATTGCCAGGGTCAACTGCATACTTTACCTTGTTTTTTTATTAATAGTATCAAGTGAACTAAGAGTAGGTTGCCTGGAACTGGTTGTCAGTGGTATGTAGAAAGGAGAGACGTCTCACCAGAAGAACCAACTCCAATATCTTAGACGCGATTGTAGTGACTGCAATCGGGCGGTAATTGCCAGGGTCAACTGCATCCTTTAGCTTGTTTTTGATTAATAGTATCAAGTGAACTAAGAGTAGGTTGTCTGGAAGAAATTGGTAAATTATGCACCCACTGAATAGGGCAGCTTGCAAAATGTAAATTGTCGGATGGCCGAATCTGAAAGTTTCTGCAGGAAGACCATTGCAGCTGGGCAATTTATTGATAGGTAAGTTGTTTATGGCATCGCTGATGTTACCTGGCGTAATGCGATCTGCGAAACGAAATTGAAAGTAATCAGTAAAGAGGTTATCTATATCCCTTCTGAAGACTTGATCATTTATGCAAGTCAGGATATTGCTGAGGTGATCGCTCAACATACTTGCGTAGCCTCGTCACCGAAGGCTTCTCCCACCATCTATGATAGCTTTAAGTTTTGATATTTGGGGACTGATTGTCTTTCCAAAGACGAGGAAAATCCCCGGGTTCTAAATTTCTAGACATTGCATCGGCCCTTAGTTGCTTTTCATTAATCTGCAGTACTTAAGATCAAGTTTGAACTGCGCTCTCACCTGTCTCATTAACAATGCAAAGTGTCCTTCCCTTGGGCTACCATTTTGCCTCCACAGTTAAAATATTTCTCGTGAATATGTATACAGATCTTTAACCTAGTCATTCCAGCCAAGCATGTTACAAGAGTTAATTTGACGAATTCTAGAGGTAGTCATGACGAAAACAAGCATAATGTAGATAATATTCGAATAGAATTCTTGCAGGTCTTTCTGCGATGGTCATTTCTACATTTTGCGTTTGTACAAAGTAAAGGTGATTTTATACTAGGATTTACCGCGCCGGTCCATTCATAAGTCTCATCACCAACTCCTCCCAATGTTTTGTTAGGCCCGCCTACTGGACTGCTCATCACGACACACCGTTTAGTACCATCAACTCACCAAGCCAAAGCTTGATGCTGAAGCCTGACTACTTTGCTGACGACTTCAGCAGCCATCAGTGTACTATTTTTCTGTATCGCCATGGAATGGAAAGAAGAAATCCTTTTTATGATAGAGTATTATCAGATTGTCCATGTTAACGGAATGTAAAATTAAAATCATATAGAAATTGAGATGAACGTGACGCCACAATGAAAAAGCTAAGGGAAAAGATGGTTTTGATTAACGACAAAATCACAGAGGATAAAAAAAGTAGTGCAGAGGCAATATACGCCGTGCAGCAAGTGCTGCCTTTGTTGTAGCACAAATGTATAATCAAATGCACAATTTTGATAAGAAAAGGAGGAAGGTGACAAGTGATTGGCTTTTACAGCAAAGGCACAAAGGAAGTTCTGGAAGTATCTTCAGAGAGCTTTCTGGAGAATGGGCTATTTTCGAAAAATACTTCAATAATGAAGGTGAAATATTATGGCAACGACAAGTTGTATGACTGCAAAATTATGCGATAACCTTTCTTGAAAAAAAAAATGATTAATTTATAATATCGAAATATTTCTTATAAAAGCAATTTTTATCTCATTAAAATATTAGAAAAATAATGAAAAATACCTAAATTCGCAATGCTCCATATTTGTATTGATGAATCATTACACTAGACGACAACTTCTAAAATAATTTTACCTCTGTTATTTCCAGTATATATAAATCATCTGTTCCAGCTCCTGATTTTATATTGCCATTCTTTTTTATGTTCTCGCTCGCACTGGCCACGTAGCCTGTGGATTTTCTTTTTATCTTCTGCAATTTTGTCGTTAATCAAAACCATATTTTCCCTTAGCCTCTTCATTGTGGCGTCACGTTCATCTCAATTTTAATATACTTTCAATTTCAAATTCCCTAAACATGGAAAATGCTGATAATACTCTAACAAAAAATGGATCTCTTCTTTCCATTTCATGGTGATACAGTAAAATAGTGCACTGGATAGCAGCTGAGTCGTCACAGACTAGTGAGGCTTCATCCATCAAGCTTGGCTTGGTGAGTTGATGGTACTATACGGCTTGCCGTGATGAGCAGTTCATTAGGCGGGGCTAACAAGACATTGGGAGAAGTTGGTGATAACTCTTAATGCATGCAGCCGTGCAGTGAAGTCTAGTGATAATCCACCTTAAGGCGTCTGCTGGTTGAACTACTGACTGCTACCTGGTTTCCGTGGTCATACTAAAGTATCTGGTTTTCTGTTGGTTTTTAAAATCCTATGTTACAGCTGGTGGCGATCATATAGGGGGTTCATGGTAGGGAGGGATGGGGTACTGAATGACACCTGTAAAGGGATGTGATTATAGCCCATTTCTAGAATCATGAAGTTGTGGAGATGTGATGTAATGATCCAGCCAGGAGGTTGTAACCTTGTTTGTTCTATTTCGTACATAGGAACAGGTGAAGGTAAGGAGTAGTATTACATCGCTAATTTGGAGAATATAATTTTGACAGAAGCCAGTAAGTTTGTTATGAAATTGTTTTGTGGGGTGAGAATTAATGTCCTTTATTATACAAATATGATCAGCAGGAGAATCATAAACAATACTGTGTAAATCACATAGGATAATGCAATATTGATCAAAATTATTGTTATTTTCCCAGGGCATACAAACATTAATTATTAGGATCTCAGAGTACCCTACTGTCGCCTGAAGACCCAGCAATCCATCACTCATGTAGGTCATCATATTTACCATAGTGTCTAGTGATTTGTGTCACAAGCAAGAAAGGTCCCTTTTGGGTGACTGGCTTTGATTTGATCTGTAACTTGCATCAATGAAGTTGAGAAAGCTTTGAAGTCTTCATGTACTGAATCGCAGATGACAAAGGTCATGTGGCCAGAGAAGTGCTTCTTGCAATGCAATGAAGCCTTTGAAGTTTTTGCAGAACAAGTTTGGGGTGGGGGGGAAAGTTCAACTTGAGGCCAAAAATATTCCAAGAGATTATATCTAATGTATCCATGGTAACTCATGAAGATGGTTAACCTGCAGGGGTGGGCAGTTACCAGCTCTGGTACGTTGGATGTCACTTGCGGTGGAAGTGACCCTGCTTGGGGTGTCAGTAAGTTCTCCTGGGGGAATGGAGGCAATGGTCCCAGGTTAAGTTATATCTTTAGACTTTTATGATAGGACCGAAATTCTCGCCTCTAAGAACATCGAGGTGTTGAAATAGGTAGGTAATCCTGTAAGCCACTTCGTTTTTAATTTTGCATGGGAGTTCATGGGAAATGAGAGGGTCAGTACCCGAGAGAAACTTGACTAGTTCCATTAGGGCGCCTAGCTTCAGCGATGAGCAAAGATTGTGACTCTTGTGATATCTCTTCTCAGGTTTCGGGTGGGGTGACTCACGAATATTGTGCTTCAGTCCAGAAGGAAAACGGGAGGTTCTTTTCTTTTTTCTACTTGCTTATGTCTGCCAGACGCCAAACTCTTCATAATCATTCTTATCATTATCCACGATGGGGGATTTGCAGAGAGAAACAGGGTCAGGACACTCAGTGGCGATCTATCTTCCGGTGGAAGATAGATCACCACTGAGGATCTATCTTCCACCGGAGGCACTGGGGATGGAGAGGAGGTTGGGAGTCCAACTGGCCCCTCAGAAAAGTCTATAGTTGATGTGGGCACTTCACTCGAGGGAGAGAGTCCAGTTCCCACTTGCGTGGTAATGGCCATCTCGATTGACTTTGTGTCACATCCTCGCTTCTCTCGTGTTGCATATATGTATGCGTCCGTGTACGAGTGTTGTATATTAATCTGTGATTGAAGCGGGCAGTTCTTTTCGTCCTAACCGTACAGAACCAGACATTAACATAGATACTTATCGAGTCATAACATAATAAACCGCTGCCAATTTAAAATTCGCAAACTTTCAGCGGGGGCAAACTTAATCTTATCATCGTCGTGAAGGAAGGCGAATAATCACGAGAATAATCACTTCATTGTGATCATTATAATCCCTCCGCTTGGCAAGCACAATTTCCACTTCTCGCAAAGACCGAGTCTTTGTGGCTGAAAGCACTATCTGTCAAAGAGATCGCAATTGCGCGGCCATTAAGGCACGTTGCGTACACACACACACACACACATATCCATTAGTCCGGCAGGCATCGGCAGCGGTGGCCGCGTTTCTGACATCGCTAACGATAGCGCAAAACGGATATTCAAATTCCCAGGTCCTTTCATGTCTGGTTGATTATTGTATCAAAGTGATGATGATGATGATGGATTTGGAGTGCATGCTGATTTGCCTTTCGGTTGTGGATTTAACTTGTGTTGTGGTACTACAGGGATATCATTTACATCTGGTTTCAATTTTATTCCATTACCCTGTCTCTGCATTTTTTGGTAACATAGAGTAAACATTTATTCCTTATTTAAATTCTACTACATTACCTTGTCTCTATGTTCCCCGAAGGACAAGTGGTTTTTGAGCTCGGATACCAATCCGGTGGGCCGAAGTTCGATTCTCTGCTCGGGCAACGCGGAATCAGAGGAATTTGCTTCTTGTGATAGAAATTCATTTCTCGATATAATGTGGTTCGGATCCCACAATAAGTTGTTGGTCCCGTTGCTAGGTGACCAATTGATTTCTAACCACGTAAAAATATCTAATCCTTCGGGCCAGCCCTAGGAGATCTGTTAATCAGCTCAGTGGACTGGTAAAACTAAGATATACATAACTTTTACCTTGTCTCTGAATTTTGTTAGTAAAGAGAAATCACTTATTTCTGGTTTAAATTTTATTGAATTACCCTGACTTTGAATTAGTTATCATGGTTTAGCCAAATTATTTACGATTTAAAGACATTCCTGCTATCATTTTTCTCCTCTGTGCCTCCCTCCCTCTCATTGTCTGTCGGCCTGTCTGTCTTGCAACGAATATTTTGGGTTAATTAGAACTTTTAATGAATACTTTCGACTTACTGGAAGTGTGGCCATGTATTTCAACCTAGCAAAGCTATTCAGACGTATAATTTAAATAAATCAAATGTAAAGAATATTCATTACACCAGATTCTTATATTGTAATTTTAGAATAATTTTATTAGGTAAAAGTCTCCCACCATGACTTTTTCCACAAGAGGGAGGAGGGTCGTCTCAAATTATATATCTTTACTAATTAAAACCGATGAACTGTACAGCAATAATGAACTGTTTAATTATACATGCCGAGTTAAGCCTCACAATTTTTATGTGCAAGTTCTAACTTCCATTTACATATAATTACAAAGGTCTCGTGGACAATTACCGTTTATAGAATAACGGAAGCGAAACATAATATCTACCAACGAGTCAGAATAAAAAAAAAGACACTAAGGATGCATGAATAAGTCCAGGAAACTAAACTGAATGCTGGCAGGGTTGGTAGAACCGGTATGACCTCCCTCACTTGCGTAAGTGATATCCTAATTAGTATCCTAAACTCCTTAACTCTGTTTACAAGTTTGGGCGAATGTTATATCCCTTGCGGCCTAGGGCATTGCCAAAGTTTTCTACTTACATTGAGGTGAAAAAGGGTGGAAAATACATTGCTACCGAGAACAATGCGAAAGGTTTTGAGCTTAATTTTGCAGTCATAAGAAAGTATGGTAAGTTATTGCTCTAACTTATAGGCAAAGAAGTTTTTGAGCAATAATTTTGTAAAGAAGTTTTCGGGCAATATCTTTCAAAGTACATTTTGGGCAAGATTTTCATTAAATTAGTCCTTCCTCAGAAGAAACGGCGGATATGAAAAAACTTTAACGATGAAATTGTCAATTGACTCATATTGATAAAAAGTGAAAATAGAAGTTGTTACAAAACAAATTTAGGTTAATTTGTGGTTTGGTGTAGTAGGAATTGTTAAAGGTTGACATAAATATTCATCAGTGTAGTGTGGAGACCTATTCACATTGATAGGTTTGGTAACACGAGTAAAAGAACAATTCATTGTTTAATCTAAATAGAGAACTCGTCAGTTGTATCGGTTCTTATAGTAATATTATCGTCAGTTAAAATATAGCAATCAATAAACTCTCCTTTATCTGAGTGTGACTTTCTGACGCACATTTTTGGAAAAGGATATTTCGGCGTATTATTTTATTTACCGCATTTTAATAACTTGCTGTGTCAAGGTGTTTCTATCTAACAGCCCCTTTATCTAGTTTTAGGTTCTTTAGCTTTGAAATAAAAAAAAAACAGCTAAATGGCTGTCATTACAAACAAAAACTAAATTTAAAAACAGCTTTTCTAGTGTTGGCAAAGTTGAGGTTATTTAGCTGTTAAAATAGGCGACCATTAGATGACTGACATTACGTACAACAAAATCCAAACTCGATTACTTTGGTACTTTTTTCCAGCCCCAGTTTTGTATCTGTTTTAGTTCTAAATTATATAGCCCTCAATGTCTCAAGATATTCTAAGCAAAAGAGGAAAAGAGAAGTTTGCATATAATAGATATATTGACGTATTTGACATAAGTAGTGCACGTGATAATTTCTTCATGTTTTTGTGATGTGCAACAAAAATTTTTTTGTAAAGGATGAACCCATACAAAAATTGGAGAAGTGATCTGCGTTATTAACCAGCACTGTCATAGTCCCTCAGCAGTATCAGTTGTAGTTGTTCTAATGAAAAACACTAAATCGCAGAGTAACTAATGCTAAGAAAGTGAATCTTAGGTAGCTTAGGGAGCCATGCCGCGAACGGGAATCTATAAAAAGAACAATGAAATGCAGCAGGCTCCTGTAAATCCGACAAATTGTTTTGATCTTGCAATTCCTGCAATTCCGGAGCATTACAAAATTTATGAAGCCTCTGACGGAAGCGACGAAGAATTCTTAATTGCTGGAAGCGGCTCATCGTCTAACAGAATTTTGGTTTTAATAAGAATAACTTTGGTTCAAGAAATTCAGCGTGATTCTGACACATAGTACCTGCACGGAACTTTTAATCTAGCACAGCCATTGATTTCACAAGTAGGCTATGCGTTATATTGTCCAAGGGAACTTTGAGGAGTTCATCCTTGTATTTGCGCACTCCTACCAAGTAAACAAAAAGTAATTTATGATTTAACATCATAAATTTAGCGTTTCCAGGAGTTACTCTTGAAGTGTACTTTGTGAATATGAATTTGGTGTCATCCTTGTACTAAAATGATGCTTTGACATTCAAGTCATAACCTACATAAGGATCTCATGAGTATGGGAATGAGTCATTCTTACAATAATGATGCAGAGTTTGCTCTGAAAACTAAGATGTTACTGGCTCTGTGTTTTATGCCCCTGACCGACATTGATTGCTACGTTGATGTTCTTTCAGAGATTTTGCCAGATGGATTTCTGGAATTATTATACTAGTTCGAGGACACTTACATTGGAATCTTTATCAGAGAAACTTTAAACCAAGATAATAAAACAAACAATCACGCCGATGCAGACCACAGGCGAATATATGTAGAGCTAGTCAAGCCTCATCCGACAATTTGGCGATTTATTAATGGAATTAAACCAGTGCTGAAAGAATGTTTAAACGCAGATAAAAGAAAAAGGAAGATAATGCCATCGAAGTTATTTTGTACTATCTTCACTCAATTTTAATGAGTTTTAGAATTAAAAAAAAAAAATCTTGTAATGTATACTTATTACCCTCTTATGTTTGAGAGCCAATGCCAAAATACACACGTCAAAATGTCATCTGCCAAAAACACACGTCAAAATGTCATCTGCCAAAAAACATACGCCAAGATATCATCTGCCAATATATATATATATATATATATATATATATATATATATATATATATATATATATATATATATTATATATATATATATATATATATATATACATATATAGGCGCCAAAATGTTCTCTACCAAAAAACATACGCCAAGATATCATCTGCTAAGAAAATCTACGCCAAAAAGTCCTAGACCTCTACTTTATAGTGATTTTTCCATTCGAAAGTTGCAATAAACAAATTTCGAAAACTAAAGCTGTTAGAAATTTATTTACCTTTAAAATAAATTTTTTTCAAAAGTTAGGCAAACACATCGCTTGTCTTTTCCTTCATTTAAAGAAACCCGGTAAAATTTCAATATCTTTACCCTTCAGAATTTACAGCTCTTGACCTCCCATTATATTTCCTGAATAATTCAATGGTAGTTTTTTGAAGTCAATTTCGACATTTCCTCCAGAATCATAAATCTATATATTTTTTCAGTAGTCAAACCTGGCCCAGTCTCGCCATCCGAAAACCAGATATATTATATATATATATATATAATATATATATATATATATATATATATATATATATATATATATGTATATGTATATATGTATATGTATGTATATATATATTTCTATATAATATTATATATATATATATATATATATATATATATATATATATATATATATATAGTGTATGTATGTATATATGTATATGTATGTAAATATATATATTTCTATAATATATATATATATATAATATATATATATATCTATATATATTATATATATATATACATACATTAATAGAAAAGAAACATCCCCCAACCCCGCCCAACGCCCTCCCGTTTCGACAACCAACCAGAAATAGCCTAAGATTTCTATAAGCCCGCTTGCAGTTGTAAAATCGTTCGCCTTTCAGTAAATTGTAGAGTACTGCCTATACACTAAGGAATAAATGAACCTTGGCCAGCTGCTAAATCATTGACAACTGCTGTTACAAATAAAATGATTCCCAAACGTGAAGGAGTAAATGAAATTTGCACACGTGTTTTATGCCTTACCTGTTGCTAAAAAGAAGAAACTCACTTGAGAGTTTGAGAAACTGCAAAAATAAACTCAACGGCAACGAAACGACCATTCTCTTCAACTAAGTTTGTTTGAAAGACGGTCTTCATCAGAGATGTAAGTGGGTCTTAACATAATCCTACTGGGCCTTCTCCAAACCGAAAGCCTTAACTGCACGGAACTAATTACTATTAGCTCAGAACTTATTACTATTAGTTACTAGATAAGTTTACTCTGAAGTAACCTGAACTCTCGTAAGATCTGGAACATTAGTATTCGAGTTTCAAGCTGTAAGCGGTTTGTGAGGTCGGTCCCTTCTAATTAACCACAGAGGGATTAATGTCTAGAGCTTAACAGGCTTAGTATTTTGACCTCGAAATAGATCGGACCAGTATGAGGCTCTCCTATATCTAGGTAATAGAAATTAACTTTGAAGTTCTGCAAAGGTTTGGATTTAACGTCGTGTGCTGCGGTTTGCAAATAAATATTGAAAGATCAATTTTTCTGAGTATTCTGTTGTAGAGAATCAAATACCATACCGTCTATGAATAATTAAATCGTATAATTTAGGTCGAAAACTATATGAAACAGACACTGAACGAAAGATTCTTAATATAGAATTAAAAATATGAACCTTTAAAAAAACTTGAAATAGAAATGCGATGCTATATGTAACGGGACCCATAGAGATTTAAATCTGCAAGTTGGGTCGAAATACTCATTGAATGAAATTTCTTTTATAAAAGATGTATGAATAATTTGAAAAAGATTTAAGAAATATGCCAATACCATATCAAATATGAGCCGTGGAAAATTTGAATCTTGTAACTTAGGTAGAAAACTATATAAAATAATAATGGAATGACCACTTTTTAATACTGAATCAAAACCTCTCTTGAAAATGATCTAGAAATAATGGTAATAACATATCTGATATGTGCTAGTTTCAAATGTCATAACATGAGAATAATTATATGGAAAACGAAATGAAATGGTTATAGAATGGCCATCTTTTGAGTAAAAAAATCAATCTTTTGAAAAGGATTTAAAAATTAGGATAATTCTCAAATGTGATACTAAAAAGTAGATAAAAAACAAACTATGCGTAGCCCAAGTAAACCTATCATTGAACGAAGAGGTTTTTAATACGGAATAAAAACGTGAATCTGTTAAAAAGTACCTTAAATAAAAGGATATATATATTTTAAGCGGTTTTCAAATGTCATAATAAAAAAAAAACAATAGAAATACACACACACACATACACACACATGCACATACACATAGCATAATCAACGCTCACATCACAATGTATTATAGAATCCTCTGAGGTAGGTAGAAAACAATACATGACATGAAATAACCATTCAATGAGCATTATTTTAATACAGAAAACATCAATCTTTTGAAAAGGACATAAGAAATAGGACATTATTTTAACTAATGTGAGCCATGGAAAGTTAGGTCGAAACTATGTGAAATAACCAAGGAATGTGAGCCATTTTCAAATGTTGACGTGAAAAAAATAGATATAATTTAACTGCATAGCCCAAATGAACGTAAGTCATGGAACTGAAATATTTTAATATAAAAAAATGAAGAGTAAAAGAATGCAATATCTAATTGAAGTAATTTTCAAGTGTCATAACATAGAGAAATAAGTAAAAAACATAGGAATCTCTTGACAAGTATTTAAAACGTTAAGTAATGATGTATCTAATTGTAGGCATTTTCAAGTCACAATACAAAAAAATATAGGTAAAAAAATACGCGAATGCTTTGAAAATTAACTAAAAAGTGAAGCAAGGTTATGTCTAATTAAAGGCTTTTTCAGGTGTCAAAATATAAACAAACATAAAAAACGCACAGTGCGCAGCCCAAGTCCCGTTAACGTAGACATCTCACCTGAATTGATAATCGCCTTCGACGTCATGAATATTGCTTGCATGAATCAGAGCTTAATATGACCCTTTGGGTATGCATTATTCATGGACGCATAAAAGCAAGAGCCGATTCCTCTCAGAGGGTCACAAGAATTCCTTCCGATATTCGAGAACGTAATTATCTCTGCGCCTTCATTAATATTCAAAAGACGCGCCAGGTCATTAAATCCGTAATTAGGATTGGCTGAAATTTAACATAAATTGCCACAAGTTGATTATAAAATGTAATGTGGTTTATAAAACATATAACTGATTATTTTATTCATGGTGTTATTATTAGTATTATTATTATGAAACTATGCATATGGAACAAGCCCAC
>NC_087207.1:84010688-84045688 GCF_015104395.2 Macrobrachium nipponense
AAGAGCATTGTGGGGAAGACTGTGACTATAGGGAAGACTGAAACTAAACAAGCTGAGTGTTTAGCAACCTCAGGCAGTGAGTGGCTAAGAAGTTGGGAGGCTTTTAAGCCATATATTTTGCTGTAAAGGACCCACTGACTGTGGAAGGTGAACATGTTCTGATGGATAATGACATTGGTAGTGTACCATTTGTTCCTTGTCCTATAGGGACAGACATAACCCCACCTGTTTCCTAGTTGTGTAACTACCAGGAGTGTGAAGAGGACTACGCAGGCAAGTGGAGAGGCTGAGGATTTACCCACACAAGAAGGATCAAGTGAAGGATCTTTGAGTTTCGAAGACTTGTTCCAGGAAAGTGAATATTTCATTTTACTGATGACAAAGAAGAGATTTCCCAAGAAGAAGAAGAACCTGTTACTCATGAAGAGACTCAGAATGGTCAGTGTTCCTGAAGATAGTAGTAAAACTACAGTTGCTGAGTTAGCAGATATTGACAGTTCAGACATTTAAGTTGGCCAGGTGACACGAGAAAAGCTAATAGAACGGCAGAAGAAGGATACATCGTTAGCTGATTTGTTCCTCAGAATTGTTGATCAAGGAGAGATGCAATTAACTCCTACTTGTTATTATCTAATGAAAGGTTTACTGATGAGGAAGCATAGCCCTGCCGATATACCAGGAGATGCCATATGGGGTGAATATCATCAAATTTTGATAAACTATCCATTGAGGAAGCAAGTGGTGGCAGTAGCACACGAGTCTAGACATATGGGAATCAGGAAGATTGTAGAGAAGATTGTGAAGTATTTTTCTAGCCTGGACTTCACAAACGTGTTACCAGGTTCCATCAATGTCACACCTGCCATATAGCTGGAAAACCTAATGAAACCATTCAGAAAGCCCTTCTGCAACCTATAGAAGCCAGAGGAGAACTTAGAAAGTGGCTAAAGTTCATCTCTCACTACTTTTACCCCCCTACCCCACTCCCACATTACTCTAGAGTGGTCGTAATCTTTTGAGAGCTTCTATGAGAACCATATCGCCTTCTCATTAAGTATATAAGTATTCACTTTAGAAAGCTTTTTTTTTTTTTTTTTTTTTATTTTTTTTTTTTTTTTTTTTTTTTTTTGAGGGAGGGGGGTGATAGGGATTGTTATGTAGTCTCGGATTGCTATCCAAACTCCTTGCCTATACCTAAACTTATCTGGGGCTTAGGAAATGCACACACTTCCATACTCACGGCACACATCTCATTAAAAGCCGAAAGCAATTGACTAAAAATTTCTGCCTTACATACATATACATACATACATATATATATATATATATATATATATATTATATATATAAAACAAAAACAACGTTTTCTATACAAAAAATCTTGTATCATAACATTCGCTAAACACACACAAACACAAATCTTGTATAATAACACAACATTTGCAGCAGAAAAAATCTTGTATCATAACACAACATTTGATGCACAAAAACTCCTGTATCATAACACAACATGGCCGCCTAAAAAATCTTGTATCAAAACACAAACATCTGCTGCAGGAATCTTGTATCATAACAATATTTGCTACACATGAAAATCTTGTATCATAATACAACATTTGCTACTCACAAAAATCTTGCATCATATCACAACAATTGCTAGGGAAAAAATAGTGCATCATAACATTTATATTTGCTGTCCAAAAACCTTGTATCATTGCAACAATTTCTGTGTAAAAAATCTTTTATCATAACACAACACTTGCTGTGCAAAAAAAAAATGTACCATAACACAATGCTTACTACCTAAAAAAATCTTCTATCATAAGAGCATTTGCTACATAAAATATCTTGCATCATATCACAGTATTTGCCATGCAAAAAATCTTTGTATCATGACAAAACATTAACTGTGCAAAGAAAAAAAAATCTTGTATCCTAACATTTGCTAAGCAAAAAATCCTGTATCATGCCACAAGATTTGCTGTACAAAAAATCTTGCATCGTAACATTTCTTAAGCAAAATTCTAGTATCAATACACAAAATTTGCAGCACAAAAACCTTGTATCATAACAACATTTACTGCACAAAAATATGTATCATAACTCATTTCCTTAACAAAATTCTTGTATCATAACATATTGTTTGCTACACAAAAAAATATTGTATCATGACACATTTATTGCAGGAAGAATCATATATCACAACACAGCATTGGTGACCACAAAACTTGCATCATAACACCATTTGCTACGCAAAGACTCTGTAGCATAACACAATATTTGCTAAGCAAAAACTCTTGTATCATGACACAATATTTACTGCACAAAAATCTTTGAATCACAACACATTTTCTGCACAAAAAATCTTGTATCTAACACATTGCAAGCAAAAATTATTGTTTCATAACACAATATTACTATGCAAAAAATCTTGTATCATAACAGAACATTAGCTGCACAGAAAATCTAGTATCATACTGTTATAATTTGTTTGGCTGGCTATTAAGTTTTATTTTGAGATATCTAAAAAATTTTCTCTATGCACAAAATGCCTTGCGAAAACGACTATACTGACTAAAAGTGGCACACAACTATGAGCAGAAAATAAAATAAACCTTAATAGAAATCTACTAAAATTACTTTCAAATTATTGAAGAAAACTTAAGGAGTTCACTTACAAAATATAATTCTATAAGGTTATATCAGAAGATTAAAGTTTACAGGAGCACTAACTGGCTCCGTGTCCCTAAAACACAAATCACTAGTAAGTACATGTCAAAGTAAAGGTGGGCCACTGAATCTCAAGCAAAATCACTAATCCTAAAGCATCACATAATGTCTATAGTTTCCTTTATTACAATCGCGTATCACTCAAACACGTTGGGCCGCCCACAGTCACAAATCGGCTACCACCCTCTGGCGAAGCTGTGCGGAGAAGACGAGGAAATGAGGCTGGTTTCAAAGGACGTCCGCTACCGACGCTGCGCCCAAAGAAGACCAGGAGTGTGAGGAAAGCTAGGCTAAGTCTACACAAATAAGAAGCCATTGTTAGATCCATTTCTTTAAGGCATTGTTAGGCGTATTTAGTGGTAGTGCCGTCACCAATGCAATTATTTGTCAAGGGGCCATGGTGGTTCCGCAACGAATGCTAAGAGTTCGTGTTTAACGTTGTGTACCGCCGAAAGTTTGAGCGCGATTGTTAAAGGTGTCACATGAGTCAAGTTTTATCAGGCATATGGTGGTTCTGCAACGAAGGGATTAAAATGTTCATGAGCGAATCTTAACGAATTTGGCGTACGTCATTAATATTTAACAGTTATGGAAGAGGGGAGACCTTAAGTTTAAGATTCTGATGGCTGCTCAAATTTATTCTACTGGCGTCGTAAGAGGGACTGGTTAAGTAGAGCAACTAATGTTGTTTTGGATAATATTCAAGTTGGGTAAATAATTTGTTTGGAGAACTATTCAGGGTTGGGCAATTAATTTTGGTTTGGAGAATTATTCAGCAGATAATCTTGCACATTGGTAACCATGCGTGAAAACATTTGGGTCATTTAATGTGGGAATTGTTGATTGCTGGGCATTGGTTTGTGTGTAGGGTGTATTTAACTAGGGTTCTTACAATCTTACCTTTTGTAAAAAAGAAAAAAAAAAAAAATATATATATATATTTATATATAGCTATAGGTTGTGATGGTGCCCGGATTTGTGCCATTTCTTCAGGGAGGGGCGTAATTTTGTGGGGCATGCAAACTACATCTGGGTGAGTTTCCAGGGCAAGGGCTGATTGGCAAATTTGAGGGGCTCAAGATCGTGTTTGTGGGTTGGTAACAAAATTTGGTAGGATCGTGTGTCCCAGCTAGGGACCCATGATGAACCACGGTACAGGGTTAATAGCAATTAGAGGGGCAGGGCGTGCTCGAGTCGGAAAGCAGTGCATCATGTTAAGCCTCATGGTGTATTAATTCAGGTTCGTAGGATGATTTTCCACAGTCTGTTTGCCGCTTGCAGTAAGGTTTAAGTAATAATGGCTGGGTCACGAGACATTGTTGCATTCAGGGTTGCTCCTAGACTTGAAGGATCTTTGTGACGTCGCAACTGAATAAGGTACTGGTAGTTGTCTTCACGGAGTGGTGCGGGTTTTGGCAACTCCTTGGTTAGGTCAGCTACAGTTCGACTAGGGAATTTCGTTAGTTCATAGGGAGTGGCCAGAGCTGAATCCAGGAAAATGGAGACCCTTAAAGTTGTGCAATTGAGGGGAGGGTTTGAGAGCAGAAGCCTCCAATGGGGGGGAACAAATCTGCATTGTATCAGCGTCCTGAGCGAGTCACTAGAGAAGGAGGGCAGGAGTGTTCAGGAATTTTTTGAAGGAACTTGAGGTCAGGCAGAACAGTGAGATCAATCAGGACCAAGAGGCAGGAGAGGACATTGGGCCAATCCCAGAGGAGGAGGAACATTTAAATGTGGGGGATAGCGCATCAGTTATGGGTAGGCAATCTGTTGCTTCAGGGGGCTCTAAACAGTCAAGCGTGAGTTCTACTGGGAGTAGGCGTGTGCTGGCAGCTGCTTCTAGAGCCAGGTTGGAAGCAAAATTACAGAAGTTGGAAGAGCTGCAAGCCATAGAGAGAGAGGAAGAAGCCTTAAGACAGAGGAGGGAGAAGCTTAGGTTGGAGGCAGAGATAGCTGAGGTGGTGGCAGAGGAGAAGGTTTTACAACAATTTGACGAAAATAATAGAGAAATAGCTCCCGTCACTAGGATAAGGAAACACATAGACCCTGACAATGGACAAAGGAAAGTGAACAAACCCATGGGCTTAGGTGCAGTAGCGCCTGAAGTTAGCTCAGGTGGGAATAACCAAGGGGACTTAAAGTAATAAGGAAATCTTGCAGACATTAATCTCTTGCAGCCTCAAAGGCTTGATGCCCAGCAGGATATGGCTAAGTTTGATGGAGATTATACAAAGTACTTTAGGTTCATCCGCTCATTCGACGACATATTTAGCAGCCAGCTGACAAATGATAAGGAAAGGCTGAGGTATCTGGATTTATACACAACAGGTAGGCCAAATGAGATAGTGGCAGCTTGCCTCCACTTAGATGCTTCAGAGGGGCTATAGGCAGGCAAGAAAATTGCTGGAGGAGCGATACGGACAACCTTGAGCAAATAGCCACCGCTACGTGGATAGGTAATCCAAATGGAAGGACATGGGGGAGAATAATGCAGAGGACTTGATTTGATGAGTATGCGGTGATGCTAAAAAACCTGCAGAAATGCAATTTCGTGCGTCCCTTATGGTGTCGCCGAATTGCAGAACCAAAAAACAATGAGGTTGATCCTGAGCCAATTCCATCTATTGTGCGGGACCGATGGTGTAGAGTTGCCGACAAGATAATTAGTGAGAAGAAGCAGACCATACAGTTTGATGATTTAGTTAGTTTCATTGAAGGGGAGGCTAGGGTCTTAAAAAAAATCCCTTGTTTGGACGCCACCTGTTTTTGAGAGTGGTAAAAAGGGGGCCCACCCCTGGTTAGGAGAGGGTTCAGCACCAAGCAAATCACAGGGTTTAACGAGTGCAAGGAAAGTTTCATGTAACAAAATTGGGGAGGCTCCACTTTCATGTTGGCACTGTAAAGGACCACATATAAGATGAATGCGACCAAATAGCTAAAATGGGGACATGAGGACAAACTAAACACCATTAAGGAATTGAGGGCTTTGTTTTAGTGTTTGAGAAATGGTCATATGTCCCAGTATTGCAGGTACAGGAAAAGGTGCAATGTGTGTAACAAAAACCATCCAACTCTGTTTGCACCGACACCAGGAAGCAGAAGTGGTGGAACCAGAGAGCGCAAATAGGGCCTTAGTGGTTCAGGGGGAAAGGTACGCATGACAAAATTGCTATGTTCAGAGCAGTTAAGGGGGTAGTGCTGGCACAGGGATGTCAGTTGTGCCCATAAGGGTTAGGTCCAGGGAAGGAAGGAGGTTGTGACGAGGGCCTTTTTGGACAATGGGAGTTCTACATGCTTTTGTTCAGAGGCATTAATGAAGACATTAGGTTGCACTGAGATGCAAGACGTAAAGGTGAATGTTGAAACCATCAATGGAACAGGGGAAATTGCATGTAGCCTAGTCTCAGGATTGTCAGTATTAGACTATGAGGGTAAGAATTGCATTACACTCCCCCCAGTGTTGAGCACCTCCCGCATACCTATTGATGAGTGTGATGTGATCAGGGCCGGAGATCTGGAACGCTGGCCACATCTGCGAGAAATAGATATCCCAGATGTGGATGCCGAAGTGGGTTTGTTAATTGGGAACAATGTTCCTCACTTACTTGAGCCGAGGGAAGTCATTAACTCAACCCACCTCCATGAGCCACATGCCATACGAACATTATTGGGCTGGGCAGTCTGTGGGGCAAAGGACAAGAGGTGTCAAGAGCACATCAATAGGATCCAAGTAACTAGCAGGCGTTTGGAGTTGGACCGCATGCAGGTGGAAGATTATAATAGAGACTTCCAGGACATGGCATCTCCCAAAAGGGAAATGTCTGCAGAAGATAAGAAATGGCTAGATCTAATTCAAAGGGGGGTTAGAACTGTAGAGGGGGGTTATGAGGTGCCACTGCCTCTGGCGCGACAATCTTGGACCTTGCCTTGAGAAACAAGAGACATTGCATTGCTCCGTATGCACAGTCTTCGTAAGAAGCTAATGAAGGATGGTACCTACGCTAAGCAATACAGTGCCTTCATGACCGAGATGCTACAGAAAGGATATGCTGAGCGAGTGACCTCGGCCAGCCAGGAAAAATGTATGGTATATCCCTCATTTTGTGTGCAACATCCAGACAAGCCAGACAAGGTCCGTGTTGTATTTTGACTGTGCGAGCAGGGTGGAGGGCACGTCGTTGAATGACCTAATATTGCAGGGACCCGATTATTGATGAACTCTTTGCTGGGTGTGTTGGTTAAGTTTAGGGGAGGTCTGTTTGCCTATTCAGGGGATATAAATACAATGTTTTACCAGGTACGGGTACCAGAACATCAGCGGACTACCTCAGGTTCTTTTGGTGGGAAAATAGTTTAATGAGGAGCCAACTGAGTTTAGAATGGCTGTACATCTGTTGGGGGCCTGTTCGTCACCCAGCATTGCGAATTTTGTGCTGAGACAGACAGCAAGGCGACTTTTCGGAAATGGGTTAGCCAATGGAGCACGTGGGAACACCGGTTGCTAAAAATTTCTATGTAGAACGACTGTTTGAGAGCCGAGGATCGTCAAGATGCCTTGTTAAGTAATTTGTTAGAGGTTAAGGAGCTTTGCGAAAAAGGGGGATTTACATTGACTAAGTTCAGTAGCTCATGCGTGGAGGTTTTGTCATCCATCCCAAGGGAGTGGTACGGTAAGGGCCATTTCAGGGTTCATAGATGGATCAGGGCCAAATAAGACAAAGGCATTGGGAGTACAGTGGGACTTGGCCACTGATGAATTGGGTGTCCAGGCAGATCTGGTTTCAGTTCCAAGGACTAAACGCAGCTTGTTGTCAGCCATAGCCTCAATTTACGACCCCCTTGGCATATTGGCACCAGTTTTAATTGAGGGACGGATAATTGTGCAGGACTTGTGTAGATTGAAGATAGGCTGGGACAGGGGATTGGACTCCAACACCACTGATCGCATCAGGGTGTGGGTGAACAAGTTGAATCAGACCAGAGGGATAAGTGTGCCAAGATGCCTAAAGGTTATTGGGTGGGAGTCAGCTACCCTAATACAGCTGCATCTGTTCTCGGATGCGAGCATCATGGCTTTAGGAGTGTGGCATACTTGCGGGTCACAGATCGGTGGGGAAATGTATCCTGTAGATTCATTATGGGAAAGGCAAGGGTTAGCGCCCTTGAAGGACGTTTCAGTACCCCCCGCCTAGAGCTTAGTGCAGCTGTACTAGCCGTAAGACTTTGGAACCACAATTCTGGCCATGATAGATTTCAAGGTGGACGAGGTCTATTATTGGACAGATTCAACAACGGTCTTGCGTTATATTCGGAATGATCAAGCTCGGTACCAAACATTTATAGCAAACAGAGTCTCTATGATAAGGGAAGGAAGTGATCAGAATGAGTGGAGGTACGTTAACTCTGAATGGAACCCGGCAGACGATGCATCACGCTCCAAGCAGTCTGAAAGGTGGAGAACAGGGCCCGGGTTTTTGCTGAAGGAGGAGTGTTTTTGGCCAGCAGCCAGCCAGCCCACATGTCCAACGGTGTGGAAGGACTAGAAGTTAGGCGGAGATAGGTCCCAAAAGGGCGCAAGTCTGCCAAACAATTAGCTTCAGGTTGGGTTTGGATTGTAGGCACGACAGGGTGGCATAAAATCATCCACTACTCAAAGTGGATCCGGCTACTCAGAGCCGTAGGTTGGGTTCATATTGTTTACCAGGTATTTAATGTGCAAACATAGGCAGCAGCTTAGCGAACTAAACATGCATTTGTCTACACAAGTTATGAGCTTGGCAGAGACTGTGGTTGTGCAGGTAGCACAGCGAATGATTATGAGGTAGAAATAGCAAGTCTTGAGAAGGGCAGCACATCAGGGTTTCCAGCTCCTTAAGAAAATTGAAACCAATCCTGAGAAATGGGCTATTGTGCGTTGGAGGGAGGTTATCACTGGCGAATAGCCCCGCCCCGAGCGAAAGGAATCCAATTATTCTGCCATATAAGGGCCACCCTTGACTGACATAGTTATCCAGTATTATCACGAGCGTTCCAACCATATGGGTCATAATGTATGTTCTGGGTCTAATGAGGGAGAAATTTTGGGTGGTTAAGGGCAATGCAGCGGTGAGGCGCGTGCTAGGGAAATGCATAAAGTGTCGCAGGTACATGGAAGGGTAATTGAACAGCAAATGGCCGATCTACCACCTGATCGCGTGGAGTCAGGGAAACCACCCTTCTATCGCACCGGGCTGGACCTTTTTGGACCATTCTTCGTGAAAAGGGGCAGAGCGCAGATAAAGCACTGGGGAGTTATATTCACCTGCTTGAACATTTTGAGGGGCCACAACATTGGAAGTAGCATCAAATCTCACATCAGACTTATTCATTAGTTGCCTTCAGAAGGTTTTTAGGCTCGTCGTGGACATGTTAGGACGATTAGATGCGACTGCGGCACTAATTTTGTGGGATCACGGAAGGTTCTAGACTCCAGTTATGAGTTCTTGGGAGAAAACAAGGTTCGAAATGATTGCTCCAGTGTGGGGGTGGAATTTGTTTTTCATCCCCCGGGCGCCTCACATTTTGGAGGAGTATGGGAACGATTGATAGGTAATGTGAGGAGGGTCCTGGATGTAGTCTTGGGGACACAGCAATTGGATTATGAGGGATTGTGTACACGTCTTTTGTGAGGTGGAAGCAACAGTTATAGTAGGCCCCTTACCATTGTCACCTCAGACAGTAGAGACCCAGCTCCACTCACACCAAACAAGCTTTTAAACATGGGAGAGTCACCCGCAGGGTGTGCCATGTTGCAACAGGTAGCTACTCTAAGCAGAGATGGAAGCAAGTGCAGCACATGGCTGAGCAGTTCTGGGCACGTTGGAAACGCGAATACCTGTCGGGGTTACAAAAAGCGACAGAAGTGGTTCAAGGAACGACGAAACGTCAGGGTGGAGACATAGTCCTTATGGTCAATGAAAGTGTAGCACGCTGCCATTGGCCACTGGCTCGAGTAGTACAGACTAAAGCAGGGAAAGATGGACTGGTTAGGACGGTGACTGTCAGAAGGGAGGGCAAGGATTATGATAGACCACTGTCGAAACTTGTTTTAATTCTGGAGGAAGAGCAGGACCTAGTGGACAATGCTAGGCAATAGGTGTTGAACCCTCTTGCGGTCAAGAGGTTTCAAAGGGGCTGGGTGTCGACGCGGAAAGTTTGGGCATCTTCTCTGCGCGACTGTTAACAATATAGTCCGCTGCGCGATGAAAAACAGCTGTTTTTGTGGTAAAGAAAAGTTTGGTAATTGAATTTCGGGCCACTCGATGTAAGACATAAGCGTATACTCTTGTCCCATAAAAAAAAGGAAAAAAAAAATTTATTTACGAGTGAACAAGTTCCCTTTTGTGGGCACTAGGGGTGATTTTGGACGCTTTCCCTATTTCCTCTCTCCCTTCATGACGAGCAAGAAAAAGGAACCATTGGCTCGGTTCCCGCCGCCTGGTCAAGTGCGTGGGAGGGAAGCTCGCTTTGTGTTTTAAACCTAGAAGCAGACTGTGATGGCATGGCCTTGAGGAAATTAAGCGATTTAGGAGGAATGTAGGCAGTGGACCACGAGGGGATTAAGACGGACGGTCCTTACGGTGGGAAAGCAAACGATTTGTGACTGTGGGCGGCCCAACGTGGGTTTGAGTGATACGCGATTGTAATAAAGGAAACTATAAGACAGTCGCGTATCACTCAAACCCACGTTGGGCCGCCCACAGATCAAGAAACTTAAAACTAACAACAATGAGCAACATTAAATTAAAGCGGAGCACTGTAAGGAAGTGTAAGCTCCCATTAGAATCTTAGGGATATTATTCCAAGACTTGGCACTGACAAAAAATGTTGAGTGACACTGTTGAACTACAGAAGGAGGCACACAACGGGAAAGGTCAACACGAATCTGTAATCACAAGCTAAAAAGACAAGTGGGCAGACGCCCCCCCCCCCCAACATAAATTTAACCAATCCCACCCTCATCCACACTTTCCTCTACACGCTACAGAAAAAAACGCAGGACAAATGACTTACCTACACACAGAACAAAAAAAACACAAACACATGTACTCATCCCAACTCCAGATACTCAGGACGAGATCACTGAGACACCAACAACTGACGCAAACCAACACACAGCCAAGAGCAAAGAATGATAACCACACAACTCAACAACAACACGACAGCAACCAAGAACCACAATCACATAACACAACAAGAACACGGCAAGCAACCAAGGACCAAAACCCCACAACTCGACAACTCAACAACACAATAACCAAGGACCACAACCCCACAACTCAACAACACAAAAAATAAACAAGAACTACAACCACAACTCAACAACACAACAAACAAACAAGGCTAATAACCACAACAACTACCAAGGACTACAGCCACAACAACAACAACACCAAGAAACCACAAAAGCTCACCAACAACCCCACTCCACAACACCAAACCAACAACCCCACAAGCCCACACCCAACCACTCACAGCAGCACCAAAAAAGCACAACAGCTCCCCAACAACAACAACAACAACAACCCTTAACTATAACAACTCAACAGAAACTCACAAGCTCAACAACTTCCCAACACTCAAGCACAACAACCTTCAAACACACAGCGCAATAACTCAAATAACTCCCCGAAAACACAACACAACTGACCAACAATACTGCCAAGACTGCTGCCCAAACGTCTGTCCTTCACGATTTCTCATTAGAGACTGCCTCTAAATACAGACCAGACTTGCGACCGACCCAGCAGACACAAACCCTCACCGAACGAGCAATTCGCTGTTTAACTATCCATTCACACGATCACAAACAACCTAACACCACTTACATTCACCTCTCTCTCTCTCTCTCTCTCTCTCTCTCTCTCTCTCTCTCTCTCTCTCTCTCTCCTCAAGGACGTTGTCAAATGGAACTCCCATAACTCCTCCATAACAAATACTAGCAATGGTAAAGTTACATACAATGAAAAATGCAAAATGAGAATTATGCTAAAGATTCGAATTATCTATGATTCAATATTTCATTAATGCAACGAAATTACTGTTAGCAAAGTATCACATACTAATATAATTTCTACAGTGATTACACAAGAATATCACAATTGCATGAACTCGCGTGGGTCTCTAAAGGAGAAGGAAATGATAAGGATGGGAAAGTGAGCAACTGTTAGAACAACAGATGAGTGCAAGGAACAGTGGGTGAAGGGATGGCGGAGCAACTTCCTATTTCATTTACCTTAGTATGTGGACGAGACGTGCAGAGATAGAACCAGGACGTCAGAGGAAGGACTTCAGTCACTTGCAGGTCTTCACCAAGGATCCAAAAGGAAGGTACTCCTCATCAGGCAAGAACCTCAGGAACTTCAGGAATCATAGCTTACATAGGGCTGTCAGGCCGGACGTCTAGGCAGAGTCCAGTCTTCAGACAGCTTAGTTGCAGTAGAAGCTAGCTAGGTTCAGCATCAAGACACAAGTAGGCCATATCAGCTGGCCGAGTCATCGGACGTGACACCATTTCAGAATGGATAGACATCGCAGTAAATGGCTAGGGTGTAATGCAGTTTGGTAGGACATACCCTGCCATATTTATACTCAATTTAGGAAGGTTCTGGAACTATCTTGTCCAAACTAGATTGATCTCCTTAGGTCCTTTTATCTTTGCCGTTAATCCTCGCAGGTACCTGAAAAGATCGTTGGGCACTGGCAGGGGGGCTATGGAAAGAAAGGGTACAATTGTTGCTAGATTGGGTCAAGAGCTTTGGGTCAGTAGGCGAGAATACAGGTGTGAGGAGGCGGAGTCGCTGGTGCGGAAGACTACGACAGCAATGGCGAGGTAAAGGGTCAGGCCAGATGGACCACAGGTGAGAAGGTATGAAGTCTAGCGAATGAAGGGGCCATTATCTGTTAACGACTTGTGTGAAATTAGGTCTGGGACCAAAAAACAGTGGGAGAAAGGAGGTGGCTGACCCTTAAGTGCCATTGACCCTTCTTGGGCGGTATCTGAATATGACAAGCGATAAATCACTGTTGACACGTCGTTAAAACGACATTTGGCATGTTTTCCATCTACGTGGCCAGTGTTGGGAACAATGGAAAAGAGGCCAAGTCAAAAATGTCTCATGGCTTTCCAAAACATCAAAGCAACATAGATCACTTTACTCTAAAGATGAAGCAGATATTTTAGTTCCTTCGATTTCCCTTATATTTTGAATTCTTCCTTATTCTTAAAAATTCCCTTACGTTACTCCTCAAAATTTCCCTATTATTTCTCTCAGTTTGTGAGAAGAGAAAGAAGTACACAAGTGTCAAGACGACACTCGCAATAACTTTTGGTACCCCAAAAAATATTGTATCATAATAACGTTTGCTACTCAAAAAACAACTTTTATCTAAACACAACATTTGGTAAGCAGAAAATCCTGTATCTCTTCATTCCGTTTTGTTCTTACTAATATTTCGATGATATGTTGCAAACTTATAATATGGTACATTATACTTTAAAGGATGTCCGCATAAAACAAACATGTCCCAGTGAAAAATTTGCTACGCCAAAAATCTTGCTTATTTCCATCTTTTTACTTTTTATTTACATTTTGACAAAACCATACAAAATAAAATTTTGAAAAATTATATAAAAAAAAATGTATGCAAATTTTTCAGTGGTTCAGTTAACAAAGGCTCATGATTTCCTCAAGTTAGAAAATATTTAGTCCTCATGTAACAGAAAACGTCATTTCATTTAGATATATTGTCATATTTACTGTTCTACCACAGATGCATTTCATTTGTAGGCAAATTCTTTTGTTCATGGAGGTGGTCATCAAAGATTTTACACGGAAAAAGTTCTTCCTGTATTCGGTTTTTGGCTGCTGATAATTCTGTGAATTCTATCTGATAGTGCACTAACTTGAAGATATGAAAACCGAAAGTGATACCGAGGAAAATATCAATATCAGATTTTTAGTATAACAAGTTCCAGTCTTACGTATCAATAAACCCTGTAGTATTTCACCAAGATTGCCGTTTACGTAGGAAATAAGTGCCTAAAAACAGTAGTACGGTATAATGTGTTCTCTGGAGAAAATATATCATATTGCTAGTAATGAATAAAATGGAAACCATGTTCATCCAAAAATGCTGACTTTCATGTATTAAGTAAGCTACTTAAAACGTTAATATGGAAAAAATATCATCCATCTGGATAAAATATTGGTAATACATTACTAGTAACCAAAGAAGATTGTTAATACAAGGAGAACTGTATTACTGCAGTATTGCATTCCTAGCAAGAAAAAAGTTCCAATCTCGCTTTTAAAAAAAGGCCTTAAACTTGTACCAAAGCTGACATAAATGCAGGAAGTAAGTGCTTCAAAACGTTAATCAGGTCAAAAACGTTATTTGGAGAACATATTATCATATCACTGTCATTACTAATAAAACGCTTTAATTTTGTACCAAAGCTGACGTTAATGCAGGAAATAAGAGATTCAAAACCTTAGTAAGGTCAAAAACGTTCTTTGGAGAACATATTAATATCACATTACTGTCATAGTACTAATAAAATAAAGTCACAATTGTGTTTATCGAAAAGAAAGAAAGAATAATAATTAATTATGTACCAAAGCTGACCTTTATGCATGGAAATAACTGCTTCATCGTTAGATCGGTCAAAAATGTTCTTTGAAGAACATGAATATCATATTAATAGTAAACAAAGTCCCAATTGTGCTTAGCAAAATATTGACGTTTATGCAGGAAATAAGTGTTTCAAAACGTTAGTTAAGTCAAAACATTCGTTGGAAAAAAAAACAATATTATATTAGTCCTAATTGTGCTTATCAAAAAAGGCCTTAATGCTTATGAAAGTAAGTCGAAACTCTGCACCAAGGCTAACGTTTACGTAGGAGACAAGGGCCCTAAAACATTAGTAAACTAAAAACCACTCCTTTAACAAGACCTTTACTGCCGCAGTGGATATATAAATTTTTAGTAATGCCACATCAACAGACTGTTGCAGCGAAAGACGAGAAGACGCTGGGATCCAAATGAGATTCATGAAAAAAATTCGTGGTCCAAGACAACAGTAGAAATTGCAATTTGCATTTTATTTTGTGTCAGAAGAAGAGGCCGAGGATAGGGAAATTTATGCTTCGATGAGATGGAGGGGAGGGAAATTTAATGGAATACATTTCTTATTTATTTTAGAACGATGAAGAAGGGAGAATATTCCTGTGTGCTACATTCTTAACATTATATATATATATATATATATATATATATATATATCTATATATATATATATATATATATATATATATATATATATATATATCATATACATTTATAATATATATATATATAGATATATACATTTATAATATATATATATATATATATATACATTTATAATATATATATTTATATATCAGTTATTTTCACTTGCCAATCATAAAATTCAAAGTTACTTCACAGCATCCACATACTTGAACTTTCTAAACACATATAATACGAGTGAGCATTCTAAAAGCAACAGTGATCCCTTGAAAGACTTATTAAACATGCAAGAAATCAGACTTAATTTCATTAAAACATATGTGAGGTTTTCATGTAGGCTTAAGGTAATTAAATCACTTTAAATGTCTATATCCTTTATCCTAAATCACTTTAAGAAAATTGAAGGAAACAAAAAATCAACACTGGGTCTGTACACAAATTTAATTCTATCATTGGTGGTCAATAAGGGAAAAACAAAACTGTTAAAAAAATTTAAATCCCACAAGATAATTTTTAAATTCAAAATTTATAAGTGGAAATCACAATCATAAGAAAACATACTATTACATGAAAACCCCACAAAACTTAATTCATTCTTGAATTAATTATCAAACAGAATTAGATTAAAATTAATAAATCAAGAAGTTAAATTATTCTGGTAAAATTCAAACTGTTAAGAAACACTCAAGATTGGAGAAGAAAATCTATGTAAATGCATGATAAAGTGTATTCAACCATAGATAAAGAAACACTCGCCATAATCACAGCATTGATAAAGTTTGAAGTGGATGTAAACAAACTTGGGAATGGAGAAATTTTAGTTTTGTCTGACCACAACCTCCAATCCTTTATACAAAAGATGAAAAATCTGAACCAAAGATCAACAAGGTGGTCTTTTTGCCTGCAACAGTATAATTTAAGAGTGCAGCACATTTCTGCAGAGAACTATGTATGGATTCAAGCCCACTATAACTAATCATCTCGGGGAGGAGTTTTATGAAATGGCCTTGTAAAATTTATATTGCTGTATGGTACGGAAACAGCAAGCATGAGAAAAGCAGAGCAGAAGAGGATGGATGTGGCAGAAATGAGAATGCTTAGGTGGATGTCTGGGGTAACAAGAGTGGATAGGATCAGAAATGACTACATAAGGGGGTCAACTAAGGTGGTGGAAGTATCAAAGAAAGTGCAGGAGGGGAGGCTGAGATGGTATGGACACCTGTTGAGGAGAGATGAGGACCACGCTGGGAGACATACTATGGGGGTGGGGGTGCAAGGAAGAAGAAAAAGAGGGAGACCAAGAAAGAGATGGAAGGACTGTGTGAGAGGAGACTTACATGAGAAGGGAATTGATGAGGCAGAAGCACAAGATAGAAATAGATGGAAACGGCTCATCCGAAACGGCGACCCCATATAAAAATGGGAACAAGCTGGGAAGAAGAAGAAGAAGATTATGACCAAAACGTTTTGGATAGAATCTCGCCAAGCATTGTCAAGAAGTTACATCACTTCTTTCTTTCGAGAATATTCCATAGTTTGC
The DNA here is from genome assembly GCF_015104395.2 of Macrobrachium nipponense. Classification (NCBI taxonomy): domain Eukaryota; kingdom Metazoa; phylum Arthropoda; class Malacostraca; order Decapoda; family Palaemonidae; genus Macrobrachium; species Macrobrachium nipponense. The sequence goes on from NC_087207.1 coordinate 84,027,271, forward strand.
TTTCAGTTTATTAGGGATTCTTTTGGATCTGACACTGTGTAATGTTACTGATAAATTCACTATCTCTTGTTTTAAATGGAATTCATAAACTTGTAGAGTCTCGTCCCCAGAATGATTTACCAAACATGATGTCATCCATTGTGGGATCTTATTGTTCAGAAGTTCCCATAGAAAGAGAGCGTTCCTGCCATTCTTAGTTTTAGACCTGTTGTGAGTAGATCTCTCTCTCTCTCTCTCTCTCTCTCTCTCTCTCTCTCTCTCTCTCTCCGCCATTGTGTAATCAGAAGAAACACGGTTTAATTGTGTAACAGGCCTTTCAAATGATTTTGGTGAATTTTGAAGTATTAGGTAAAGTGATATAGTTTTAGTGCACTTAAAATACTTAGAATATTTAGGATAATTCATTTCATTTTTTCTCCTTTGAAATGTGAGTGTTTTGTGTAATTTTTTTGGAAATGATTATTTATATATGTTGTATGGGTTACTATTTCTTAGTTCTTTCTCATTTTGGTGGTGAATTGAATTCATTTACACATTGTGTGAATGTATTAAACATGTTTTTGAATTCATGATTTGTGTTTAACATTGTTTTGTTTTATTTAATTTCAAATTTCAACGCTTGTGAATTAATATGCATTTACATAGATTTTCTTCTCCAATCCTGAGTGTTTCTTAACAGTTTGAATTTTACCAGATTAATTTAACTTCTTGATTTATTAATTTCAAGTTAATTCTGTTTAATAATTGATTCAAGAATTAATTAAGTCTTGTGGTGTTTTCATGTAATAGTAAGTTTTCTTATGATTGTGATTTCCACTTATAAATTTTGAATTTAAAAATTATCTTGTGGGATTTAAATTTTTTTAACAGTTTTGTTTTTCATTTATTGACCACCAATGATAGGATTAAATTTGTGTACAGACCCAGTGTTGATTTTTTTATGTTTCCTTCAATTTTCTTAAAGTGATTTAGGACAAAGGATATGGACATTTAAAGTGAGTTAATTACCTTAAGCCTACATGAAAACCTCACATATGTTTTAATGAAATTAAGTCTGATTTCTTGCATGTTTAAATAGTCTTTCAAGGGATCACTGTTGCTTTCAGAATGCTAACTCGTATTATATGTGTTTAGAAAGTTCAAGTATGTGGATGCTGTGAAGTAAGTTTGAATTTTATGATCATATACATATATATATATATATATGTATATGATTGGCAAAGTGTAAATAACTGGTATATATATATATATATATATATATATATATATATATATATATATATATATATATATATATATATATATATATATATATATATATATATATACCAGTTATTTACACTTGCCAATCATAAAATTCAAACTTACTTCACAGCATCCACATACTTGAACTTTCTAAACACATATAATACGAGTTAGCATTGGGAATGAGAAATTTTAGTTTTGTCTGACCACAACCCCCAACTCCTTTATACAAAAAGATGAAAAATCTGAACCAAAGATCAACGAGGTGGTCTTTTTGCCTGCAACAGTATAATTTAAGAGTGCAGCACATTTCTATATATATTATATATATATATATATATATATATAGATATAATATATATTATAATTAATTATATAATATAACATATCTATATATAATATATATATATAGATATATATAATATATATAATAATATGTATATAATATATATATATATATATAATATATGTATTACATATATATATATATATTATATATATATATAATATTATTATATACAGATATATATAATTATTACATATTATATATGATATATATATATATATATAATATATTATATATATAGAATATCTATATATATATATATACTATATATATATATATATATATATTATATATATATAGTATATAATAATGTAAGCATATACACAGGAATATTCTCCATTCTTCATCGTTCTAAAAAAGAAGAAATGTATTCCATTATATTTCCCTCCCCTCCATCTTATCGAAACATAAATTTCCCTATCCTCGGTCTCTTCTTCTGACACAAAATAAAATGCAAATTGCCATTTCTACTGTTCTACTGTTGTCTTGGACCACGAATTTTTTTTCATGCATCTCATTTGGATCCCCGCGCCTTCTCGTCTTTCGCTGCAACAGTCTGTTGATGTGGCATTACTAAAAATTTATATATCCACTGCGGCAGTAAAGCTCTTGTTAAAGGAGAGGTTTTTAGTTTGCTAATGTTTTAGGGACCTTGTCTCTTACGTAAACGTTAACCTTGGTGCAGAGTTTCGACTTACTTTCATAAGCATTAATGCCTTTTTTGATAAGCACAATTAGGACTAATATAATATTGTTTTTTCCAAAGAATGTTTTGACTTAATTAACGTTTTGAAACACTTATTTCCTGCATAAACGTCAATATTTTGTTAAGTACAATTGGGACTTTGTTTACTATTAATATGATATTTCTGTTCTTCAAAGAACATTTTTGACAGAACTAACGATGAAGCAGTTATTTCCTGCATAAAGGTCAGCTTTACATAATTAATTATTTTTCTGTCTTTCTTTTCGATAAACACAATTGAGGCTTCCTTTTATTAGTACTATGACAGTAATGTGATATTAATATGTTCTCCAAAGAACGTTTTTGACCTTACTAAGGTTATGAATCACTTAATTCCTGCATTAACGTCAGCTTTGGTGCAAAATTAAAGCGTTTTATTAGTAATGACAGTGATATGATAATATGTTCTCCAAAGAAAGTTTTTGACCTGATTAACGTTTTGAAGCACTTACTTCCTGCTTTAATGTCAGCTTTGGTATAGGTTTAATGCCTTTTTTTTATAAGCGAGATTGGAACTTTTTTCTTGCTAGGAATGCAGTACTGCAGTAATACAGTTCTCCTTGTATTAACAATCTTCTTTGGTTACAAGAAATATACTACTAATATTTTCTCCAGATGATATTTTTACCATATTCACGTTTTAAGTAGCTTACTTAATACATGAAAGTCAGCCTTTTGGATGAGCATGGTTTCCATTTTATTCATTACTAGCAATATGATATATTTTCTCCAGAGAACACATTATACCGTACTACTGTTTTTAGGCACTTATTTCCTACGTAAACGGCAATCTTGGTGAAATACTACAGGGCTTATTGATAAGTAAGACTGGAACTTATTATACTAAAAATCTGATGTTGACATTTTCCTTGGTATGACTTTCGGTTTTCAGACGTAAAGCGAATACAGGAAGAACTTTTTCCGTGTAAAATCTTCGATGACCACCTCCATGAACAAAAGAATTTGCCTACAAATGAAATACATCTGTGGTAGAACAGTAAATAGGACAATACATCTAAATGACATGACGTTTTCTGTTACATGAGGACTAAATATTTTCTAACTAGAGGAAATCATGAGCCTTCGTCAACTGAACCACTGAAAAGTTTGCAGGTAGTTTTTTTTATATAATTTTCCAGAATTTTAGTTTGTATGTTTTTGTCAAAATGTAAATAAAAAGTAAAAAGACGGATATAAGCAAGATTTTTGGCGTAGCTAATTTTTCACTGGGACACGTTTGTTTTTTTGCGGACATCTTTGAAAATATAATGTACCATATCATAAGTTTGAAACATATCATCGAAATATTAGTAAGAACAAAACGGAATGAAGAGATATAGGATTTTTTGCTTAGCAAATGTTGTGTTTAGATAAAAGTTGTTTTTTTGAGTAGCAAGCGTTGTTATGATACAATATTTTTGAGGTACCAAAAGTTATTGCGAGTGTCCTTCTGACACTTGCGTACTTCTTTCTCTTCTCACAAACTGAGAGAAATAATAGGGAAATTTTGATGAGTAACGTAAGGGAATTTTTGAGAATAAGGAAGAATTCAAAATATAAGGGAAATCGAAGGAACTAAAATATCTGCTTCATCTTTAGAGTAAAGTGATCTATGTTGCTTTGATGTTTTGGAAAGCCATGAGACATTTTTGACTTGGCCTCTTTTCCATTGTTCCCAACACTGGCCACGTAGATGGAAAACATGCCAAATGTCGTTTTAACGACGTGTCAACAGTGATTTATCGCTTGTCATATTCAGATACCGCCCAAGAAGGGTCAATGGCACTTAAGGGTCAGCCACCTCCTTTCTCCCACTGTTTTTTGGTCCCAGACCTAATTTCACACAAGTCGTTAACAGATAATGGCCCCTTCATTCGCTAGACTTCATACCTTCTCACCTGTGGTCCATCTGACATGACCCTCTACCTCGCCATTGCTGTCGTAGCCTTCCTCACCAGCGACTCCGCCTCCTCACACCTGTATTCTCGCCTACTGACCCAAAGATCTCGACTCAATCTAGCAACAATTGTACCCTTTCTTTCCATAGCCCCCCTGCCGGTGCCCAACGACCTTTTCAGGTACCTGCGAGGATTAACGGCAGAGATTGAGTATAAATATGGCCGGGCATGTCCTACCAAACTGCATTACACCCTAGCCATTTACTGCGATGTCTATCCATTCTGAAGTGGTGTTACGTCCGATGACTCGGCCAGCCGATATGGCCTACTTGTGTCTTGATGAGGACCTAGCTACTAGCTTCTACTACAACTAAGCTGTCTGAAGACTGGACTCTGCCTAGACGTCCGGCCTGGCAGCCCTATCGAAGCTATCATTCCTGAAGTTCCTGAGGTTCCTGCCTGATGAGGAGCACCTTCCTTTTGAATCCTTGGTGAAGACCTGCAAGTGACTGAAGTCTTTTCCTCTGACGTCCTGGTTCTATCTCTGCACGTCTCGTCCACGGACTAAGGTAAATGAAATAGGAAGTTGCTCCGTCATCCCTTCTAACAGTCGCTCATATTCTCACCCTTATCATTTCCATCTCCTTTAGAGACCCACGCGAGTTCATGCAATTGTGATATTCTTGTGAAATCACTGTAGAAATGATATTAGTATGTGCTACTTTGCTAACAGTAATTTCGTTGCATTAATGAAATATTGAATCATTGATAATTCGAATCTTTAGCATAATTCTAATTTTGTACATATCATTTTATGTAACTTTACCATTGCTAGTATTTGTTATGGAGGAGTTATGGGAGTTCCATTTGACAACGTCCTTGAGGAGAGAGAGAGAGAGAGAGAGAGAGAGAGAGAGAGAGAGAGAGAGAGAGAGAGCAGTGAATGTAAGTGGTGTTAGGTTGTTTGTGATCTGTGAATGGATAGTTAAACAGCGAATTCCTCGTTCGGCGAGGGTTTGTGTCTGTTGGGTCGGTTGCAAGTCTGGTCTGTATTTAGAGGCAGTCTCTAATGAGAAATCGTGAAGGACAGACGTTTGGGCAGCGGTCTTGGCAGTATTGTTGGTCAGTTGTGTTTGTGTTCTCGGGGAGTCATTTGAGTTATTGCGTTGTTTTTGAAGGTTGTTGTGCTTCGAGTGTTGAGAAGTTGTTGGGCTTGTGAGTTTCTGATGAGTTGTGAGTTGTTATAGTTGAGGGTTGTTGTTGTTGGGAAGCTGTTGTGCTTTTTTGGTGTTGTTGTGAGTGGTTGGGTGTGGGCTTGTGGGGTTGTTGGTTTGGTGTTGTGGAGTGGGGTTGTTGTTGAGCTTTTGTGGCTTCTTGGTGTTGTTGTTGTGGCTGTAGTCCTTGGTTGTTGTTGTGGTTATTAGCCTTGTTTGTTTGTTGTGTTGTTGAGTTGTGATTGTAGTTCTTGTTTATTTTTTGTGTTGTTGAGTTGTGGGGTTGTGGTTCTTGGTTATTGTGTTGTTGAGTTGTGGGGTTTTGGTCCTTGGTTGCTTGTCGTGTTCTTGTTGTGTTATGTGATTGTGGTTCTTGGTTGTTGTCGTGTTGTTGTTGAGTTGTGTGGTTATCATTCTTTGCTCTAGGCTGTGTGTTGGTTTGCGGTAGTTGTTGGTGTCACAGTGATCTCGTCCAACGACAGCACAGCATAGCCCTGAGTACCTGGAGTTGGGGTTAGTACATGTGTTTTGTGTTGTGTGTGTAGGAAAGTCAATTATCCTGCGTTTTTCTGTAGCGTGTAGAGGAAAGTGTGGCTGAGGGTGAGTTTGGCAGTCGGATTGGATAAATTTATGGTGGGGGGGGGGGGGGGGGGGGGGGGGGGGGGGGGGGGGGGGGGGGGGGGGGGAGGTCTAGCCCACTTGTTTTTTTTAGCTTGTGATCCCACCACATTGTGCTACAACGTTGCAGATTCGTGTTGACCTTTCCCGTTGTGTGCCTCCTTCTGTAGTTCAACAGGGCCACTCAACATTTTTTGTCAGTGCCAAGTCTTGGAATAATATCCCGAAGATTCTAATGGGAGCTTACGCTTCCTTACAGTGCTCCACAATTTAATGTTTCTCATTGTTGTTAGTTTTAAGTTCTTGATCCATATATCCATGCATTATGTGATCCTTTAGGATTAGTGATTTTGCTTGAGATTCAGTAGCATCTTTGCTTTGACTTTGTACTTAATAGTGATTAGTGTTTTAGGGCCACGGAGCCAGTTAGTGCTCCTGTAAACTTTAATCTTCTGATATAACCTTATAGAATTGTATTTTATAAGTTGACGCACTAAGTTTTCTTCAATAATTTAAAAGTAATTTTAGTAGATTTCTATTAAGGTTTATTTTATTTTCTGCTCATAGTTTTGTGCCACTTTTAGTCAGTATAGTCGTTTTCGCAAGGCATTTTGTGATTAGAGCCAGTTTTTTAGGTTTCTCAAAATAAAACTTATTAGCCAGCCAAGCAAATTATAACAGTGCGATACAAGATTTTCTGTGCAGCTAATGCTGTGTTGTGATACAAGATTTTTTGCATAGCAATTATTGTGTTATGATACAATAATTTTTGCTAGCAAAGTGTTATGATACAAGTTTTTTTTTTTTTTTTTTTTGGCAGAAAATGTGTTGTGATTCAAGGATTTTTGTGCAGTAAATGTTGTCATGATACAAGAGTTTTTTTTTCTTAGCAAATATTGTTATGTTACAAGTCTTTGCGTAGCAAATGGTGTTATGATGCAAGTTTTGTGGGCAGCAATGTTGTGTTGTGATATATAATTCTTCCTGCAATAAATGTGCCATGATACAATATTTTTTTGTGTTGCAAACAATACGTTATGATAGAAGATTTTTGTTAAGGAAATGAGTAACGATACATGATTTTTGTGCAGTAAATGTTGTGTTATGATACAAGGTTTTTGTTCTGCAAATTTTGTTTATTGATACTAGAATTTTGATTAACAAATGTTAGGATGCAAGATTTTTTGTACAGCAAATCTTGTGTCATTATACAAGAGTTTTTGCTTAGCAAATGTTAGGATACAAAATTTTTTGTGCAATGAATGTTTTGTAATGATACAAAGATTTTTTTGCATGGCAAATATTGCGATATGATGCAAGATGTTTTACGTAGCAAATGTTGTGTTATGATAGAAGAATTTTTTACGTAGTAAGTATTGTGTTATGATACATTTTTGTTTGCACAGCAAGTGTTGTGTTATGATAAAAGATTTTTGACACAGCAATTGTTGTAATGATACAAGGTTTTTGGACAGCAAATATAAATGTTATGATACAATATTATTTGCCTAGCAATTGATGTGATATGATGCAAGATTTTTGTGAGTAGCAAATGTATTATGATACAAGATTTTCCTGTGTAGCAAATATTGTATTATAATACAATATTCCTGCAACAGATGTTTGTGTTTTAATACAAGATATTTTAGGCGGCCATATTGTGTTATGATACAGGAGTTTTTGTGCATCAAATGTTGTTATGATACAAGATTTTTTTTTGTGCTGCAAATGTTGTGTTATTATACAAGATTTCTTTTATGTGTGTTTAGCGAATGTTATGATACAAAATTTTTTGCATAGAAAATGTTGTGTTGTGATACAAGATTTCTTGTGTAGCAATTGTGGTGTTATGATACACGAATTTTTTCCACCAAATGTTGTGATATGATATAAGATTTTCTTGAGAAGAAAATGTTTGTTTATGCTACACAATTTTTTATATATTTATTTATTTTATTTTGCAGGAAATGTTTTCGATACAAGATTTTTTCGTGCAGTAAATATTGTGTTATGATACAAGGTTTGTTGTGCAGTAAATGTTGTGGTATAGTACACGATTTTTTGCAACGAATATTGTGTTATATAAGATATTTTTACATAGCAAATGTTGTGTTATGATGCAATATCTTCTGTGCAAGCAAATGTGTTATGATACAAAATTTTTCGTGCAACAAAATTTATAATACAAAATTTAATGCTTAATAATTTTTGGTTATAAAACCTGATTATTTGCGTAGTAAATGATGTTACGATACAAGATTTTTGTGGTGGAAATATTCTTATGATACAAGATTATTTGCGCATCAAATGTTGTGTTATGATACAAGAGTTTTTTTTTTCTTCTTCTTCTTTTGCAGCAAATGCTGTTTTATGATGCAAGATTTTTTGTGCAGCAAATGTTGTGTTATGATAAAAGATTTTTTCTGCAGCAAATGTCGTGTTATGATATAAGTATTTTTGTGCAGCAAATGTTGTGTTATGATATAATATTTTTTATGCAGCAAATGTCGTGTTATGATATAAGATTTTTTGTGCAGCAAATGTCGTGTTATGATATAAGATTTTTTGTGCAGTAAATGTTATGTTATGATATAAGATTTTTTGTGCAGCAAATGTTGTATTATGATATAAGATTTTTTGTGCAGCAAATGTCGTGTTATGATATAAGTATTTTTGTGCAGCAAATGTTGTGTATTGATATAAGATTTTTGTGCAGCAAATGTTGTGTTATGATACGCGAATTTTTTTACAGGAGATGTTGCATGATACAATACTGTATCATGCAACAAGGTTCATTGTGCAGCAAATGTTGTGTTATGATACAAGAATTTGTGTGCACCAAATAAAAAGACATCACGTAAGTTAAGCCCCATCTGTTGTTACAAGATACATTCGCGTTGTTAAAAGAATCAGCCAGCGGCTGTAACAACAACAGTAAAATTAATAACACTAAAAATACACAGAGAAAACTACTCCATAAGGTGTACATGCAATGAAATTAGGCCTGTAATATCCTGACTTCTTGCTCGATTGGCATACACAAATGTAGTATAAATACTTTGGTCTTTGTTGTAGAAAACTTACTTTAGGGATGTTGGAGAGTTGTTGAAATTATATAAAGAAAAAGAAATATTTACGTTACACACACACACACACGCACACACACACACACACACGCACACACACACACACACACACACACACACATATATATATATATTATATATATATATATATATATATATATATATAGTATATATAGATATATATTGTATGTATGTGTATAAGGCAGAAATTTTTAGCCGATTGCTTTCGGCTTTTAATAAGATATGTGCCATGAGTATGAAAGTGTGTGCATTTCCTAAGCCCCAAATAGGTTTAGGTATAGGCAAGAGTTTGGATAGCATTCCGAGACTACATAACGAATCCATATCAACCCCCCCCCACCCCCCCCCCCCCTCCCCCCCCCCCAAAAAAAAAACGTCTACAGTGAATACTTATAGACTTAATGAGAAAGCGATATGGTTCTCATAGAAGCTCCTCAAAAGATTACGACACTGTTGAGTAATTGTGTGAGTGCGGATGAAGTGTCGTGAGAGATGAAGTTTAGCCAACACCCCAACGCCCCTCCCGAATATCCATCACGCCATTAATTAGATGGGAAGTGGATCGGCAAATGATGAAATGTGCTGATGACCTCAACAGCAGCTCATCTGTCTTCTTCTCCCTCAGATATTAATATTCATCGGGGTCGTCATTTATCAGCCATTAATGAATCTTATGAAGTTTGAAGTCTTTATGTAGTGACTTTATATCTTTTTTATCTTATGTTCGAAACTTGATATAGCAGTCTTTTAACAAAAATGAATAAGTTTTACCTAATGAGAATACTTCGGCAATTTCTGTTTATTTTTGTGTTCGATTATCGACCTGGGTGGTTGGGGTTATCATAAGCTATTGTAATGAAAATTTCATTGATATGCGCTAAAATGTATTTTTATGAATACTTTTTTTTTGTGTTTTAATACCTTGCAAATTTAGAAAAATTCACCACCATTATTTATTAATCAGTTTTCAAAATTCAAAAACCAAATCAAAGTTTATATCATAAAGGATAAAATCGCTCGAATAAAATTATCAAGTTAGGCTTTGCTTACTCTTGAAAGACTAAAATAGTAAATCGCACCAAAAATACAGAGGGATATTAGATATTATATGTAGAAAAATAATACAATTAAAATGTAAAATTAACATGATAAATTATTCCCAAATAATTACTGAATATGATGCTTTTTAAAGTATTCAAATCTAATAATATATATATATATATATATATATATATATATATATATATATATATATATATAATCTATATATATATATATATAAATATATTATATATTAAATCTAGGCTAAAACAAATCTATGGGATAAAAACGTAGAGCCTTTATTTCCACAAAAGAACTGACGTGGAACAAGAAGCAAAATGAATTGGAAATCCCAAAAACATCAAATCAATCTTCGTAGTCTTCATCTCAATTAAAATGTCACACTCCCTGTCCTTAAAAACACATCACTTCAGTAAATTTTTCATTTTTTTCCAAAAACTAAGAGATAAAAGTGTTAGTCAGAGAATTCATTTAATGTGGCGACATTCGAATCCATCTGAGGAAAGCAACCACAATTATCATAAATAAAATGAAAATAGATACGCACACAATAAAATAGAAAAGCATAATTATGTCACAGGAGGAAAAGAAAATGCTTTTCACTGCACTTCGGCTTCCTTCGCGGCATCTGTAAAATGTTCAATTATTTAACAAAGTCTTTCGTTACTATTACCTCCCTAGATGGATCTTTTGCACTTTCCTCTCGGCCTCCTTCCACGTATTACTCAAAAGTTTCTCGACCTAGAACAGCCGCTCTTCGCCTGCGGTCTCATTATATTACACCATAAGGAGCCTATTGTTCGCACGTACGAACACATTAAATTGTTCTTGTGGGTACCATGAACAAGCCTTGTTTGTCGTACGAACAGACAGAATTCTTTGCATTTTTCTGCCATCACGGTCACATGACTCTACCAGCAGCTAATTCAACTTCAACACTCATTCTCTCGCCTCCGAGGCTTGATAATGTTTTGCCTTCGTCGGCGGTGCCGTTCATCCACCCAAAGTATTCACTGATATCTGGAAGCTTTTCCACAACACCAGCGACTGTTTGTTGAACATTCCAATCGGTTCGCAACAAAGTCCGTTGCACCCTATATCTAAATTTCTATCGTTTTCAGTATTGCAGTTAACACGACTCGGCCACCCCATTCATGCCCCTCCTGGTCATTCCTAGTTCCACATAATTTATCCTGCCACATGATTCAAGGCAACTTCCGACGCTGGTTTCTTCCTACCCGGTCAGCTACACCCAACTTTAACGGCCCCTGCAGTGCGTACTGTGATCATCATTATCCCCAACATAATGGTGATCACTGGGACTGTGCAATATTCTGCGATGAAAAATCCGTCCTCTTCATCTTACTTCAGTGGAGGAACCGTTGCTGTACTTGAATATCCGAAATTCCCAAACAAATGCTTCCTGCACCCTCCTCGTAGAAGTATCGTAGATCCGCCTCTTCAGCCTCAGACCTCAACCTGAAACGACTCCACACGAGCCATTGAAGATTTACGATCCCTGTAGTAGTAGTAGTAGTAGTAGTAGTAGTAGTAGTAGTAGTAGTAGTAGTAGTATTGTAATCCGTGTCCTCGTCGCCCATGGTGAAGACCATACATATGGCGCAGTAGATCCCTAAGTTGTTTCTGCTGTCACCACTTGGGAATTCTCTTAAGTCATCGTGTGTCAGTGTTTCGTCATGAACAAGTTCTAGCTGACGCCCTGAAAATTCTGTCAAGTCTATGTATTTTTAGAAAGAAAATGCTACTTCCACACACGTAGCTGTCATGAACTAACACAAATCCTGCCTCATAGTCAATTACTAAAAATTGAAATTCCACATTAAAAATAAACATGGTCTCTATCCACTGACCCTTTTAAAATTACTGGAAAAGGCTATTTATCATTAACTGACAACTGAACAATTAACACCCTTCCCAGGGGAGGAGTACAATTTCAAAATTACTGGAAAAAGCTATTTACCATTAACTGACAACTGAACAATTAACCCCTTACCCAACAAGTACACCAATAAAACCCTGTAATGTTTATACAACTAATCTCCAGCAAATATTATGTTCAACCCCCATTTATATGTTATGTATCCCAAAAAATTAAATTTTACAACACCCCTGAAAATAACGTCACACCCCCAAAAAAAACTATGTAAAAACAAAACCATTAACACCACTTAAACCCAGTTACAGATTTATCCTATAAAAAAAAAAAATTGAACTCATTCACCATATTACCAAACGTATTTTGCATTACACGCAACCAAAAAGTTATCATCACAACCAAATCAGTAGCAATCCATGTATAACCCCCTACATTCCTCATAACTGAACTTCATCATCTAAAATGCTAGAGAGAAGAAAAACCCTATGAGTGTTCAACTCTAAAGAAAAACATCGACAATAGTCTCATTTAGGAGGACCTCTCAACGTCGTCAGCACCAAACGACCTGTTTATTCCAAAATCTGCAAACAGCCATGTTCCCCTGTCTAACAACTTCATAATTCTCGAAGTCACCATTAGCCTCAAAGAAAAAAACTCACTAATGCCGCAAATTCATATTAATCCCCAAAAAGGAAATCTTCACTAACCACTAATCAGCACTAGTACCAAAAAATATCCACCTCCAATATATAACTACCAATATAAAAAACCCTGTCTCAGGCTAAATACACTAAGCCACTCTAAAACCACCATAATATATAACACCAAAGAAAACCACCTCGGTGGGATATAATCTCAGAAAACCAATATTCATGAATTATTATCCATAAATTACCAAAATAACATGTGACATAATCTCATAAGACCACAAGCTGCCAAAGACCATAAAACCACAAAACCACAGTGAACCAGTACCACCGATCACCACCCCATTGCCTCATAAAACCACAGATCACCATCCAAAATATCACCACCAAAATCATCACCAACAAAAATCATAACCACAAAATCATCACCATCATAAATAAAAAATGCCACATTTATCATCACCTTGCTAGTATCACCATAGTATTCAGCATATAGCACCAAAGGATATTCAACCCCCCCCCCCCCCCCCCCCCCCCCCCCCCCCCCCCCCCCCCCCCCCCCCCCCCCCCCCCCCCCCCCCCCCCCCCCCCCCCCCCCCCCCCCCAGAAAACTCTCATATAGCTCTCAACTCTACGGTATTTCCAACATTGTTTCACCCAAATTATTCCATTATCACAACAATTACCCCAAACATTTACGCCAAATCGCCACAGTTGCACATAATAAGAAAAATAGTAAAAATAAAAAAAATAGAGTTAAAGAAGACTGAGTAACAAAAACATAAACTCTACAGGTCTTCCACATTTCACCATCCATTTGTGAAACATAGAGAGAGAACAAAATGCATAACTGCACAGTTTCCCCTTTTTACCATTTTTTCGTCTTCTTGATCTTAGATATATGAATTAATCTAGACAGACATGTCTTCTCATCCAAGACTAAAAACCTGTTTCCTCTCTTTTATACAACCAATAACCCTAACTTTTTTTTTTTTTTTTTTTTTTGACCTAACTTATAATTGATTTCAATTCTCATATTAACCTTCAAGAAAACATTATCCCTAACAGCAACTTTAACATCTAATGGTTTCCCATTGCTTCTTTCAATAATTTCTCGTGTCTTCGAATGGAGATTATGGCTGAGACAAGCGTGTCTCTCTTTTGTTATAGAGATTAATGCCCTAATTTTACCTTCCATACGGGAAGGTATAGGGTACAAATCAAATGTGCCTCACGCTTTGCAACCAAATAATGCTTTAAATGGAGACATTTTAATAGTAGCACTGACCATAGTATTAATGATATGCCTAACTGTATCTGTGTATCGATCCCAGTTGCTATCGTTGCCACCTATAGTTTTCCTGAGCGCCTTGAGCACCTTTCTGTTTGCTTGTTTACACAACCCATTTGCTTCCGGTCTGTATGGAATGATTGTTACTTTCTGCATCTCCATAACTTCTGCCAGACTCTCTAAGGTCCTATTTACTAATTCTCTGCCATCATTATTCAACAAAACCTTGTGTACCCCTTAACAACATATAAATCCATTGAAGAATACCACAGCTACTTCTGTGGTATTCTTCAATGGATTAATGCTTCTTCTGCAGGTTAATGGTTTAGAGGTAAAATTTCAACTACCCTCGTCAGTTCATCTATTACCACCAACAGATACCTGTAGACACACCCTGATTCACAGAAATCCCCCAAAATATCCATATGTACTTTTTGAAAAGGTATCAGATATGACCCTAATTTGCAAGAAGTCACCCTTGCAGGTTTGCAAACGTTGTGCACACTGTATTCATTTTCACAAAATTTCCACATCTGCCCAGGTATTCTTCTAAATATAATTATTACACATCTCATTATACATCTTTTCCACCCCCAAATGTGGACAACCAAACTTGCAATGTACTGAGACCACTGGAATTAGGACTTTCGGAATCACGATCTTAGTTGTATCCCCTTTACTGTCACCCACCCTTAATTTATATTTAATTTTCCAAACTAACAGATTACCCCCTAATTCTAAACCTGACAAGGGCAACTTATGACCTTTTGCGTCCGTCAAAATTTCATCCTCATCTTGCCATTGTTCTAAACGACTGATATCCCACTGTATAGAACCACCAGTAACCACCCTAACTTGAAACCCTTCCATATCGTAAAAATTTCTACTATGAGCATCTGCTACCAGATTATGTCTGCCCTCGTATTTGAGCTTTGCATCAAAATCTCTAATTGTTATGAAACATCGAGCTCTTTTTGGTGACAGATCTGGTTAATTAAAAAGATGCAATATGGCTTATGGTCTGTAAGAACTACTTTATTCCCCATTAACAAGCTTGATACTATATCAAATGATTTCTTATCTACTGTAGCCATTAACGTTTCATTGCTACCCTTTATCTTAATTATCCTCCTATAATAACCTATTGGATGGAATTTCCCTTCAAATTTCTGCATAAGGCAGGCACCTATACTCTCCTGACTGGTATCAGTCACTAATGTGAAATCCGGAAATTTTAGGAACGGGGAATTCATTATTGCATCCTTAACTTTCTGAAAAGCTACCTGTTGTGGCTCTCCCCAAGAAAATTTAATGTCCTCCTGCAACACAACTGTTAAAGGAGCTGCCAAGATAGAAAACCATTTATGAAACGATGGAAAAAGCCAGCCATTCCCAAGAAGGAACGGACTTGTTTATTCGTCCTAGGGATAGGAAAATCTGCAATTGCTTTGACTTTATCGTCATTTACTCTTAACTCCCTCCTTAGATATGACATCCTAAATATGTAATCTGCTACTTTCAGAAGTCGCACTTAGCTAACTTGATTTTCAAGCGTGCTAAACTAAGACTCCCAAGAACTATCCTGAGCACTTCCATGCGACGCTCGATCAATCAATATATCATCCTATGTACACAAAGACATTCCTGCCCAATAACCCATGCAAAACTGTGTTCATTAACCTCATAAGAGTCATCTTCAGAAACTCGAAATTTCCCTTGGGCGATGAGAATGCTGTAAATTCCCGACTATCTTCACTAAGAGGGACCTGCAAAAATCCTTGCATAAAGTCTATTGAAGAATATATCCTACGTCCCTCAATTTCCACTAAACGGTCTGATATGCAGGCGACCAGATAACGGTCAGGAATTGTCTTTTCATTCAATTTTCGCATATCTACACGTACTTGGACTGAACCATCAAAAAGGGAAAGTAGTACGGGGAATAAAGATGGGTTTGGTCTCCCCTCTTCAAGATTCACCTTATGTTCTAACACCTTAGTGTGCCATAACTTATCTCCTTTTAAAACAACAATATACCCAAATTCAGACAAAACTTCGTTTAAAGCTTCTATATGCTCCTTGTAGTTTGCATTAGCTAAGTGATCCCTAAATATTTTTCTGCTCATCTGCATTTCCGCCTCTGAAAACTCAGTTTTTCCCTTTGCAGTAGCAACTGAACTACTGTCCTCACTCCAATTTGATACCTTGTTTACCGACACCATACTAATAACACCTATAAATTTTTCACTGCCCTCAATTACACACACCTCCTGGGTCATTTTCACTTTCCTTAACCTGACTTTCACCATAGTCATTGTACCTGGATTCAAAATAACATCCTGCCCTAACAGGCCTTTATATCTATTATCCCTCTGGCCGTCACACAAAGCACACTCCTGTGACTGGTTATCCGCCCCATGTTCCACATCCACATGAATATCACATATATTTATATAAGTATTCCCATACCATCAACCATAACCACTATGTAAGTAACAGTATCACCATTGTTATCAATATCACCGTTCTTACCACAATTATTATCACCAATATCACCGTATTATCAACCCATGTTAATCTCAGTATCCTTATTTTTCTCAGTTCCATGTACATCCACATGTGGCATAAAAACACCCAGTATCCCAACCATTATGCCACTAACACCTTTATGGACCGATATCCTGTTTCTCCTGCATGCTGGATGGCCTCACAAAAGTCTTGTTGCCCAACGCAACCCATTTATCACCAAAAATGGTTCTATTAACATTCGATCACCCAGTGCAAACCTCACTCTTATAAAACCTAAGGTATTTAATCTATGGGCTTGCACATCACACACCGTCTCTGTTTAAGGTTTCAGAGAGTATTGGGAGAACATCGACTCGTATAAACCATAGTCCATTAAGTTAACTGAAGCTCCCGTGTCTATAAAAATGGTATCTCCACATCTCCTAATATTCCTTGCACTATCTCCCTTGCTTTTGGGGCGTCCCCCACGAGACCACAGTGGCACGTACAAGTCATCTGTACCCTTTTTGTTGATCAGCTTTCCAAAACTTTCGCCGATCTCTTGACCCCTCTGAGTGACCTGCTTAGGAAGCTCTTGCATTAGAACTCCCAGAGCTCTGAGGTGTGGGTAGTGCATCCCTCCATTTCTGAGACGGACAAGACCGCCAAAAGTGATCTGCACTTTTGCATGCTCCACAATATTTTACACGGCATAGTTCCTCGGTGTACCCTTGCTCTTTACAATGCAACTGCTGTACGGGATCCATAGATCCCCTCTTATATTCCACTTTTGCACACAATCGGGGGAAAGGGAAACTTTCATGCCTTTGTGTTAAGTTCCTTAGAGCGATCCCATTAAAAAATATGCTATCCATTGTGGGACATTAGGCGTGTTTCTGAACCTGAGAAAAAATCGGTTCCCCATCTGATGTAGTTTCAATATCCTCATCAAAACTATCTACAATGGCGTTTTGGGACATTGTGTAGAAGTCGGGAAAATGCAACAATCTGTGTAAATGGTTTCTGAACCTTGCTCTTTACAATGCAACTGCTGTACGGGATCCATAGATCCCCTCTTATATTCCACTTTTGCACACAATCGGGGGAAAGGGAAACTTTCATGCCTTTGTGTTAAGTTCCTTAGAGCGATCCCATTAAAAAATATGCTATCCATTGTGGGACATTAGGGCGTGTTTCTGAACCTGAGAAAAAATCGGTTCCCCATCTGATGTAGTTTCAATATCCTCATCAAAACTATCTACAATGGCGTTTTGGGACATTGTGTAGAAGCCGGGAAAATGCAACAATCTGTGTAAATTAAAAGGGAGATATTATTATCGTCTACCCATTGGGAATTTTCCAATTTCTGTATTCATTCTCCCACTGCATTAAAAAGCTGAGAACGATGCTCTTTCATGATCTCCTGACCTTTCCTAATCTTGTAAAAACCCCTCAGGTCTTGGACCATATCCCTGTGTTTCTTTGGTCCATAAACTGTCCTCAGAAATGCTTGTAGTTCGGTCCTTACCGGCATTTTGTATACTGAAAACTGTGGCAACGAAGTGCTAAGTTCCCTTTGTTGAAATCTAGTAAGGCCTTTGCCTCCCTAAACACCTCTACATATTTTTTAATTCCCTTGGCATTCAATGAAAATATGTACTGCTGTGAATTAACGCCATCAACCCAGAAAAGGGTGAACCGCCACTACAATATTACTGACTTTATGCAACAAAGTGTGGTCTGTATTGTCTCCTTCCGCCAATTTTTCTCTCTTAGAGAAACCCTTAGTATTCAGGATTCGGCCTGACCTCAGTATCATTAGAATGCCAACAATATTTCC
>NC_087207.1:84050214-84052714 GCF_015104395.2 Macrobrachium nipponense
GTTGTTCTCAGAACTAACAGTTGGAAGAAAAGGAGAACTAGAGGGACAAAACCTTGTTGAAAAACCACAATAATTTTCCCAGTGGACCAGTTGATTATTCCATTCCTTGTTGTGCTCGTCAGTGAGTGGAATTGACATCATCCCCCATTTGGGAACATGAAATGTCCCCTGTCTTTTTCTGAACAAATAATTGGAAGAACAATAGAGACAGAAAACTCAGCACTCTCCAACTAGGCTGGGTCTCCCTACAATAAAGCTTTCTCTCCTACTGATGGGTACGTAAGGTTCAAAGGGGTTGCAATCCTGCCTGTCACCCTTTTTCATTTCTACAACTAACCACCAAAAGCACTGTTTTTGTATCTTCACAGATAATCCAGCTACGGGCTGATCTAGGAGCAAGAGCCAGTGCCAGCACAAGGCTGGCTTAATCTTCAACAACAACAACAACAACTTCGTCGAGGAAAGTACCAAGGAATTAGGGTGGAGGTAGGACTAGCTTATCAATGCCTTCCGTGATCTTGTCAGTACGGAGTGGCCTTGACACCATCGTCCATCTGGCAACATCAAATATCCCCATGTTCTCAGAAATTGAAGAACCCGGCCCGGACATTGTATTGGCAGAACTTCACCAAAAAACACACGAAGAATTGGTATAGGGGGAAGGGGCAGGAATGGTTCTGTAGCCTCCTTTCGCAACACAAAAGAATCCGCGAAGGGAACAGCAATCAGTTAATGGAGAGAATTATTTGGTTTGAATAGAATGTGCAGTAATATTGAACAACTGTCATTTACGTGTTATTGGAAAGCCAGGGGGATGCTCGTCTCCCGTCAGACCTAGAGATTCCAATTCGGAAGCTGGGAGCAGCATTTGCAGGCAAGAGAGTTTAACGGGATTATCTTGCCTGAATAGTTTCGTGGATAACGGAAATGTGTTGAGTGAACTTTACGGTCTCCTTGTTATACAGTGTACCACACACACACACACACACACACACATATATATATATATATATATATATATATATAATATATATATAATATATATATATATATATATATATATTATATTATATATATATATATAATTATATATATATATATATATATATATATATATATATATATATATATATATATATTATCTATATATATATATATATGAATTCTTATCATATCACCGTGATTCATATACATACAATAAGCTACAAATGTCCTTTAATACGCAATTCGCTTTACCTCGTAATTAACATATTTTCATATAATTATGTTGACCTATGCGGAATATTTAAGTTGATAATAATTTCTTTCTCCCGCGGACAAACAGAGGAGAAATCAGGACTGCAGTGTGGTTATCGACTCGGCCAACATGTGAGGTTTATAAGTTGATATCAATTCCGAGCCTACAAATCTCTGTCGAACTCAGGTATTTGTAATTAGAATCGATATCCAACCCCCTCTGCCATTTTAACCAAGTCGAACGTTTGCTGCACGTAACCATGTAATGAATTCTTATCACATCACCGTGATTCATATACATGCATTAATCAACAAATGTCCTTTAATATCCAATTCGCTCTTCCTTGGAATTAATAAATTTTCATATATGTTAACCGAGGGGGTTGGATATCGAATCTAATTACAAATACCTGAGTTCGACAGAGATATGTAAGCTCGGAATCGCTATCAATTTATGACCTCACTTGTTGGCCGAGTCGACAACTACACTGCAGTCCTGATTTCTCCTCTTGTTTGTCCGCTGAGATTCAGAGCCTTTGTCGCGGTGTTTTTCCGGAATAACTTTTTCTATGTATTTGACAAAGATTTTACTTAGCCATAGTATACTTTACATCCTTACCTAATTTTCGACAGCATTCATTATTACTTACATTAGAAAAAAAGTATATTTATAAGAGTAAAATAAAGCAGCCGAAGCTAGCGGCGGAACACACTAATGTATGAGTTCAAAGTTATTCATGACTTGAACATACGACTCCTCCCACAAGGTGATGACGACAAATAGCTGTCTCTGAAATTTTGAATGAATATTCGTACCTTATCAAGGTTTCAAGAATGGCGGCTATGATAAGTCATTGCCCCTTTGGTTGAAGGACAGCTATTTTGATTCGACTTGCACAGTTGTTTAGAAGTGAGGAGGCTCGTGGCAAACCCTACGTAAACTTGAACAGGTAAATGAATATTAGGGTCCTTTTTTGGGTAAGGAATAAACCTGGACATCCAAGGCTACCAAGTTTTCGTCTTTTGTTGACCTTCATAAGGTACAGAAGATGATTATAAATGCTCTATTTATTACAATGATCGTCACTGTCATATTAGGAAAAATATGAAAGGAGTTACGACTAATGCCAAAATTTTCTTCACTTTGTTAATTGATTTTTAATTATATATTTTTTTCAAAGTAGAAATAGAGATAGAAAGTAATTTCCCTGATTACTTGTGGAAACCCTTTTCTTGAAGGTTTCTAGCACTTGACCGAATGGCA
>NC_087207.1:84055214-84057714 GCF_015104395.2 Macrobrachium nipponense
GTTTAACGAAAGATTGCAATGGTTCTGGTGATTATAAGTTTAACACCGACTTCTTGTAGACATCACCAGCAAACTCAGAGGAATAGCTTTCGAAGATTAATAGCAAAAGAATAATTAATTGCAAAATTAAAACACTAAGATCATTTTTCTAAATTACCCCTAAGCATTTAATTAAAAAGTCATTTCGAGGTTTTAAGTCCATTTTCTTATGACGCTGAAAGTCATCCTATTCTTTTTTATTGTAATTACTC
The DNA here is from genome assembly GCF_015104395.2 of Macrobrachium nipponense. Lineage (NCBI taxonomy): Eukaryota > Metazoa > Arthropoda > Malacostraca > Decapoda > Palaemonidae > Macrobrachium > Macrobrachium nipponense. The sequence continues at coordinate 84,055,466 of NC_087207.1, forward strand.
GGAGCGTTAATGAGCGAATGATTAAATGCGATTTGGCGAGCGAGAGACAATTTATTTGGTAAGAAATGCAACGCCGCTTGTAATTGTCTTCTGTTTACGAAGGCATAATGAGCAGATAGTCTCTCAGAATAGCTATTAACTTTGTTTTTAATTGGAAAGTGGTGACCTTATGATGAGATAATACAGTAGAACATCAGCATAACGGACGCTTCCGTAGTCTGACCTGTCCGATAAGTAAATTCAGTCCGTTAAGTAACGAAGACCTTGCTTTATGAGTTGTGTTTGGATATTGTCTAGATTACTTACAGATAGCAGCAGTTCCACCCAGCTTCCTACCCATAAACTAATCAGGTTTAACGCATGACTCTGAATCTGAGACGTTTTTTCTAAAATTGTATTACGTCAAAATTGGCACATAATAAAGTAAATATTATATATATATAAATATATATATATATATATATATCTATATATATATATATATATATATATATATATATATATATATATATATATATATACATATAAAAACCCAAATACATATTCATGTTCATATACACACACACACATATATATATATATAATATATATATATATATATATATATATATATATATATATATATATATATATTATATATATGTATTATTACTTTACTACTATTGCTGGCCAATTTTGACGTAATACAATTATTTAGGGTAGGAACTGGGTGGAACTGCTGCTATCTGTAAAGTAATCTAGAACAATATCCAAAAACAACTTATAAAGCAAGGTCTTCGTTACTTACGGACTGCATTTACCTATCGCACAGGTCAGACTACGGAAGCGTCCGCTATGCTGAGGTTCTACTGTATTTATACATCAAAAGGTCACCAGTTTCCATTAAAAACAAAAGTAAATAGCGGTGCTGAGGGACCATCTGCTCATTATGTCTTCGTAAACAGAAGACAATTACAAGCGGCGTTGCATTTCTTATCAAATAAATTGTCTCTCGCTCGCCAAATCGCATTTAATCATTTCGCTCATTAACGCTCCGAGTAATTACAATAAAAAAAAAAAAAAATAGGACGACGCGTCAGTAAGAAAAAATGGACTTAAAACCTCGAGATGACTTTTTAATTAAATGCTTAGGGGTAATTTAGAAAATGATCGTTGCGTTGTGCTTTTGCAATTAATTATTTCGACATACCAGAGTCATTCAGTAGGAATGAATTGTAAAGGAGTGAAGTTGAAAATTTTAGCATAATTTTTTTGATGTTGGTGTACTTAGCTATATGCTGAAGAGGATATGCTTGCTACAATTTTAAGTTTGTTATATAATATATATATATATTTGTTATATATATTTATATAAATATAATATCTTATAATAATATATATATATTATATATATTACATATAACCTCTTTTTCATAACCTTCATTTTCTACAACATTTGGAGTTAACAGCTAGGGCTACCAACCAAATTTTTACCATAGACTCCCCATCACCCAAGGAAAGGTTCTAGTCAAATGTCCGAAATTCAAGGGCAGTTTCTATGGTGGTCATAACCCCTCTTTTCCATCGACACTCTTTGGTCATCATTATAACAGTACACCACCAGAGTGAACATTGAGTGGCCATTCTTCTTCTCTTGCCAGTTGAAATGGGTAAAGAGAGGAGAAGCCTAGTTTAACATACTTTAATTATGATATTGTGCCACTCCTGGATGACACATGCAATGATAATCATTCCATACGTCCTTCAAACAATATATAATTAGATTTCTTGCCACATGTTAAATACGACATCGTCTAGTAAACTCTGTTCTATTTTAAACTTATTGTTGATTTATTTGTTAGTTCTTATTGGCGTCGCAACGATGAGGTTATTGATGCCGTTTAAACCTTCTTAATTTTTAATAAGATTGGTATTATGGAATGTAGTTTTGATGTTCTCCATCTTCGTCATTATTTTTGATATGGTAGTTTCTAAACTGTAGCAGCATTACCCTTATTAATAGTAGTAGTAGTAGTAGTAGTAGTAGTAGTAGAAGTAGTAGTAGGAGGGGTAGGAGTGGGAGGAGGAGGATGAGTTGGAGTTGTTGAAGTAGTAGAAAGACAAATAATTATTGTACCTTAAACCAGGTCTCCTCTTCTCTTTGCTCTACCACTTCAACTGGGAAGAGTGAAGAACGACTACGTCTAAAGTTCACTCTGGTAGTGGCGAACTAATGCCATCTATTACAGTTAAAATGATAATCAGAAAGT
>NC_087207.1:84062714-84065214 GCF_015104395.2 Macrobrachium nipponense
TATACTCCTGTTCACCGTAATTGCGTTACTATTATTATTATTATTAGTTATTATTATTATTATTATTATTATTATTATTATTATTATTATTATTATTATTATTATTATTATTAAAGACAATGGCAGCATCAGTGGAATAGATTTTATGTATGGTATTTTCATTTCTTCTTATCATCAGGGCTGATATTAGTTAATAGCTGGCCGATGTTCATATTCTGGAGAAGGAAGTGGCTTCTAAAAATATTAATTTATTCATATCATAGCAAAATGTGGCGTGCGATCGCCGTAGAGTTCGCATATTGCAGAGACTGGAAGTCAGGATTTGCTCCCGTTTGTAGAATATTCTTCGTCGTTTTCGAAGGGCGTAACGGAATTCAAACGTTTCCTGGTCTTCTTGATTTTATATATTATCAGTTTAACCTTTTTCACAGGGTCCTTAGGGGAGACGTTCCTTTATATGCGAAGGGCTTGCTGGTTCTGTTTGTATTTCCTGTGAAATACTCCCTTATAAAAGAGAATGATGTCTTCAAGGGCGGCAGGGTGAGGCTACTGCTGAAACCATTTATCAATGTTTCTTTGCATGCATTTTGTGATATCCCAGTTGGAATACCCATTGTTAATTAAAACCTAGGCGACATACTCTAATTCAGTGTGTGTGTCCTTCCAAGAAGAGTAGTGTGAGAGAGCTCTCCTAATGAAGGCACTGATTGCAGTGCACTTGTATCTCTCTGGACACTCACTCTTGCCATTCAAGCACATACCCAGGTTCATGGGTTTCGTATATACTTGCGTTACGAAGTGCTCCTCTTGCTGCCTGACGAGGACGTCAGGGAAGGGGAAATGATGATCACAGGAATGTTGAGTCTACTGTGGTTATGGAATGCTTGTCACAGGTACTCCATTTCTTCCACCGTGCTGGCGCTTATGAAGGTGTCGAACAATATACTAGACATACTATATTGAGGGTTTTTCGATGGTGGTGAATACCCGATGTTCCACAGTACCCACATAGAAGTTGGTGAAAAGTATTCTGAAGGGGAAACCCATCACTACACTGTCTTTGTGTATGTACATATGGCCTCTGTGGGTGGAGGAAGGGGCCTTTTTTGTACAAATCTCGATGAGTGTTCGGAGTGCATGTTCAGGGATATTTAATGGGGGCTTGGAGTCGTCTCTATATACACGAACCAGAATTATCTGGATTTTCATCCACGGGGACGTTCGTGAAGAGGTACTCCATGTCCATCGATGATAATTCCTCCTGTCATCTGGAACATAAGGAGTCCAAATAGCATTCAATTTCTTCTCAAGCTGGTATGTAGGGGCGGGAATCTGGCTAATAATTGGGCGTAACGGGTTCCCTGGTTTATGGGTTTTAACATGCCCGTATATGTAGCCAAGGTTGTTCCCTGCAATAGGCAGCAAGTGAAGGGCATTGGAAGCTATATTGACAGTCTCGATGATCCTATTAGTATCACATTTTATGCCATCTACCGGGTTGTTAGTGATCCTCTGAAATTTACTGCTGTCTGCCAGTATCTTATCCAACTTGAGGTGGTAGTCTTCAGTGGGAATGAGTACAGATGCGTCGGTTTTCTCGGCCCAACGGACGGTGACCTCCTCTTTAGCTCCTGGAGGCCCTAAACATCGGAAAGGAGAGATCTAGCCTCAACACCACACAAGAAACTCCCCTCATCCCGACGATGCTGCCCGTTAGCACACCAGAGCCGATCGAACGAACCAATCAGGTGGTGGCCCCATCTACTGGCAGTGACCTCCCCAATACCACCCTTCCAGTCTCCAAAGACCGCACGCGAAGACAAGGGCGAGCATCCAACTCTGGGAAACGGGTTCACTCAGGGACTTAATCCCCTGATCCAGCCAATAAAAATTCAGCTCTCACAAGACAGCACACCCGGGATACTATAAATACCGTCTAATGACCCCATTCCAACCGGAACAAGGCCACCCTGACTTGAGAATGAACCGATGATACAGTTGGAAACGTTTGAATTCCGCTACGCCCTTAGAAAACAACGAAGAATATTCTACACACTAGAACAAATCCTGATTTCCAGACTGCAATTTGTGCACTCTACAGCGGTAATGCGTCACTTTTTGCTATCATAAGAATAAATTTATATTTTTAGAAGCAATTTCCTTATCCAGAATATGAACATCGGCCAGCTATTAGCTAATATCAGCCCTGCTGGGAAGAAAATAATAAGAATTGAAAAGACCATATATAAAATCAATCCCACTGATACTGCCATTGTCTTTAACAAAACATGTTTGAGAGAAGGTCTCCTACCTTCATATGATAATAATAATAATAATAATAATAATATAATAATAATAATAATAATAATAATAATAATAATAATAATAATAATATTATTATTATTATTATTATTATTATTATCTTATTATTATTATTATTATTATTATTATTATTATTATTATTATTATTATTATTATTATTAAAAGAACAACGCATTAA
>NC_087207.1:84070214-84082714 GCF_015104395.2 Macrobrachium nipponense
TATATATATATAATATATATATATATATAATAATAAATATATTTATATATTGTGAGGAAATGCCAAGTATCTGGTTACTACACTAACTAATCATGAAACAACATTAATTTATCACAAAAATCAAGAAAATTAATTATTTCAACTGAAATTGAAAAGTGTTAGGTATTAACTAAAATTTGGAAATTAATCCACAAGTGCTAAAAGCAATAAAACTTGAAAAGAATTCTAAGTAAATGCAAATTAATTCACAAGTGTTAAATTTAGCTAAATATGCAACGATTAACTAATGAAAATAATTAAGTTAATCAAATTGTGAATATAAATAAAACCACAGAAAAATGTGGAAAATACAACATTGCAAAATGAAAGTATTAATCACACAGAAAAACACATTTCAATAAGGAAAATTGACACATGCACAAAAAATCTGTTCAATAAGAAAAGTGGATAAATGTACAAGTATCATTTCAAAAAGTAATAACACAGAACATAAAAATTTTGCAATGTGTAAAAACTGAAATAGTATCACCAAACCACTGTAAATATTTTTTTAGGAGTCACCAATTCACTGTAAATATGTTTTTTAAGTTGCAACTAAGAAACCAATTATATTTCTGCTGCAGCTAGCTCCAAAATTCACATTAAACATAATTCATCATATTTCAAAAAAGAAAGGCGCCATTACACACTTTTACAATGTTTGTTCAGATTCTACAACAAGCACTAAGCAACATTAAACAATCTAAGAAATACAAAATCTAAAATTTACACACACACACACACATATATATATATTATATATATATATATATATATATATATATATATATATATATATATATATATATATATATATATATATATATATATTATATATATATATATATATATATATACTACATATATATATATATATAATTTCATGAAATGTTCATCTGTAAAAATGTGTATGTAATAAGTACAGAAACAGAAATTTTACTTAATGGGTTTTTATAATAAGATGTAATAATAATAATAATAATAATAATAATAATAATAATAATAATATCAATAATAATAATAAATATTTTTTAACCAAAAATTTTTATTCACGTAACAGCCGCGCCCTGGAAACTATAATTGAACGAAATAAAACGTACCATTAAGTTAGCATTATGAAGGATTTATCTTTATCAAGAATCAGAGTCTCTCTTTCATTATTAGAGGATAGACTCTGGGATCCTCCAAATGTGGTTATCGAAATAAAAAAGAAGAACTACAAAAAGGAGTCAGACGCAAAACGAGAGAAGTTTCCTTTCGAAGGAGGCGAAAGACTAGAATCGTAAAAATCTTAAAGAAGTTGATAGTGGGGGATCTGTGGAAAATGGGGAGGAGTGGAAGTAAAATGATGATTTTTTTTTTTTTTTTTTTTTTTTTTCTTTTTTTTTTTTTTTTTTTTGCAACTTTGGAACTTATATCTATAAAACTACTCTATTCTTAATTAAATTTGATTTTAATAAAATTTCATATCTTTCATTTAAATTGCATTCAAAATGAATTATATTAAATGTAAATGACTTAATTTAATATAATTCAAAAGTAGTTTAATTTCACTTGAATTTAATTCAAAACCTATTTAATTTCATTTAAATTTTTATTCAACTCAATTCAAGTTTAACTTAAATCAATTTGGTTCTATCTGCAGATGCACCTATCATGTAGTTAGCATCTAGTAAGTTTGACTCCAAAGTGATTATATTAGAATACCATTAAATTCGAAGGAACCCTGGAAAATTAATTCAAAAAGCATCAAATGTGAAACTCCCTCCTAAAAAAAATTAATACATTAAAAAAAAAACACACTAACTACTGGAAACGTCCTATTAGTCAATACGTCTCTCGCGAAAGGTAATAAAATCATAAAGAAACCCCACGCCAGAAAAAAAAAAAATACAGGAAAAATATCCAATCAGTTAATTCGTCACTCGCCATAATATTTATTTGAAAAACATCAAAGCAGAAATCATCCCCGACACCAACCCACCCGGGTCCCCCACCCCTTAAAAACAAAAAAACAAAATTGGTTTTTAAAAACATCAAAGGCTAAGATCATCCTCACCCCACCACAGAAAAAAAAAAAAAAAAAAAAAAAAAAAAAAAAAAAAAACACTCAACCACTGGCAAAACATCCACTCAGCCAATTGGTCACTCCCCAAAAAAAATTATTTTGTAAATTATCAAATGCGAATACCTTTCCCCCCCACCACTCCCGCAAAAAGCTACCCACTGGGAAAACATCCAGTCAGCCAATTAGTCACTCGCGAAAATATTGGTTTTGAAAATATCAAAGGCGAAGATCATTCCCACCAGAATCAAAGTATGTAGGGTCTGCTCAACTCGGCAGTGGGGGCGGAGCTAATACTGTGACGTCACAAGAGTAACACTTCCGTGCTTATCCATTGAATTACTTAAAGAACCTTTAGTTTTTATACATTTAAATCCATATCACTTAGTGTTTTTGATAAAATTTATAAAATTATTTGCTTACTTATATACTGGTTTGCACTGATTTGCTGTATTCTCTTCAAGTCCATCTTTTATAACATGGACAACTCTCTCTCTCTCTCAGGTAGTAATATTATCAAGATTATAAATAATTGTTAAGAAATGTATTAGTTCTGTCACTGTGTACATACCTCACTTTGAAAAGCAATTTTTTTTTATTTATGCTAAAGGTTACAAATGGTGATTAAATTATATTTTCCAAATTGTTGATTTTGATATACTAATTTTTATGCAATAAAATACATAGGAAATATGGGATCCAGGCAGTGTAAAAAAATGTAGTTGCATTTGCACTATTTGACCACAAAAAAGAAACAGTATCAAAAGTATAAGAACTACATCATATACGATATGAGGTATCAAAGGAATAAATGATGGAGACAATGATACAGGGAACACATTTCCGGAAAATTTCTCTTAGCACTTCATATCACTAAAATATAAATCCGATCACATAAGTTTATATATAACATAACTGTATACATAAAGGTAATAATTATGCATGCCTTAAAACGATTATAATATTTTCGGGAAAAAGTACAAAAAGGTATTCGTCAGTCTGGCTGGATGTAATTGATATGACGTTTCACAAGGGGCGTTTCAGATCTCCCACGAACGCTTATTTTTTATAATTTTTGCGTGTAGATAATTTTTCCCGTGCGCGCTTATGAGTTTGAAAGTAATTGTAATTGTAAAGTGTCATATAACAATTGAAAAGGCATTCTTTGTACTTTTACGTGGTAATGGCAAAATAATAATAAGATGAAATTTTTATAAGAAAAGTGTGGTAAATATAAATAAAAAAAAAATTATGGTCCGTCTTTGACCTAGAATTCCTCGAAAAATTTCTGCGAAACACATCAATTTATTTATGCATTAGTAAATTTATCAGTTGGTCTAATCCATTTTTTTCCAGTTTCTATATATCATCATCCCTTAGTCAGATACGCCTACGAAACGAAGAATGTAATTGCACATTTTTGTGTGTGTAGATAATTTGTTCTGTGGGTTTGAAAGCAATCGTAATTGTAATGTGTAATATTCACTTGAAAGAGCATTCTTTGTACTTTAACCGTAGCATACGGCAACCTGTAATACGATGAAAATTTATATAAAAAAACGCCATTGCAAAAATAGTTATATAAAAATGTTATCGCAAATATAGTTTCATAAAGATATGGTCATTTTGTAGTAACGGATGACGTTTCACAAGGGGCGGGGGATAGGTTTTAGTACCGCCTCATGAGCAGACGAGTTACATTGACTCTGATTCCCACCCACCAAAAAAAAAAAAAAAAAAAAAAAAAAAAACGAAAAAAAAAAACAAAATAACCATAGGAAAAACATCCAATCAGCCAATTAATCACTAGAGAAAATAAATCAATTTGAAATATATCAAATGCGATAATCTCCAACCCCAAAAAAAACACTAAACATTGGGAAAATAAATTTACTTTAGTAAATATCTATCCTACCCCCCCAATCCCCCCTCCCCACCACAACAAGAGAAAACAAAACCCTAAACAGGAAAAACTCCCAAACGGCCAATTCGTTACTCGCAAAATTTAAAAATTAATAATAATTTAAAAAAACATCCGTGTGAGGATCATCCCCACCTCCCCCCCCCCATAAAACTACTAACTACCGGAAAACATCCAATCAGTCAATTAGTCACTTGCGAAAACAAATTACTTTAAAAACATCCCCCTACACACACACACACACACACACACACACACACACACAAACAAAAACACTAAAACCCAATCAGTCAATTCGTCACTCGCAAACTGCAGGATACACATCTAATCCGTCAATTCTCTACAATGGATAACAACATGCAGCGTCTGTCTGACGAATTGCATATTCGGTTATTACCCCGATTATCAAAAGCATCGTCGGCCTTTGGGCGTTATGAAGCATTAAACCAAAGCTAATCCGAGATAATCTTCCGCAGACATCCGAGTGGGTTCCTGGTAGATTAAGGATAATTGATGGAAATGTTCCATTCGCTGAAATTATAGGGGGGTTTACGGGGTCGGGGGAAGTATAAACTCATACGTCTTATTATTATTATTATTATTATTATTATTATTATTATTATTATTATTATTATTATTATTATTATTATTATTACTCACCTTTACAGTTACATAACTGTACAAATATCTTCAAATATATCTGAACAGATATGTAACATTGTGGATTTGTTTTCCATTATTATTATTATCTTATTATTATTTATTATTATTATTATTATTATTATTATTATTATTATTATTATAGGCCAAGCACTAGGACCTATGAGGTCATTTCATCGCTGCAAGGAAATTAACAATAAATGGTTTGAACCAACTGTTAGGAGAGAGTGGGAAATAAGATGAAAGAAAGAGAATATGAAAAGAGGTACAGCAAAATTAACGAAAGGGTTGCAGACAGGAGCCTGCTGGCATGCTGCAAAGAACCTTAAGTAATACCTGGATCCTACGGTTGTATTATTATTATTATTATTATTATTATTATTATTATTATTATTATTATTATTATTATTATTATTATTTTTACTTTTAGACAACTTTTGTTGAAAATAATGGCTGATTCAGCCGCACTAATTTTTATGCAGGACTTTCTCAAGTCTCATTGTAAATTTTTCAGTATTGCTTAGACTGGATGGGCATGATAAAACCGTGGATTCAAGAGACAATTATTGTTCTGCATAGAAATACATCAATGGTGCTACTCTCTCTCTCTCTCTCTCTCTCTCTCTCTCTCTCTCTCTCTCTCTTTATTGCTCTTTCTTTTTATTTTCTCGCAACGTTTCGACTCACGCTCTGCTGGTCATCTTCCAGGCGAAGGTTAGAGTTGGACTGATACTGTTAGGAGTCCTGCAGTATTTTATACCTGTGGTGCCAGCGGGGTGCAATGGTATGTTGATTTCTTTTTTTGGCTGCATGTCCATTGATTGTCTGCTCTTGGCTGTTTACTCGCTGCCTCAAGACAGTTGCTGGAGTTGGTTTCTCTGGGGAGCTGCATTTTCATTGGCTCTTCGCTCTATGACGTCATTGATGGTGTTGTTGTCGGTATTTTCTTCGTCGGTGGTGGGGTCATCTTTGGGAATATTGACTGTATTATTGCTGGTATTTGTTAATACATTGGTCCTTGAGTCAGGTTCCATCTTAAGCTCGTGGGGGAGGAGGAAGGCTTCTTGTGTCGTGTTCAGGGAGGATTTTTTTTCCAAAATGAATAGTTCTTCTAGCAGCCAATAAAAAATCAAGATCCTGTTGCACCCCGCTGGCACCACTGGTATACAACAGTGCAGGACTTCTAACAGCATCAGTCCAACTACAACCTTTGCCTGGAAGATGACTAGCTGAGCCTGAGACGAAGTGTTGCCAGAAAATAAGAATAAAGAGAGAGAGAGAGAGAGAGAGAGAGAGAGAGAGAGAGAGAGAGAGAGAGAGAGAGAGAGAGAGAGAGATTAATAATTGTCCCTTGAATCGACCATTTTTGACATGTCCTCCATTGGCACACTGCTTGCTAGTCTAAGCAATACTAAAAAATCTACAATAAGGAGATTTGAGAAAGTGCTGTACAAAATCAATGCTGCTGAATCAACCATTATTTTCAACGGAAGTTATCACTATTACATTTAGGCAGAAGACCCCTTTCAAGCAGGTTGTATTAAAGGAGATTGCAGCTTTATTTACATTGATTTTACAGAAATTCTTGTCTATATGTTTCTTAGTGCTTTTTTTTGTTTCAATGTTACTTTAAGGGATGGCGAGTAACGTGCTATGAGGGGACATATCGGGAAAGGAGTGAAAAGTTGATCATATGCTTAATTAAAAATAAGTAAGTCAAATCTGGCTTACATTATCTGTAGACTAATGGAATTTCCAGCGAATATTCACAATGGTGAAAAAATATAAATTTGAAGGCCGACGTTTCTTCTGGTTCCGATCAGGTATCCTGAAGGCTGTGCTTTGAGTAGACTAGTGTTGGATTCATTTTGTTGCATCTGACACAGGTCTTACTCAGTTCAGCCAGCCCCGTGACTGATGATTGGTGTTTGTATTCTTCTCTGAAACATACAATTCAACTCAATTTAACAACTGGGTCAGAAATGAAAATCGGTAATGAAAGATAGAGTGTTATACAAGCAAGTCCCAATAATAGGAGAGAATGGGAAGGAAAGGATGAAATTTGAGTTAGAGAATAAGGATGGGAATCTAAGTTCCCTTGGTATGTGATGAGTGTTTGTACCGTGGTGAATGGATGATATTTTGCTTATACGTGGAATAGGTGTATGCCATTTACATTTTTCTCACTTGAGAGTGGCTTAGTTCACAGCAGCACTAGAATGTTCCTATTCTCTGTACTGCTCATGAAAGTATCAGGAGAAGAGGACAATAGAAGGGATTGGAGATTTAGGGTCGGGCAACTGGTATTCGAATTGTATAGCAAGGTGCTTGGGTTTGAAGGTTTGGATGAAGTGAGGTTGAATGCAGCTTAGAAGTGTTTCTCTGTCAATTGGCTTTCCTGTTAGTTGTTCGAAGAGAATGACATCCACTTCAAATGTGAGTATTATACAACTTTCTCTGATCGATTTGGGACCTTGGCTGGCACTGGCTGCAATATTGGAAGAACGGAGGGGGAGAAGGGTGTGAGGAATGGGTCTGGGAAGGGAGATAGTCTGCTTTGGAAGGTGAGGCAACGTTTGGATTAGAAGGAATGGACGGGGCAGGCACTGTTTCACTTGGCACTTGCTTGTTTTTTTACTTTCCTGTGCAGTGCAGCTGAAAATGTTTGCTGTATTTCTATCTTAGTCAACTCAAGTTTTTGCTGGGGTTCTGGAATGGGTCTTGATAGTCTTGGAGGTCGGGGAGGTGTAGGAGTGCCTTTCATCTTTGCTACTTTCCCAAGTCTAAATCAGCATCGCTTGTTCCAAGCCTGTTGTTAAAGACCACAGTTTGGGCATTTGCTTTCCACTGTTTCTCCTCTTCTGAAAGATCAAGGCACTGTTTTGTAGGGTTTGGTTTGTTCCATATATACCACACTTTTGTACTGTAGCTGTACAGTGGCTGCTGTGATATCAAAATCTATGGTACTTGTAACTATATAGTTGCTTGGTTGTGAAGGCTTCTGTTGGGATAGATCCCCATATTCCAAGGAAAACTTGGCTGGGAATATCTCCTTGAAAGGTGGCAATGATTTTTCTTGTGGCAGTCCCTGACTTCCCAATATGTCTCTGTGTGTCTAGAAAATTCCACAGCTGTAGAATGGGGTCTAGAGGCAGGGAATCAGGGTATTTCCATATAACTGCTTTTCTAACTTTCTGCAATGGAATCAAGTAGAATGGAAAGCAGTGTTGATTCGTACAATTCTTCTGTTTCTCTGGTTTTTGGTGTTGTTTTGATCTTATCATCAACCAAATTGGGTTTCAATGACATTCTTAGGTGTGGGTTTAATTTTCAAGCTTTGCTACTGCTGCATAAGCAGATAGTTCTTCTTTGGCAGAGACTCGATATTTCCGAAGAAGTGACAAGGGATTAGTTGTAGGAGACTTAATAAGAATGGGGGCTTCTTCATTTTGATTAGGCGTTTTCCTAAGTGCTTTTTTCTTCTTACAGACAATAGTCCATCCTTCAGCATTGGATTCAGTTTCAGCTATAGGAAAGCATGGTACTACTGAATTTCCATCATTCAAGGAGTTATCATCATCCTCAAACTGAGAAATCAGGAGAGCTTTGATGGGCTCAGAAAAGTGCATCTCTTGAAAGAGTTCCTGTTGATGAGTGGTGGTATCTTCTGGGATGGTTGGTTGTTGACTGGGGTGTTAAGTTGACAACGACTCATAAGAATCTTGAAAACAGCGAGTCAGGGATTCCATGATCAGGAGCGATGACTGATGGCGACACTATGGCGGCTAAATCAAAACTTGTGTTGCATTCATGTTCTATCTTTATGTATAGTCTGGGACTAGTAAGGGGAACCTCTGGTTTTGAAAACTTTCTTCCCCTTGGGGTAGGGGGCACGATGCTCGTCTCGTATTAGCTGCCGGAATGTACCTTTAATCTATTTCCTATAGTTGAAGCTGTCGCTGTTGCAACCTTACAAACTGGCAGAGCTGGACTGTGTCATCACTGAGCAGTGACGTCACGGTGTGCCGAATACTCATTGGCTGCTCGGCGGCTGCTATGATTGGGTATGACTGGGTTAGTATTGTCTCTCATTCTGGTACTGTTATGATTTGGTATGTTCCTCCATAGCTTTGTGGGTAGGGTGGCATTCAAAGAGGTATTTTTCTGTTGAATAAGGAGGCCCTCTAACAGATAGAGACATCTCTAATCCAGAGCTCTCCAGATTATTCTCGTGATTTGGATAATCCTGTCATGGGAGATAGCTTTATTATGTATCACCAAATGATGACACAGTCCAGCTCCGCAAGACCTTGAATTAAAGGAAGTAGCGGCAAGGTACCATCCACCAGCTGATAGGAAACGAGCATCACACACCTGACTAACGAAAACTCAGCTCAAGGGACCTCCTGCTAGTCCTCAGATTATAAATAGGGTAGAACATGAATCCAACACCAGCCTACTCAAAGCCACAGCCTTTAGAATATCTTCTCGGAACCAGAGGAAACATTGGTCTTCAACATTGTGAACGTTTGCTGAAAATTGCATTAGTCTACGGAGAGTGTGGTGGTTAGATTAGCCAAATATTTTTTGGTGGCTTAGGCTCTTGCTCCTAGAGCAGTCTGTAAGGGTAATAAGTCATTAACGTGGAAGTGATTATAGCGATAGAAAGGAAAAAAGTTCAACAGTCAGGATTTCAAACCCTTTAACCCTTTTTTTTTTTAAATAAGGTACCCATCAGTAGGAGAAAAAAGGGGTAATAGGATTCCTGGCGAGTAGTAGATGGACCAGGGAGTAAAATCTTGGCAACATCTGCACCCCTCAAAGCAAAAATGACAGATGATGACTCTGTACGTGTCTGTGAGGGGGGTATATAATAGTTGGGCTCAGACCCCTAGAGATGAATTCTAATTGATTGAGCCGTGGGGGCCCTAAATATTTTGTTTCTGGAGATGTATATCGGAAGTCCTATCCTGCAACAGGAGTCCTGTTCATCCTTTTTGGGGGGGGGAAGCTCCTGATTATTTAGCACCTTTTTACCGAATCGGGTATCTTGCTGTTCAACAAGGATATCAAGAAAGGGTAGGCAGCTGTCTTGGCTTGACCTGGAACTTGATGATCCCGTTCAGCAGTATACTGTTTTTAATACCAGTATAACAGTTAAATGACACCAGAACCCTGTTTTTTTTTTTTAAATAAAACATCCCGTCCAGCCCATATTTATTTTTTTTTTTTTTACAATTCCCCATTATGATACTGCCAATAACTAAGAAAACATCGGAGTAGCTAGAGAGCAGATATTAAGAAAAAAAAATAGAGAAAATAATATATAAAATCAATTTGCTTAATTTTCTGCCAATTTTTTGTAAACCAGAATTTGTCTAAAAGAGGGTCCTTCTACCAAAACATTATTAGTTATTATTATTATTATTTTATTATTATTATTATTATTATTATTATTATTATTATTATTATTATTATTTATTATTATTATGTCTGTGCTCAAAAAAAGGAAGTTTAATAAGATGGTGCTTTTTATATTGTTTAGAAATTAAGAATTTTCACAACTGAATGTCCAAAATTAGAAGTTACATCTTTAGTAGCCATATTCTTTATGAGTATTGTCTTAGGAGTTACATACTTAGAAAATTACATTTTTAAGGGTTATATTCTTATGAGATACATTCTTCGGAGTTACATGCATAGGAGTTACTTCCTCGGAGTTACATATTCTTGGCATCTTTAGGAGTTATATTTTTAGGAGTTACATCCTTGGGAGTAGCATGCCTTAGGAGTTATATTGTAAGGAGTAAAGTCCTTATGAGTTACATCCTTAGGAGTTACATCCTTAAGAGTTATATCCTCAGGAGTAGCATAAATTCTTAGGAGTCACATTCTTAAGACTTGAGAGTTGTTTTCTTAGGAACAACGTAAATTATTATCAGTCACATTATAAGGAGCTATATTCTCAGGAGTAACATAAATTCTTAAAAAGACACTCCGTAGGGAGTTACTTATTCTTAGGACTTATGTCCTTGGAAATTACATTATTAGGAGTAGCATAGTTAAGGAATTATATTTCTTAGGAGTAAAATCCTTAAGAGTTACAGGTTGCCTTAGTTCTTCTTAATAGTAATGTTCTTAGAAGTTATTTAAGAGTTTACGTTCCTGAGGAGCTATATTCTTCGAAGTCAAATCCTTGGGAGTTTCATTCTTTGGAGTTACATCCTTGGGGTGTTATATTTTCTTAGGATAACGTATATTTTAGGGCTTACATTCTTAAGAGTATCGTCTTTAGAAGTTACATTTTTCGGAGTTACGTCCTTAGAAGTAACGTTCCCTGGAGCTTATACTCTTCGGAGCAACATTCTAGGGAGTTACATCCTTATAGTCTTACGAGTTATATCCGTAGGAGTTACCTTCTTGGGAGTTACACTCTTTGGATGAATGAAAAAAAAAATTGCACATGGAAGAATGTATTAGAATAATTAATATAAAATGATAAATAAGTACAACTGGCCCTGAGTATATCCAAGGAATCGGTAGATAAATAGGAAGTAAACTCTAAAAATATATATTGATAGTGATGAATAAATAGGAAAACAATGTTCGATTATATTAGCAAATTGAAATGGGCGCGGGGATAATAAATAGCTTCAATTAAGGATAGATACATCAAAAGGTATTAAAAAGAGGTTTCTGCAAAAAAAAATAAATAAATAAAAAAAATAAAATAAAAAAAAATAAAGATAGGGAATTTTAATAAATAAGCACCAACTTCCCGTAATAATAAATTTGAATACGTCAAATGTTATTAAATGAAGGTTTCAGCTAAGAAGGAGAAAAACATTGAATGCTACGAAATTAAAATCAAAACGAACACGACTGACTACGCGTAGAAAAAAAAAAAAAAAAAATGCGTCAAAAAGCTACTGAATGACCGTTTCAGCTTAAAAAGATGAATCCTGTGAAATTTAAATTACATTTGTAGTTGTTTTCACCATAAAACACATAATTTCACTTATCACTATCCTCTTTGTAAACACCTGTGACGTCACTGGACTGGAGACTATTATTCATTTCCTGCTACCTTGGTGACCTAATATGCGAAACGTGATATGACCGTCGCGCTCGCCCCTCAGAAAAGCTGTTAAATATATGGTTTCGTGTTTGCCTGAGGCGTTTTTTTCCTGTCCGAACCATTAAATTAATGGGGAGGCAAATACTTTACCCGATGAAACTGAATGCATTTGGCTGAGCACGGTTAGAAAAATATGCTTCGACAAATGTACGAATATTCACGTATGGATAGGTTTCACCATTTCTATCGCGTTTGCACAAACACAGACACACATGCTATCTGTCTATTTAGCTATCTATCTCTCTATCTATCTATATATATATATATATATATATATATATATATATATATATATATATTATATATATATATATATATATGTGTGTGTGTGTGTGTGTGTGTGTATGTGTGTGTTTGTGTGTATATTTATATCTATATATATATATATATATATATATATATATATATATATATATATATATATATATATATATAAGGTGATGCCACACAGGAAAATGACATAATCACGAAATATATCAAACGTGATGCTATGTATAAATAAAGGTGATGCCACAGAGAAAAATGAGACCGGACGAAATTGCCAACATCTTTCCGTCTACACTGACCCTTCACTTGAAGCACAACTGATCATAGCAGAGCAAAAACATAGTACATGTAGGCTTAGTATCCAAACTGACATTACAGGATTAAAATTAGGTCCAATTAACTTTAGAGAT
>NC_087207.1:84087339-84089839 GCF_015104395.2 Macrobrachium nipponense
AAAGTTTATGAAAAGTTGTGGAGGGAGAATTTTGTGCAACTTGCACATTGTATCGCCTCAGCAAATCCCTTGTATCGAATTCTCCTCCTCCTCCTCCTCCTCCTCCCCCTCCATCCTTTTTACTTTGTATCGCTTTGGGAAGCGGGTGGCTGGTGGGCTGCTGGCCCGTGCCAATATTCCTACGAGTGACAATAACAGAGGTGGCCCATCAAAACACACCGCCGCTGGGATGACGTCTACTTCGGGATATTCTGGGCTAGTTTATTTCGGGCGAGATTTTATTGTTCTTGCTTATGTATCATCGTTTGGGTATATATATATATTATATATATATATATATATATATATATATATATATATATATATATATATATATATATATATATATATATATATTATCAGAGTTGCAGAGCCAGTGTTGAAGCAAAATGACCAAATCCGAAATATCGAATTTTAAAAATTATTCCTTGTGCTCAATCTACGCATGTCCTAACTAATGCCACTCAGACTATAAACATAAAATGAGATAAAACCCTTATTAGGACAACAAGAATTAGTTTCCAAAGATATGAATATAAACACGTAATCTGTTCACAAATTAATATAACTTTTAAAAGAGGCAATCAGAAGATATACAAATACAGGAGCTCTGTCTGGCTCCGAGGCACTTGTAACTTTAACTCTACTATTCACAATAGCAATGCTAAGTGCCGCCAATTGCAAGCAAAGCACTTATCCTACAGGATCACGTAGGTACATGAAATTACGGATCCATGACTTAAAATTAACTATACAAAATAACACTGTGCGATGGAACACTTTATGTGAGCACTAGCGTCGATGGTATTCAAGGATATGGCACCCCGAGATTGGCACTGGCTGAGTGAGGTGAGTGGCACAATTGATCTACAGGGGCAGGCACACAATGGAGCAGTCTACACGAATCTACAAATCTATTCGACAATGAAATACTGGTATTGGTAAATGCGAATTTACACAGCGATTGTAAGATTTCTTGGAATTTCAACTGTTTGATATTACGTGAAGTGTGCTCTATTTTAAATAGCAAAGTATGATAACTGTAATCACTATTTCACAATAAATCACTCACTGGGGTCTCATAGGGATACAGGAATTGTAGGAAAGGGAATTTACAAGAGAAAACACAGCTGATAAAGTGAAAATATGAATGAGCGCTGGGGCGGGGTGAAGGGCCGACAGAGCAAATGTTTACTCTCAGTTTCCTTTAGTCCGTGGCGTGAGTGGTGTAGAACTGTCCCAGTTCGTCGGCCAAAGGGATGCATAAACAGAAATCAGTTTGTCACACAAAAATCTTAACCTAATTTACATACCCAACCAACTTAATAAATACCATTGCCAAAAACACAAGGAGTTCAATATAGGATCATCCATAAATACCTAAACCACCAAACGGCATCATTCATAACCAGATAATTTTGATACAACCTCAGTTTTAAGCTTAATTCAACCACAGAAATAACACCAGTTCATTATAAACTTCACAACCTCCAAAAGGAATTAAATGCATAAAAATATAATCAACCTATAAAATAACAGTTGAACCCACCAACTAAGAGAATAATTACCTAACAGATGGTTAACATCCATCTATAATATTAAATAATATTATCAACCGTCAATATTATATCCAACATTGGAATGTTACATTAAATCATAATCTGTTCAACCATCATCACACAAAAATAAAAGAAACCATATAAAAATAATGATGAGTACTCAAACCAGAAAATACTAGTGACAGGGAACTTACGGACAGGTAAAGAAAAACCCTTATAATTACCTCGTTCGCACTTACTCTGCCAGCCGGGACAATGCATCGGCCACCATATTCTCTTTACCTGGGATATGCTTCAACTGTAGATCGAATTCTTGGACCAAAATACTCCAGCGCATCAATCGCTGATTCTTATTCTTGTACCGATTGAAGAACTTTAATGGATCATGGTCCGTGCAAACTTTAATGGGCACACCTGAGGAGGAGAGATAGACATTAAAATGAGTTAATGCTAAGATCAAGGCCAACGTCTCCTTCTCGATTGTAGAATATTTTCTTTGAGGTAAAGTGAGCTTTTTAGAAAAATACGCCACCGGGTGGACGATACCATTACCGTCAGCCTGACTCAATACCGCACCAACCCCCACATCGCACGCATCAGTGGTAAGCTGGAATGGAGAGTCAAAATTGGCAGCTGATAACAAAGGCCTGACTAATGAGAATCAGTTTTTATCTTCTCTAATGCCTCCTGAGCCTCCTTACTCCAAACGAAGGTAACATTTTTCTTCAACAAAGTAGTAAGAGGTTCCGCAATATCTGAAAAATTGCGAATGAATCTATGATAGTAGGTTGCCATTCCTAATACCCTTCGCAAATCTTTCCTACATTTAGGAACCTCTACCTTACGAATGGCTTCAATGTTAGCCTCCTTAGGAGCTACCATACCTGCTCCTATCTCATGTC
>NC_087207.1:84094839-84104839 GCF_015104395.2 Macrobrachium nipponense
AATTTCACAGGATTCATTTTTTAAGCTGAAACGATCATTCAGTAGCTTTTGACGCATTGATTTTTTTTTCTTCGCGTATTAAGTCTTGTTCGTTTTGATTTTAATTTAGTAGCATTTAATGTTTTTTTTTTCCTTCTTAACTGAAACCTTCATTTAATAACACTTGATGTGTTCAAATTTTTTCCTTCGTGAAGTTGGTGGTTATTTATTAAAATTCACTATCTTTATTTTTTTTTTATTTATATATTTTTATTTACTTATTTTTTTGCCGAAACCTCTTTTTAATACCTTTTGATGTATCTATCCTTAATTGAAGCTATTTTATTATCGCGCCATTTCAATTTGCTAATATATCGGAATATTGTCCTATTTATTCATCACTATCAATATATATTTTTAGAGTTTACTTCCTATTTATCCACCGATTCCTTGGATATACTCAGGGCCAGTTGAACTTATTTATCAGTTTATATTAATTATTCTAATACAGTCTTTCATGTGTGCATTTTTTTTTTCATTCATCCAAAGAGTGTAACTCCCAAGAAGGTAACTCCTACGGATATAACTCGTAAGACTATAAGGATGTAACTCCCTAGAATGTTGCTCCGAAGAATATAAGCTCCTGGGAACGTTACTTCTAAGGACGTAACTCCGAAGAATGTAACTTCTAAAGACGATACTCTTAAGAATGTAAGCCCTAAAATATACGTTATTCCTAAGAATATAACACCCAAGGATGTAACTCCAAAGAATGAAACTCCCAAGGATTTGACTTCGAAGAATATAACTCCTAGGAACGTAACTCTTAAGTAACTTCTAAGAACATTACTATTAAGAAGAAACTAAGAATGTAACTCTTAAGGATATTACTCCTAAGAATATAATTCCTAACTATGCTACTCCTAATAATGTAATTTCCAGGGACATAAGTCCTAAGAATGTAACTCCTACGGATGTGTCTTTTAATAATTTATGTTACTCCAGAGAATATAGCTCCTAATAATGTGACTGATAAGAATTTATGTTGTTCCTAAGAACACAACTCTTAAGTCTTAAGAATGTGACTCCTAAGAATTTATGCTACTCCTGAGGATATAACTCTTAAGGATGTAACTCCTAAGAATGTACATTTTTCTCAAGAATATAACTTCTAAGATGTAACTCCTAAGGATGTAACTCATAAGGACTTTACTCCTTACAATATAACTCCTAAGCATGCTACTCCCAAGGATGTAACTCCCAAAAATATAACTCCTAAAGATTTTATGCCCAAGAATGATGTAACTCCTAAGGAGGTAACTCCTATCAAAGTAACTCCGAAGAATGTATCTCATAAGAATATAACCCTTAAAAATGTAATTTTCTAAGTATGTAACTCCTAAGGACAATACTCATAAGAATATGGCTACTAAAGATGTAACTTCTAATTTTGGACATTCAGTTGTGAAAATTCTTAATTTACTAAAATATAAAAAAGCACCACCTTATTACACTTCCTTTTTTTGAGCACAGAGCATAATAATAATAATAATAATAATAATAATATAATATAATACTAATGTTTTGGTAGAAGACCCTCTTTTAGACAAATTCTGTTACAAAAAATGGCAGAATTAAGCAAATTGATTTTATATATATTATTTTCTCTATTTTTCTTAATATCTGCTTCTCTAGCTCATCGATGTTTCTTAGTTATTGGCCAGTATTCATAATGGGGAATTGTAAAATATGCTGGACGGGATGTTTTATTTAAAAAAAAAAAAACAGGGTTCTGGTGTCATTTATCTGTTATACTGGTATTAACAGTATACTGCTGAACTGGGATCTCAAGTCCAGGTCAAGCCAAGACAGCTGCCTATCCTTTCTTGATATCCTTGTTGAACAGCAAGATACCCGATTCGGTAAAAAGGTGCTAAATAATCAGGAGCTCCCCAAGGATGACAGGACTCCTGTTGCAGGTAGGACTTCCGATATACATCTCCTGGCTCAATCAATTAGAATTCATCTCTAGGTCTGAGCCACTATATATACCCCCTCACAGACACGTACAGAGCCATCGTCTGTCATTGCTGAGGTGCAGATGTTGCCAAGATTTTACTCCCTGGCCATCTACTACTCGCCAGGAATCCTATTACACCCTTTTTCTCCTACTGATGGGTACCTTAGGGTTTAAAAGGGTTTGAAATCCTGACTGTTGAACTTTTTCCTTTCTATCGCTATAATCACTTCGACGTTAATGACTTATTACTGTTACAGACTGCTCTAGGAGCAAGAGCCTAAGCCACCAAATGATATTTGGCTAATCTAACCACCACACTCTCCGTAGACTAATGCAATTTTCAGGAAACGTTCACTATGTTGAAGACCAATGTTTCCTCTGGTTCCGAGCAGATATTCTAAAGGCTGTGGCTTTGAGTAGGCTGGTGTTGGATTCATGTTCTACCCTATTTATAATCTGAGGACTAGCAGGAGGTCCCTTGAGCTGAGTTTTCGTTAGTCAAGTGTGTGATGCTCGTTTCCTATCAGCTGGTGGATGGTACCTTGCCGCTACTTCCTTTAATTCAAGGTCTTGCGGAGCTGGACTGTGTCATCATTTGGTGATACATAATAAAGCTATCTCCCATGACAGGATTATCCAAATCACGAGAATAATCTGGAGAGCTCTGGATTAGAGATGTCTCTATCTGTTAGAGGGCCTCCTTATTCAACAGAAAAATACCTCTTTGAATGCCACCCTACCCACAAAGCTATGGAGGAACATACCAAATCATAACAGTACCAGAATGAGAGACAATACTAACCCAGTCATACCCAATCATAGCAGCCGCCGAGCAGCCAATGAGTATTCGGCACACCGTGACGTCACTGCTCAGTGATGACACAGTCCAGCTCTGCCAGTTTGTAAGGTTGCAACAGCGACAGCTTCAACTATAGGAAATAGATTAAAGGTACATTCCGGCAGCTAATACGAGACGAGCATCGTGCCCCCTACCAATGAAGAGTCAACCAGAGGTTCCCCTTACTAGCCCCCAGACTATACATAAGATAGAACATGAATGCAACACAAGTTTCGATTTAGCCGCCATAGTGTCGCCATCAGTCATCGCTCCTGATCATGGAATCCCTGACTCGCTGTTTTCAAGATTCTTATGAGTCGTTGTCAACTTAACACCCCAGTCAACAACCAACCATCCCAGAAGATACCACCACTCATCAACAGGAACTCTTTCAAGAGATGCACTTTCTGAGCCATCAAGCTCTCCTGATTCTCAGTTTGAGGATGATAACTCCTTGAATGATGGAAATTCAGTAGTACCATGCTCTCCTATAGCTGAAACTGAATCCAATGCTGAAGGATGGACTATTGTCTGTAAGAAGAAAAAAGCACTTAGGAAAACGCCTAATCAAAATGAAAGAAAAGCCCCCCATTCTTATTAAGTCACTACAAACTAATCCCTTGTCACCTTCTTCCCCCCCCCAGAATAAATTCGAGTAGCCTCTTGCCAAAGAAGAACTATCTGCTTATGCAGCAGTAGCAAAGCTTGAAAATTAAACCCACACCTAAGAATGTCATTGAAACCCAATTTGGTTGATGATAAGATCATCACACCAAAAACCAGAGAAACAGAAGAATTGTACGAATCAACACTGCTTTCCATCTACTTGATCCATTGCAGAAAGTTAGAAAAGCAGTTATATGGAAATACCTGATTCCCTGCCTCTAGACCCCATTCTACAGCTGTGGAATTTTCTAGACACACAGAGACATATTGGGAAGTCAGGGACTGCCACAAGAAAAATCATTGCCACCTTTCAAGGAGATATTCCCAGCCAAGTTTTCCTTGGAATATGGTGGGATCTATCCCAACAGAAAGCCTTCACAACCAAGCAAACTATATAGTTACAAGTACCATAGATTTTGATATCACAGCAGCCACTGTACAGCTACAGTACAAAAGTGTGGTATATATGGAACAAACCAAACCCTGCAATACAGTGCCTTGATCTTTCAGAAGAGGAGAAACAGTGGAAAGCAAATGCCCAAACTGTGGTCTTTAACAACAGGCTTGGAACAAGCGATGCTGATTTAGACTTGGGAAAGTAGCAAAGATGAAAGGCACTCCTACACCTCCCCGACCTCCAAGACTATCAAGACCCATTCCAGAACCCCAGCAAAAACTTGAGTTGACTAAGATAGAAATACAGCAAACATTTTCAGCTGCACTGCACAGGAAAGTAAAAAAACAAGCAAGTGCCAAGTGAAACAGTGCCTGCCCCATCCATTCCTTCTAATCCAAAAACGTTGCCTCACCTTCCAAAGCAGACTATCTCCCTTCCCAGACCCATTCCTCACACCCTTCTCCCTCCTGTTCCAATATTGCAGCCAGTGCCAGCCAAGGTCCCAAATCGATCAGAGAAAGTTGTATAATACTCACATTTGAAGTGGTTGTCATTCTCTTCGAACAACTAACAGGAAAGCCAATTGACAGAGAAACACTTCTAAGCTGCATTCAACCTCACTTCATCCAAACCTTCAAACCCAAGCACCTGCTGTACAATTCGAATACCAGCTGCCCAACCTAAAACTCCAATCCCTTCTATTGTCCTCTTCTGATACTTTCATGAGCAGTACAGAGAATAGGAACATTCTAGTGCTGCTGTGAACTGAAAAATGTAAATGGCATAAACCTATTCCATGTATAAGCAAAATGTCATCCATTCACCACGGTACCAATACTCATCACATACCAAGCGAAATTAGATTCCCATCCTTATTCTCTAACTCAAATTTCATCCTTTCCTTCCCACGCTCTCCTATTATTGGGACTTGCTTGTATAACACTCTATCTTTCATTACCGATTTTGCTTTCTGACCCAGTTGTTAAATTGAGCTGAATTGTATGTTTCAGAGAAGATTACAAACACCAATCATCAGTCACGGGCTGCTGAAAAGTAAGACCCTGTGTCAGATGTAAGAGCTGACTGAATCTAACAACCAACAAAATGAATCCAACACTAGTCTACTCAAAGCCACAGCCTTCAGAATACCTGATCGGAACCAGAAGAAACGTCGGTCTTCAAATTTATATTTTTTCGCCATTGTGAATATTCGCTGGAAATTCCATTAGTCTACAGATAATGTACGCCAGATTTGACTTACTTATTTTTAATTAAGCATATGATCAACTTCTCACTCCTTTCCTGATATGTCCTTCATAGGTGCGTTACTCGCCAGTCTAAGTAACATTGAAAAAGAAGCACTATGAAATATAGACAAGAATTTCTGTAAAATCAATGTAACTGAAGCAGCAATCTCCTTTAATACAACCTGCTTGAAAGGGGTCTTCTGCCTAAATATAATAATGATAACTTCTGTTGAAAATAATGGTTGATTCAACAGCATTGATTTTGTACAGGACTTTCTCAAATCTCCTTATTGTTGATTTTTCAGTATTGCTTAGACTAGCCAGCAGTGCGCCAATGGAGGACATGTCAAAAACGGTCGATTCAAGGGACAATTGTTATTCTCTCTCTCTCTCTCTCTCTCTCTCTCTCTCTCTCTCTCTTTATTCTTATTTTCTGGCAACACTTCGTCTCAGGCTCAGCTAGTCATCTTCCAGGCAGGCAAAGGTAATTGAACTGATGCTGTTAGAAGTCCTGCACTGTTGTATACCATTGGTGCCAGCGGGGTGCAACAGGATCTTGATTTTTTATGGGCTGCTGGAAGAACTATTCATTTGGAAAAAAAAAAACCCTCCCTGAACACGACACAAGAAGCCTTCCTCCTCCCCCACGAGCTTAAGATGGAACCTGACTCAAGGACCAATGGTATTAACAAATACCAGCAATAATACAGTCAATATTCCCGAAGATGACCCCCACCCCCGACGAAGAAAATACCGACAACAACACCATCAATGACGTCATAGAGCGAAGAGCCAATGAAAATGCAGCTCCCCATGACGATCATCAAGGCTACGCCAGAGAAACCAACTCCAGCAACTGTCTTGAGGCAGCGAGTAAACAGCCAAGAGCAGACAATCCATGGACATGCATCCAAAAGGAAATCAACATACCATTGCACCCCGCTGGCACCTCTTCTTCTTCTTCTTCTTCTTCCTCCCAGCTTGTTCCCATTTTTATATGGGGTCGCCGTTTCGGATGAGCCGTTTCCATCTATTTCTATCCTGTGCTTCTGCCTCATCAATTCCCTTCTCTTGTAAGTCTCCTCTCACACAGTCCATCCATCTCTTTCTTGGTCTCCCTCTTCTTCTTCTTCCTTGCACCTCCACCCACATAGTATGTCTCCCAGCGTGTGCACCCCGCTGGCACCACGGGTATAAAATACTGCAGGACTCCTAACAGCATCAGTCCAACTCTAACCTTCGCCTGGCAGATGACCAGCAGAGCGTGAGTCGAAACGTTGCAAGAAAATAAAAAGAAAGAGCCATAAAGAGAGAGAGAGAGAGAGAGAGAGAGAGAGAGAGAGAGAGAGAGAGAGAGAGAGAGAGTACCACCATTGATGTATTTCTATGCAGAACAATAATTGTCTCTTGAATCCACGGTTTTATCATGCCCTCCAGTCTAAGCAATACTGAAAAATTTACAATGAGACTTGAGAAAGTTCTGCATAAAATTAGTGCGGCTGAATCAGCCATTATTTTCAACAAAAGTTGTCTAAAAGTAAATAATAATAATAATAATAATAATAATAATAATACACCGTAGGGTGTAGTGCCGTCAGGGCACTGCAGGTATTACTTAAAGTTCTTTGCAGCGTGCCAGCAGGATCCTGTCCGCAACCCTTTCGTTCATTTTGCTGTACCTCTTTTCATATTCTCTTTCTTTCATCTTATTTCCCACTCTCTCTTCTCACAGTTGATTCAAACCATTTATTGTCAATTTCCTTTTCAGCGATGAATGACCTCATAGGCTCTAGTGCTTGGCCTATAATAATAATAATAATAATAATAATAATAATAATAATAATATAATAATAATAATAATAATAATAATAATAATGGAAAACAAATCCACAATGTTGCCTATCTGTTCAGATTTATTTGAAGATATTTGTACAGTTATGTAACTGTAAAGGTGAGTACTTAATAATTAATAATAATAATAATAATAATCAAATAATAATAATAATAATATAAGACGTATGAGTTTATACCTTCCCCCGACCCCCGTAAACCTATAATTTCAGCGAATGGAACATTTCCATCAATTATCCCTTAATCTACCAGGATCCCACTCGGAGTCTGCGGAAGATTATCTCGGATTAGCTTTGTTTAATGCTTTCATAACGCCCAAAGGCCGACGATGCTTTTGATAATCGGGGTAATAACCGAATATGCAATTCGTTCTCAGACAGACGCTGCATGTTGTTATCCATTGTAGAGAATTGACGGATTAGATGTGTATCCTGCAGTTGCGAGTGACGAATTGATGATTGGGTTTTAGTGTTTTTGTTTGTGTGGTGTGTGTGCGTGTGTGTGTGTGTGTGTGTGTGTGTGTGTGTGTAGGGAGATGTTTTTAAAGTAATTTGTTTCGCAAGTGACTAATTGACTGATTGGATGTTTTCCGGTAGTTAGTAGTTTTATGAGGGGGGGTGAGGATGATCTTCACACGGATGTTTTTTTTTAATTATTATTATTATTTTTCTTTATTTTGCGAGTAACGAATTGACCGTTTGGGAGTTTTACTGTATTAGGGTTTTTTCTTGTTGTGGTGGGGAGTGGGGATTGTGGGTAGGAGAGATATTTTCTGAAGTAATTTGTTTTCCCAATGTTTAGCGTTTTTATGGGTATGGAGATGATCGCATTTGATATTTTTCAAAATGATTTTTTTTCTCGAGTGGCTAATTGGCTGATTGGATGTTTTTTCCTATGGTTACTCTTTTTTTTTTTTTTTTTTTTTTTCGTGGGTGGGAATCAGAGTCAAAGTATATCGGGTCTGCTCACGAGGCGGTACTAAAACCTATCCCCGCCCCTTGTGAAACGTCATCAGTTACTACAAAATGACCATATCTTTATGAAACTATATTTACGATAACATTTTTATATAACTATTTTTGCAATGGCGTTTTTTTTATATAAATTTTCATCGTATTACAGGTTGCCGTATGCTACGTTAAAGTACAAGAATGCTCATTCAAGTGATATATTACACATTACAATTACGATTACTTTCAAACCCACAAGCGCGCACAGAACAAATTATCTACACACACCAACAAATTTGCAATTACATTCACGTTTCGTAGCGTATCTGAATAAGGGATGATGCTATATAGAAACTGAAAAATGGATTAGAAAGCTGATAAAATTTACTAATGCATAAATAAAATTGATGTGTTCGCAGAAATTTTCGAGGAATTCTAGGTCAAAGACGGACCATAATTTTTTTTAGTTTTATTTAAATATTTACCAAATTTTTCTTATATAATTTCCATCTTATTATATTTTGCCGTACACCACGTAAAAGTACAAAGAATGCCCTTTCAATTGGTAATGGACACTTTACATTACAATTACTTTCAAACCCATAAGCGCGTACAGGAAAAATTATCTACGCACGCAAAAATGATAAAAATTAAGCGTTCGTGGGAGATCTGAAATCTAGCCCCGCCCCGTGTGAAACGTCTTCATACATCCGGCCACTGACGAATACCTTTTTGTACTTTTTTCCGAAAATATTATAATCGTTTGAGGCATGCATAATTATTACCTTTATGTATGCAGTTTATGTTATATGTAAACTTATGTGTTCGGATGTATATTTTTGTGATATGAAGTGCTAATGAGAAATGTGTTCCCTGTATCATTGTCTCCACCATTTATTCCTTTGTATACCTTTAACTCGTATATGATGTAATTCTTATACTTTTGATACTGTTTTCTTTTTGTGGTCAAATCGTGCAAATGCAACTGCCATTTTTTACACTGCCTGTATCCACATTTCCTATGTATTTATTGCATAACAATTAGTATTCATAATACGATTTGGAAAATATAATTAATCTACCATTCTAACCTTTAGCATAAATAAAAAAAAGTTGCTTTTCAAAGTGAGGTATGTACACAGTGACAGAACTAAATACATTTCTTAACAATTATTTTTAATCTTGATTATATTACTACCTAGAGAGAGAGAGAGAGAGAGAGAGAGAGAGAGAGAGAGAGAGAGAGAGAGAGAGAGAGAGAGAGCAAGTTGTCATGTTATAAAAGATGGACTTGAAGAGAATACAGCAAACCAGTGCAAAACAGTAAATAAGTAAGCAAATAATTTTTATCAATTTTGTCAAAATCACCAAGCGATATGGATTAAATGTATAAAAACTAAAGGTTCTTTAAGTAATTCAATGGATAAGCACGGGAAGTGTTACTCTTGTGACGTCACAGTTTAGCTCCGCCCCCACTGCCGAGTTGAGCAGACCCTATATACTTTGATTCTGGTGGGAATGATCTTCGCCTTTGATATTTTCAAAACCAATATTTTTTGCAAGTGACTAATTGGCTGACTGGATGTTTTTTTCCATTTTTTAGCTTTTTCGGGGGGGGGGGGGCAGGTTGACTGTGGGGGGGGGGATGATCTTTGCATTTGATATTTTACAAATAAATTTTTTTTGCGAGTGACCAATTGGCTGAGTGGATGCTTTGCCAGTGGTTAGTGTTTTTTTTTTTTTTTTTTTTGTGGGGTGGGTGAGGATGATCTTTGTCTTTGATGTTTTTAAAAACCATATTTTTCGTGAGTGACTAAATTGGCTGCTTGGACTCTGGTTTCCTGAAGTGCCGTTTTTTTTTTTTTTTTTTTTTTTTTTTTTTTTTTTTTTTTTTTTTTTTTTTTTTTCAGGAGGTGGAGGACCGACCGGGTTTGGGTGGTGTTGGGGATGATTTCTGCTTAGATGTTTTTCAAATAAATCTTTTGGCGAGTAACAAATTAACTGATTGGATATTTTTCCTGTATTTTGTGTTTTTTTTTGGTTGTTGTCGGC
>NC_087207.1:84117339-84119839 GCF_015104395.2 Macrobrachium nipponense
TGTTCATATTCTGGATAAGGAAATTGCTTTTTAAAAATATAAATTATTTATTCATGATAGCAAAAAGTGACGCATTACCGCCGTAGAGTACACAAATTGCAGAGTCTGGAATCAGGATTTGTTCTCGTGTGTAGAATATGTTTTGTTGTTTTCTTAGGGCGTAACGGAATTCAAACGTTTCCAACTGTATCATCGGTTCATTCTCAAGGCAGGGTGGCCTTGTTCTGATTTGAATGGGGTCATTAGACGGTATTTATAGTATCCCGGTGTGCTGTCTTGTGAGAGCTGAATTTTTATTGGCTGGATCAGGGGATTAAGTCCCTGAGTGAACCCGTTTCCCAGAGTTGGATGCTCGCTCTGGTCTTCGTGTGCGGACTTTGGAGACTGGAAGGGTAGTATTGGGGAAGTCACTGCCAGAAGATGGGGCCACCAACTGATTGGTTCGTTCGATCGGCTCTGGTGTGCTAGCGGTCAGCATCGTCGGGATGAGGGGAGTCTCTTGTGTGGTGTTGAGGCTAGATCTCTCCTTTCCGATGTGTAGGGACTCCAGGAGCTAAGCAGGAGGTCACCGTCCATTGGGCTGATAAAACCGCCGCCTCTGTACTCATTCCTACTGAAGACTACCACCTCAAGTTGGATAAGATACTGGCAGACAGCAGCAAATTTCAGAGGATCACTAACAACTTGGATGGCATAAAATGTGAGGCTAATACGATCATCGAGACTGTCAATGCAGCTTCTAATGCCCTTCATTTGATGCCGATTGTAGGGAACAACCTTGGCTACATATACGGGAATGTTAAAACTCATAACCAGGGAACCCGTTACACCCCATTATTAGCCAGATTTCCGCCCCTACATACCAGCTTGAGAAGAAATTGAATGCTATTTTGACTCCTTATGTTCCAGATGACCGGAGGAATTATTGCATCGATGGACGTGGAGTACCTCTTCACGAACGTCCCTGCGGATGAAACAATCCAGATAATTCTGGATCATGTATATAGAGACGACTCCACGCCCACATTAAATATCCCTGAACATGCCCTCCGAACGCTCATCGAGATTTGTACAAAAAGGCCCCTTCCTCCACCCACAGAGGCCATATGTATGCACAGTGTAGTGATGAGTTTTCCCTTCAGAATACTTTCCACCAACTTCTATGTGGGTACAGTGGAACATCGGGTATTCAACATCATCGCAAAACACTCAATATTGACGGCACCTTCATAAGCGCCAACACGGTGGAAGAAATGGAGCACCTGTGACAAGCCTTCCACAACCACAGTAGACTCAACTTCACCATCGAACATTCCCGTGATCATCGCTTTCCCTTCCTTGACATCCTCATCGGGCAACAAGAGGAGCACTTCGTAACGCAAGTATATACGAAACCCATGAACCTGGGTATGTGCTTTGAATGGCAAGAGTGAGTGTCCAGAGAGATACAAGTGCACTGCAATCAGTGCCTTCATCAGGAGAGCTCTCTCACACTACTCTTCTTGGAAGGACACACACACTGAATTAGAGTATGTTGCCCAGGTTTTAATTAACAATGGGTATTCCAACTGGGATATCACAAAATGCATGCAAAGAAACATTGATAAAATGGTATCAGCAGTAGCCTCCCCTGCCGCCCTTGAAGACTTCATTCTCTTTTATAAGGGAGTATTTCACAGGAAATACAAACAGAATCAGCAAGCCCTTCGCATATAAAGGAACGTATCCCCTACGGACCCTGTGAAAAAGGTTAAATTGATAATATATAAAATCAAGAAGACCAGTGGCCTGATCATGAAAAACAATCCAGCCCATATGGTGCAGGGTACTCAAAAAAACTAACGTTGTCATCCAATACAACGAAGAAAATAACCAAGAAATATCTGATGAGGATGACCGAACTTCCAATTATATGTACTCAAGTGACGGGAACACAGAAATACTGAGCCGTGCCCCTTCTGTGTTGGATGACGCTTCCCATTCTGAAGGATGGATCACTGTTCAAAAAAAGAAGAAAGCCTACAGGAAAACACCAAGCCAAGATGAAAGAGCCACTCTTCCCAACAAGTTTCCTGTATTTAATCTCTCACCTTTTCCAAAATACAAAGCTTCTTATGCTGAAATAGCAAAATTGGAGAAACAGAATCCACATCTGAGGATGTCTAATCTAGTGGGTGATATGACCATCACCCCAAGTAGCAGAGATAAGAATAGATTCTTCGAGGGAATACAGTTTTTCAACTGTTAGACTCAAAGGAGAAAATCACAAAAACAGTCGTTTGCAGGTACCCAACCACCCTGCCTCTAGACCCCATTCTACAATTGGAAAATATTCTAGATGCTAAAAGTGCACTGTTAAATCTGGAAAATCCAGTGCCCCACAAGGAAAGTCATTGTCACCTTCCAAGGAGAATACCCAAACAAGTCTGTCTCCCTTGGTATAGGGACCATTCCCCACTGAAGCCTTTATTCCAGAGCCACTTCGATGCTACAAGTGCCA
>NC_087207.1:84124839-84136092 GCF_015104395.2 Macrobrachium nipponense
GTGAATATCCTAATTGATGCATTAGGAAAAAGAATGCCAAAAGCATGCAAACTGTGTAAGGTTTGGTATAGCATAGTCAATCCACAAAACCTAATCAGAAAATGTGCTGCATGCAACATTCCGACCCATCCACAGTGTGCTGAGGTAATACAAGATTTGAGAAAAGATACAAGATTTTTTGTTCAACATGTCTATCATGGATAGACAATGTTATTAAATCAAGATTGAATGTACAAATAGTTGAGGATGAAGAAGAAGAGGAAGAGGAAGGAAGAAGAAGAAAAAAGAAGAAGAGGAAAACGGAAGAGAAGTAAACAAAAATGAAATGACAGAAAAAAATAAGGAAAACAAAGACAAGATAAAGTATGGGATGCAGAGATACTCATTGATACTACATATGAGGCAATAAAGCAGCATACCTACGAAGAAATAAAATTACGATATGACAACAGAAAAGCAAATCCCGAAGAGGCTCTACCCAGATTATACAATGACGGGAAAGAGGAAAAAATAGACAAGAAAGACAAAATCTGCAACCTTTTGAAAAGAGGGAATTGCAGATTTGGAGAAAGATGTTACTACAACATCCTAAGATATGTCAAAACTATGAAATATATGGTAAATGTGCATACTTTAGATGGATATGGGGATGATTGCAGAGATCTGCATCCAAAAAATATGTAAAAACCTAAAGAAGGAAAAGGGGGATGTAAGTTCGACAAAAATGCAAATATATGCACCCTGTAGCCACTGAATCATAATCAAATAAATAACCAACCAAGTAATAAAATCCAAATAAGAAAGAAACAAATAAAGAGAGAAATCAAGAATATCAGGTAAAAGAGAAAAGCAAACCACCAATGAGATATGCAGAGGTGTCAGCAAAAATTTCAAAGCATCAGCTCCGAAATTCTACTCAAGAGATAATAACTGTATTTATTATGCAAGAGGATATTGCAGAAACGGAGAAAATTGCAGATTCAGACACAAAATTAATAATTATGATGAAGGAAGATCAAATATTATGGAAAAGTTGGATTTTTTAATGTCAGAATTTCTGAAATGAAAAAAGAACAACATACCAGAACAGGAAAGAGACATGGGAAAATCCTTATTACTACCAGTATTAAATGAAGGAAGGGAAGAAAACACGCAAACCATCATAGTGATGAATGCGCAGGGTTTAGTTACGAGTAACTCAAAAAGAAAAATAGAGTACTTAGAAGAACTAACCCAAAATGAAAAGAAAATAGATATAATGAATATAAGTGAAACCTGGTATTCCCAAGAGACTGGAATGATGATCAAATAAAAGGGTCCAAACTTATAGATCAGATAGAAAAAATAGGAATCAAGGGGGAACCGCAATATATGGGAAAGACAAAAAACAAGGAAAAATATATGAGAAATATAGTAACTCAGAATGTGAACTAATAGCGGTAGAATTTGAATCTGAAAAATTGATGAACATAGTAATATATAGACCTCCTAATACTAAAGAGTTTGACTTAATAATTGAAAAATTGGATGATATATGTAGAAATCACAAGGACTGGACTATTCTCCTATCTGGTGACTTCAACTTTCCTTTCGTAGAATGGAAGAACGAATAGGAGATTGTGGTTGTACTTATACATATAAAAAAGAGAGTAATAGTAGTGCAGAAGATAAGAGGCAATTTGAAAAGCTATTAGATATGCTACTAGAATACAAAACATTCAACAAATAAATCACCTGCCAACAAGAAAGGAAAATACTTTAGACCTAGTATTTGTGAACGAGATGAATTATGTTAAAGAAATAATAGTTTATAATGCGAGTATTTCAGACCATAATGTCATAGAATTAACAGTTCATTCCAAAGCAAGTGAAAATAGAGATAAGCAAGAAATGAAAAAGTGGGAAGGATATGGAAAATACAACTTCTACAGTAAAAATATAAAATGGTCAGAAATTAATGAAGAATTAAACAAAGATTGGGATAACATTTTCGTAAGTGATGACATAAGGGTAAATACGGAGATATATAAATAAAATATTGGAGATAATAGTGGAAAAATATATACCGAAGAAGAAAAGTAAACATCATTCATGCATACCAAGAGACAGAAGGATCTTGTTCCAGAAAATCAGAAAATGGAAAAAAGGTCTTGCAAAAGAAAAAAATGCATGGAAAGTTATAGAAACTAAAAAGTAAGATAGAAAATGCAGAACAAAAGATTATACAATCAAAAGAAAATGAAAACGGGACTTGGAAGAAAAAACCCTATTAAATATCAAGCAAAACCCCAAACTATTATACTCATATGCGAAGAAGATGAATAAAAGAAGAATAGAAATAGGCCCTATGAGAATTGAAGGGAGATTAACGAATGAAAAAAAGGAAATTTGCAACATACTGGCAGAACGATATAAGAGAGAATTCACCCCTAGAATAGATAATGAAGATAATGATATAGAAGTAAGGGATGAAAATAGTGAATATTTAGCTGACATAGATATTAATGAAGCTGATATTGTGCAGGCTATTAATGAAATTAAAAATGGAGCTGCTGCAGGGCCAGATGGAATTCCTGCTATTTTGTTAAAGAAAGTAGTTCATTCTATCGCAAAGCCACTTGCAATATTATTAAGACAAAGTGTAGATACAGGCAAGATATATGATGAGCACAAATTAGCATATATTACCCCTACTTTCAAAAGTGGATCAAGACTAGAGGCAAGTAATTATAGGCCTGTGAGTCTAACATCACATATTATGAAAGTGTATGAAAGGGTAATGAAGAAAAATATTATGAAACATTTAATAAAAAATAATTGGTTTAATAAAGGAACACATGGTTTCGTACCCGGAAAAAGTACACAAACCCAACTGTTAGTCCACCGTGAAAACATATTCAAAAATATGAAAAGCGAAAATTGGAAAGAACAGATGTGGTTTATTTAGACTTTGCAAAAGCTTTTGATAAAGTAGACCATAATATATTATCGAAGAAAATTAGAAAACACAATATCGTGGATAAAGTAGGAAGATGGTTAAAAGAATTTTTACACAACAGAAAACAGATAGTTATTGCAAACGACGAGAAATCGGATGAAGCCAAGGTAATATCCGGTGTGCCGCAAGGTACGGTGTTAGCTGCAATACTGTTTTGTTATTATGATTGAAGACATAGACAATAATGTTAAGGATTCGGTAGTGAGTAGTTTCGCAGATGACACAAGAATAAGTAGAGAAATTACTTGTGATGAAGATAGGAACGCTCTACAAAGAGACCTTAACAAAGTATATGATTGGGCAGAGGTAAATAGGATGGTATTTAACTCTGATAAATTTGAATCAATAATTATGGAGACAGAGAAAGAAAGCTATATGCATATAAGGGACCTAATAATGAGACCATCACAAATAAGGAAGCAGTTAAAGACCTTGGTGTGATGATGAATAGGAACATGTTATGCAATGATCAAATAGCAACTCTGTTGGCAAAATGTAAACAAAGCAAAAATGGGAATGTTGTTAAGGCACTTCAAAACAAGAAAAGCTGAACACATGATTATGCTTTATAAAACATATGTTCGTAGTCCACTTGAATATTGCAATATGATATGGTACCCACACTATCAAAAGGATATTGCACAATAGAGAGTGTACAAAGGTCCTTTACAGCTAGAATAGAAGAAGTTAAGGACCTAGACTACTGGGAAAGACTACAATTCTTAAAATTATATAGTCTGAAAGAGAAGAGAACGCTACATGATAATTCAGGCATGGAAACAGATAGAAGGAATAGCAGAAAATATCATGGAACTAAAAATATCAGAAAGAGCAAGCAGAGGTAGATTAATAGTGCCCAAAACTATACCAGGAAAAATAAGGAAAGCACACAGACAATCCACTACGCACCAGCATCGATATGCAGCGTCTATTCAATGCGTTGCCAGCTCATCTGAGGAATATATCAGGAGTGAGCGTAGATGTGTTTAAGAATAAGCTCGACAAATATCTAAACTGCATCCCAGACCATCCAAGATTGGAAGATGCAAAATATACCGGAAGATGTACTAGCAACTCTCTGGTAGATTACTAGAGGTGCCTCACACTGAGGACCTGGGGCAACCCGAACAAGATGTAAGGTCTGTAAGGTAAG
Organism: Macrobrachium nipponense; assembly: GCF_015104395.2. Classification (NCBI taxonomy): domain Eukaryota; kingdom Metazoa; phylum Arthropoda; class Malacostraca; order Decapoda; family Palaemonidae; genus Macrobrachium; species Macrobrachium nipponense. The sequence continues at coordinate 84,128,991 of NC_087207.1, forward strand.
GTCTCTCTCTCTCTCTCTCATCTCTCTCTCTCTCTATTACACACATCGCACACACATGTATACTTATATATATATTATATATAATATATAATATATATATATATATACTATATATATATATATACATATATATATATACATATATAATTATATATATAGATTACATGATACATTACACACACACACACACACACACACACACACACACACACATATATATATATATATATATATATATATATATATATATATATATATATATATATATATATATATATATATATATATCTATATATATACTATATATACATACATATGCTATGCAAACAGGCTGAGAAATAAAGGAAATGTGACGTAGTAAAATAAAATCTTGTCTTGTACCGAAAAATAAAGACAATTTCACGATAAATAAAACAAAAAAGCTGATACTTCCCAGTCAAACGGTTAATAGCTAAAATTAATAGTTAGATAGTTAAATGGTTAAAGAGATCGTCGAATGTTTACAACGAAGTCTTGTAAATCCAGTGTTTTCGAGAGGGGACTCTCTCTCTCCTCTCCCTCTCTCTCTCTCTCTCATCTCTCTCTCTCTCATCTCTCTCTCTCTCTCTCTCTCTGGCGTGTCTGAGTGCAGCAGTACCCTTATAGTCTTTTCACATTATCCCGGCAATTTTCACTTCTCGCTAGAGTGAAATGTCCGCAGCACCAATTCCGGAGTCATTTCTGGGTGAAATTACATTCTTTGCATCACGTCCAACTTTGATTACTTCATGAAATTGTGGTGAGAATCTCTCTCTCTCTCTCTCTCTCTCTCTCTCTCTCTCTTGGCCCAAATTCTCCGCTTTTCCGAACTTTTGGCGATAATATCATAACAGCAGAAATTATTCTTCCTTGTGTCATTCGCCATAATATAAATATTACTCGATAAAAAAGCTTGTAAGAGCTTTCAGTTATAGAACGATGAAATAATATAAATATAACTAGAAGATGTACCATTCCTTCGGACGTATTATCGAAATCAAATTCACTTCTAAATGTCCTGGGCACACATCTTTTTCCAGCCGATGTTACTGCGTCACTTACCGGCTCGGTGAGGCACTGTCGGCCGACTACAGGCGAATGCATGTTACAAAAGGTTGCTTAGGAAAGATTTTCAAAGCGAGGTCTCCCTTAAACGGCCCTTGACAAAACTCAGCCCATAGTGAAACACTGATATTGATGTTAAATGCGTTTGCATTCACTTATCTTAACTCATGGTACCATATTTGAATGCAGTAGTTCCATCTTTGATGCTTTGGGCCCTAATTTACCCTAAAGGGAATTAGGTTGCCTCGGTTGGGGTAGATAGTTTTACGACTCCTTTCTCCCCTGGACCGGTAAAGTCAAAAAAGTGGCCAAAAATCTGCCCCATAACATTGTGGGAAATTCTTGGTCCCCAATTCCCAGGGGGTTGGTTGTCCCTCCTTATACTGAGGATGCCTTATGGCCCCCATATTGTGGGGAGCCTGTTTGTACAGTCAAGTCCAAAAGTCCGTCGACACTTTCTGGTTATCCTTTTAAGTGTACATAGATGGCGTTAGTCTCGCCACTACCAGAGTGAACTTAGAGTGGTCGTTCTTCACTCTTCCCAGTTGAAATGGTAGAGCAAAGAGAAGAGGAGACCTGGTTTAAGCTACAATAATTATTTGTCTTTCTACTACTTCAACAACTCCAACTTCTCCTCCTCCTCCCACTCCTACCCCTCCTACTACTACTACTACTGATAGTGGTGATGCTGCTACAGTTTAGAAATTAGCATAAAAAAATAATGGCAAAAATGGAGAACATCAAAATTACATTACTAATACAAATTTAAGTAAAATTTAATAAGTTTAAACGGCGTCAATAACCTCATCGTTGCGACGCCACTAAGAACTAACAAATAAATCAACTATAAGTTTAAAGTAGTACAGAGTTTACTAGATGATGCCGTATTTAACATGTGGGAAGAAATCTAATTATATATTGTTTGAAGGACATGTGGAATGATTATCATTGCATGTGTCATCCAGAAGTGGCACAATATCATAACTATCGTATGTTAAACTAGGCTTCTCCTCTCTTTACCCTGCCCATTTCAACTGGCAAGAGTGAAGAATGGCCACTCAATGTTCACTCTGGTGGTGGCGAGACTAGAGACTAGCGCCATTTGTGTACTGTTATAATAATGACCAAAGAGTGTCGATGGAAAAGAGGGGTTATGACCACCATAGAAACTGCCCTCGAATTTCGAATTTTGAATAAAACCTTAATGGCAGGGGAGGGGAGTCTATGGTAAAAATTGGGTTGCCCCAGCTGCCAACTCCAACAGCTGCAAAAAATAGGGGAGTATGAAAAAAAAGGGTTACGACCCATTGCGAAACGGCCCTTGAATTTCGAAAATTTTACTAGAACCTTTCCTTGGGGGATGGGGAGTCTATGGTAAAAATTTGGTAGCCCTAGCTGTTAACTCCGACAATGTTGTAGAAAATGAAGGTTTATGGAAAAGGAGGTGTTTATTATATAGATATATTAATATATAGTTATATATATTATATAGGTATTTATAATATAATATATATATATATACAAAACAACTTCAAAATTGTAGCAAGCATATCCTCTTCAGCATATAGCTAAGTACACCAACATCAAAAAAATTATGATAAAATTTTCAACCTCACTCCTTTACAAATTCATTCCCTACTGAATGACTCTTGGTATGTCGCAAATAATTAATTGCAAAAGCACAACGCAACGATCATTTTTCTAAATTACCCCTAAGCATTTAATTAAAAAAGTCATATCGAGGTTTTTAAGCCCATTTTTCTTACTGACGCGTCGTCCTATTTTTTTTTATTCTAATTACTCGGAGCGTTTAATGAGCGAGTGATTAAATGCGATTTGGAGAGCGAGAGACAATTATTTGATAAGAAATGCAACGCCGCTTGTAATTGTCTTCTGTTTACGAAGACATAATGAGCAGATGGTCCCTCAGACTCGCTACTAACTTTTTTTTTAATGGGAACTGGTGACCATATGATGAGATAAATACAGTAGAACCTCAGCATAGCGGACGCTTCCGTACTCTGACCTGTCCGATAAGTAAATATATATATATATATATATATATATATATATATATATATATATATATATATATATATATATATATATATATATATACATATAATATTACTTTATTATGCTGCCAATTTTGACGTAATACAATTTTAGAAATACGTCTCAGATTCAGAGTCATGCGTTAAACCTGATTAGTTTAGAGTAGGAACTGGGTGGAACTGATGTTGTCTGTAAGTATTCTAGAAAATATCCAAACACAACTTATAAAGCAAGGTCTTCGTTACTTAACGGACTGAATTTACTTATCGGACAGGTCAGACTACGGAAGCGTCCGTTATGCTGAGGTTCTACTGTATTTATCTCATCAAAATGACACCAGTTTCCATTAAAAACAAAGTTAATTGCGATTCTGAAGACCATCTGCTCATTATGTCTTCGTAAACAGAAGACAATTACAAGCGGCGTTGCATTTCTTATCAAATAAATTGTCTGTCGCTCGCCAAATCGCATTTAATCATTCGCTCATTAACGCTCCGAGTAATTACAATAAAAAAGAATAGGATGACGCGTCAGTAAGAAAAATGGGCTTAAAACCTCGAAATGACTTTTTAATTAAATGCTTAGGGGTAATTTAGAAAAATGATCGTAGTGTTTTGCTTTTGCAATTAATTATTCTTTTGCCATTAATCTTCGAAAGCTATTCCTCTGAGTTTCCTGGCGATGTCTACAAGAAGTCGGTGTTAATCTTATAATTACCAGAACATTGCAACTTTCGTTATACAGAAAAAAAAAAAAAAAAAAAAAAAAAAAAAAAAAAAAAAAAAAAAATGAAAGGTACGGACAAAGTGTCATCTTTGTCCAGTGCGTTGATGAAATTTTATTCCGGAAAAGCCTTAAACCACCCCGACACCGGTGGTTCACTGCCAGTCCTGGAATTGAGAGGTCGCTGGTTCGCGCCTGTCGATCGCCAATTCTATTATCGCTTAATAAATTTCCCCTCGGTTAAGCATATATGAAAATATATTAATTCCGAGGTAGAGCAAATTAGATATTAAAGGACATTTGTAGTTCGATATATATATATATATATATATATATATATATATATATATATATATATATATATATATATATATATATATATATATATGCATTAAGCTACAAATGTCCTTTAATATCTAATTCACTCTACCTCGGAATTACTAGGAGATTCACTGCCTGTGTCCGATGTTTTTTTCCGGATAAAATTTCATCAACGCACTGGACAAAGATGACACTTTGTCACAGGGCATCTTACATCCGTACCTATTTTTTTTTTTTTTTATTCTGTATAACGAAAGTTGCAATGTTCTGGTAATTATAAGATTAACACCGACTTCTTGTAGACATCGCCAGCAACTCAGAGGAATAGCTTTCGAAGATATAATGACGTAACTTATGACGTCATTAACTTAGAATTCCTCTTTTCGGAGGATAATTGGGCTATTTGTGTAGAAGTCTCAACCTCTGGCAACACTGAAATACAACCAATACTCTTTGGTTACACTTTGTAGTAGTGGTAGTAGTAGTAGTCGTAGTATATATAGGATTGATGCCATTCGGTCAAGTGCTAGAAACCTTCAAGAAATGGCTTTTCACAAGTAATCCGGGAAATTACTTTCTATCACTATTTCTACATTAAAAAAAATAAAAAAATATATATAATTAAAAATCAATTAACAAAGTGAAGAAAATTTTGGCATCCGTCGTAACTCCTTTCATATTTTTCTTAATATGACAGTGACGATCATTGTAATAAATAGAGCATTTACAATCATCTTCTGTACCTTATGAAGGTCAACAAATGACGAAAACTTGGTAGCCTTGGATGTCCAGGTTTACTCCTTACCCAAAAAAGGACCCTATTATTCATATACCTGTTCAAGCTTACGTAGGGTTTGCCACGAGCCTCCTCACTTCTAAACAATTGTGCAAGTCGAACCACAATAGCTGCCCTTCAACCAAAGAGGCAATGACTTATCATAGCCGCCATTCTTGAAACCTTGACAAGGTACGAATATTCATTCAAAATTTCAAAGACAGCTGTTTGTCGTCATCACCTTGTGGGAGGAGTCATATGTTCAAGTCATGAATAACTTTGAACTCATACATTAGTGTGTTCCGCCAATGGCTTCGGCTGCTTTATTTTACTCTTATGAATATATTTTTTTCCAAGTTATTCCGGAAAAACACAGCGACAAAGGCTCTGAATCTCAGCGGACAAACAAGAGGAGAAATCAGGACTGCATTGTAGTTATCGACTCGGCCAACAAGTGAGGTTATAAATTGATACCGATTCCGAGCTTACAAATCTCTGTCGAACTCAGGTATTTGTAATTAGAATCGATATCCAACCCTCTTCGGTTAACATATATGAAAATTTATTAATTCCAAGGAAGAGCGAATTGGATATTAAGGGACATTTGTTGCTTAATTCATGTATATGAATCACGGTGATGTGATAAGAATTCATTACATGGTTACGTGGAACAGACGTTCGACTTGGTTAAAATGGCAGAGAGGGTTGGATATCGATTCTAATTACAAATACCTGAGTTCGACAGAGATTTGTAGGCTCGGGATTGGTATCAACTTATAACCTCACATGTTGGCCAGTCGATAACCACACTGCAGTCCTGATTTCTCCTCTGTTTGTCCGCTGGTTCGAATCCACGGGAGAAAGAAATTATTATCAACTTAAATATTCCGCGTAGGTTAACATAATTATATGAAAATATGTTAATTACTAGGTAAAGTGAATTGGATATTATAGGACAAATTTTGTAGCTTATTGTATGTATATGAATCACGATGATATGATAAGCATTCATATATGTATATATATATATATATATATATATATATATATTATATATATATATATATATATATATATATATTATATTATATATATATATATATATAATATATATATATATATATATATCTGTGTGTGTGTGTGTGTATGTGTGTGTGTGTGTGTGTGTATACACTGTATAACAAGGAAGACCGTAAAGTCACTCAACACATTTCCGTTATCCACGAAACTATTCAGGCAAGATAATCCCGTTAAACTCTCTTGCCTGCAAATGCTGCTCCCAGCTTCCGAATTGGAATCTCTAGGTCTGACGCGAGCAGTCCCCCTGGCTTTCCAATAACACGTAAATGACAGTTGTTCAATATTACTGCACATTCTATTCAAACCAAATAATTCTCTCCATTAACTGATTGCTGTTCCCTTCGCGGATTCTTTTGTGTTGCGAAAGGAGGCTACAGAACCATTCCTACCCCTTCCCCCTATACCAATTCTTCGTGCGTTTTTCGGCGAAGTTCTGCCAATACAATGTCCGGGTTCTTCAATTTCTGAGAACAGGGGATATTTGATGTTGCCAGATGGACGATGGTGTCAAGGCCACTCCGTACTGACAAGATCACGGAAGGCATTGATAAGCTAGTCCTACCTCCACCCTAACTCCTTGGTACTTTCCTCGACGAAGTTGTTGTTGTTGTTGTTGTTGTTGTTGAAGATTAAGCCAGCCTTGTGCTGGCACTGGCTCTTGCTCCTAGAGCAGCCCGTAGCTGGATTTACTGTGAAGATAAAAAAAACAGTGCTTTTGGCGGTTAGTTGTAGAAAGGAAAAAGGGTGACAGGCAGGATTGCAACCCTTTGAACCTTACGTACCCATCAGTAGGAGAGAAAGCTTCATTGTAGTGAGACCCAGCCTAGTTGGAGAGTGCTGAGTTTCCTGTCTCTAGTTCTTTTGTTCTTCCAATTATTCGTTCAGAAAAAGACAGGGGACATTTCATGTTGCCAAATGGGGGATGATGTCAATTCCACTCACTGACGAGCAGAACAAGGAATGAAATAATCAATTGGCCCACTGGGAAAATAATTGTGGTTTCTCAACAAGGTTTTGTCCCTCTAGTTCTCCCCTTTTCTTCCAACTGTTAGTTCTGAGAACAAC
>NC_087207.1:84136592-84156592 GCF_015104395.2 Macrobrachium nipponense
TAGAAGATTTTGAATAAAGACAGCAGAAATGTAGGACAGAAAATGAATATGAGTAAAACCAATGAAAATGCAGAGACAACAAATAAGGGTTATGGACGAACCTCTAGAGATTGGTAATGAATATACGTATTTAGGACAGACAGTAAGTGTTTTCCCCATGACATGAAATCAAAATTAAAAGAAGGATAAGCATGGGATGGAGATCTTTTGGTAAGCAAAATGAGATTATAAAAAGTAAAATGCTACATTCTCTAAAAAGAAAAGTATTTGATTAGATGGTCCTACCAGTATTAACTTATGCAGTAGAAACTTGAAGCTTTACTAAAGCCATAGAACGTAAGTTCATTAAAACTCGGAGATAAATGGAAAGAATAAAAAGAATAATGATGGGAATAACACTAAGAGACAGAAAAAGAGCAGTATGGATACGAGAGCAAACTAAAGTACACGATATTCTAACAACAGGTAAAAAAAGAAATGGCGTGGGCAGGACGTATAATGCGAACATCAAATAATAAATGGACCAAAAGAATGATAGAATGGGTCCCTAGAGATTACAAACGAAGCAGGGGAAGGAAGAGAAGACAATGGATTGACGAACTAAGAAACTTGCCGGTATAGAATGGCACAGAAAGACCATAAACAGAAGGGAGTGGAAGGACATGTCTGAGGCCTTTGTCCTGCAGTGAACTAGCAATGGCTGATGATGATGATGATGATGATGATGATGATGATATATTATATGTATGTATGTATATATTATAAATATTAAGCCTTCACTGCCTTTTTTCCAAGAATCCATAGATGGATTCTCCTTGAGCAGGATAGCTCTAATAACACTAGCGAGCATGCACGTTGGGGACTTCCAGCTGTTTATATTTTCACTCGCTTCTGAAGCGGTGTTACCATACAATCTCATCATTCTGGCTCCCCACTTGGTCGGTCAGTATACTGGATCCGGTTATTGGAACAGTGTTTGTCTGTCGGACAGTGCCCGCTAGTGTGGACAAGGCCTAGGAACAGTGGTGAGAGGTAGCTTGGGACCAACTTACAAGCTGGTATTTTTTGGGTGCAGTTTCGAAAAGGGTCAAGCCAGGTGGTAGGATTGAGCGAATCATTAGGGGATAGGCCTTTTAGTTGTTGCTCTATATATTTGTTACAAGACCTGTATCACTCTGCTGTCCTTTTGCTGGTACTTGATTGATTTTACAGGAATGACGGGTGCTCCCTCCTAAGAAGTAGTCATTTCTATATCCTAAGGACTTACAGACTGAACAATGCCCAAACATTACCTGAGAGTAGCAGTTCACACTCAATCAACACACAGATAAGACCTCTGACCTCCTATGTCCCGAATCTCGGGTCGTGTCTATTTTGGCACTTTGTCCTAAACTATTAATGGGTCATAAGAGACCCAGACTACAGGGAGCCCCTCCATTTGTTACTGAAGGCAATGGATCATCCAGCTATTTTCAGAAGTACACTTGGAATCTGGATTTGGCCGGTCAGTTTGAAATTAGCAATTTAGTACCAGTGACTTTTCATCTCACTAATCTCTCATTTCCTTTTTGAGATTTCATCTCCCAATGTAAATCCCTTGTTGTTATCCAGTTGATACTATTGTGTATGTTCCTATATGAATTAAGCCTATGGATGAAATAATTCTTTGTATTCAGTGACATAGTTAATCATCTCTCGATTGTGCTTGATAACTGCAAGGAAGATAATCTTATATGCATGAACCCTTACCTGGAGTAATCTATTCCCATATATTTGTTATCTCGCCCCATCGTGCTTTTGCCCAAGAACTTGGCTGTGAGAAGTTACCTTGGGTAATTGCTACAGGAAAGCCTTCTGCTTCTGAAACTGATCACAAGAGAGTAAATCTGTATATTCATGAGGCAAGGACTCCCATTTGCGTTGATACGTTTCTTCTGAAAGCAAGTTAAGGGTGAAGTTTGTCTTAATTTCATGTTGCATTGTCTACCTGGGTAGCATACCATTCATGATATATTTCCCCTGGTTGAACTGTGTGAAATAAAGTAATTTAATGTAACTACAGGCTTTCAGGGCAACCTTATCTTTTGTTTTAGATGTAACTCTAAGGTAAGTTATCTTTTATTACATATTTGATTCTTTGTAGTGTCCCCTTAGGCCAAGTTCAAATTCAATATTCATTTTATTAGGCCAGCTGAAGACTGATATCAAACAATACACACACAAACAAGCACACACACACATAATTATAATGAACTAGCCAAGGTTACACAGGTTCCAAAAATCAAAACAAAAGAAATGGGACTGTATAGACTAGCAGAAACAGTGGCAAACCAATGAGAAAAGCGTACAACAAAACCACTAATTTATTACAATATATTATATACATATTTACAACTGAGTTCAGGTTTGTTAGAAATAATTAAATTGCATAATAAATGAGTTTGTGAAATAAATGAAATGTACTTAGCAAAAGCAAAGGTACTTTACGAAGGACCATCACATTAAATGAACAAAACAGTAAGCATTATTTAATTGAAGTGAATAATAATAATAATAATAATAATAATAATAATAATAATAATAATAATAATAATAATAATAATAATAATAATAATAATAATAATAATAATAATATGTGTCGCCGTGGAGGAGTGGGTTAGGTCGTCAATGGACTTAAGTCAAGTTAAGCAACATTGGGGCTGGTCAGTCGCTGGATGGGTGACCGCTCTCCTCGGCGTTGATTCCTTGGGAAAGGATCTTTACCATAATTTCCTCAGTCTACTCAGCTGTAAATGAGTACCTATCCCTGATGGGGTAGGGTACAGCTATGGGTTAAATAGCAAAACTCAGCAATGATGGAAAGAAATGAAGGAATAAAACGACAGCGACGTAAATGGAACCTCTGGCATAGAGGAGCTTCGTCCGGCAACCAGGTATTCAACCCAATTGAAGGGGAAGACGGTCAGGTACTTGGAGGTCGTCATCCAGCAACTGATCACCACAACGACAGTAATCAACAGCCTGAGATTGGAGCGTACAGAGCAAAAAGGAAGAAATGGACAAGAGAAGGAAAAATAAGGAATATGGAGATGCTACATCAGAAGCAACCCGACGGAGAGAGGATATAGAAGATTGGTCAACATCTGGAATGAGAGGAATAACACCCCCCAAACAGCAGAGGCTGGCAGACCAAGTAAGGAACATAAAGAAAAAGAACTGGCTCTCCCCAACAGAAAGAGAAGAACTGGAAAGGGAAATGTCACACGACAACGAATTACACGAAGACGAACTGAGAGACGATGCCATAAGACGACAGGGAGGATGAGGTATCAAACAGCGACACACGAAGAAACACCGACGAAGTAAACAGAGAGGACGGAATGGGTAGAAAAGATTAGACAATGGATGGAGTCAGATACAGAGAGAACAAGATCCCCTCCATGAAAGCCTACAACACCAAGAAATTAAGGGAGAAAACAAGTGAGGTCAATGAAATAATGGGCATAATACACACCACCAGTATCACAGAAACAAATAACTTGCAGGAGCAAGATTAGTTTGCTACAGCTGAAGTAGATCTATGCCTGTGCTCATCATTTTGACTGTGAATGGATTACAGTTTAAAGGAGGGAAAAGACCAAGTCATCCACCATCCATTTTCCCTGGAGTTTCAAAGTCATGCTTAAAGCAGGTCCCCTCAGCACCCAGAATTACAACTGCTTCAGCAGAGACCCGAGATAAACCAAAGACTCCGAAATGAATGTTGTGGATAAGATCGGCGACTTTTATTCATTTTGTAATGACATCCCAGGAGCATATCTCAAAGGATTATCGTATTGTTTGTGATAGTGATGATATTTACATTTCTAAAAAACTGATGCAAAGGGCCGGTTTCCGTTATCCAATTTCTCCATTTGCAACATGTGAAATCGTCATTTGGGTTTTTGTATCATAAATGCGTTGAGAAAAATGGAAAGGAAATACCTAAGACATATTTTTCTAAAGCTGGTTGTCTGCAAAAGAATAGCCTTCTCAGTAAATGGTCCCAGTTTGATAATAAAATTATGTCATGCACAACAGAGTAGAGTTCAAAGATGCAGACTATCTGAAAAGTGCAGTACAGAATTGAGCATATGAGTTGTTCTGATTCGCCCTCATTTTCAGTTTCTTCATTCTCAGTTTACAGTTATCACTCACTCATCCAGAAGGCCGTCGCTTTGACAGAAATCTTTATGTTCTTGGTGCCGAACTCCATAACATTTCACCAGCTGCATATAAAATGCTACGAAAGTCTGGGTTCAGTTGTTTTACCTAGAGTGGAACTGTTGAAAAAACTTCTCTCCTGTAGTCTACATGATAAAAACTTGGAGCAACTTTTTCAAAAAACTTAACCTCAGCAGCGTCTTGTCAACATTCTTTTTGATGAAGTGAAGCTCACAGAAACACTTAGGTACTCAGGTGGTCGTGTTGTTGGTTACGCTCAAAATGGTTCTTGTGATACCAAAGTTCTCGCAACACATGCTTTAGTAATTGAAGTTGTCTGCCATTTTGGTGGCCCTAATATATACTACGCATTTACCCTGTTGCAAAACTTAATTCAATTCAACTCAAGGAAATTCTGGTAGAAGCTCTAGTAGCGGTTAGCGATGCTGTGGTACTATCAATTTCTTGTGTAGGTGATAATTGCAATACAAACGTTGCAGTTTATGGTAAATTAGGTGGTCCTGGTAAAGCTTTCATAAATGCTATAAATTCTCATGCTTTCCTTGTTTTTTGACTATGTTCATTCTTTCAAAATGTTAAGAAAAATAACTGGATACCGTTTCAGGATAAGGAACTTTCTTTCATAAAAGATGGAAAAACATATGTTGCACGATGGAAGGACATAGAAGCACTGTACGATGAAGACAGGAGAAACAGCATCCGTCTAACCAAGATCACATACACAGCTGTGTACCCAAAGCCTTTGCAGAGACAAAGCGTGCCTTTTGTTTGTCAAATCTTCAATGACAAAAACTGTTTGCTGCCCTTTCAACTCTAAAGGATAAACTTGGCATTAGCGAGGGCACCATCATTTTTGTTAAGCTGATCACTGATTGGTTCCACATGATGAATGTGAAAGATCGGTATTCCGGTATTAACATGCGTGATGATTGTCGTCAACCATGGACCAATAATTGCACTACTTTCAAGAAACTTAATGAAACTTGTGATGTTATATCCTCTTGTGCATGGTCAGGTGGTCGAGGTCGGACGCAAAAGCTCACAAAGCAAAACTGCAGAGGCATTGGTGCTGTCTACAGAGCCAACATTGAGGCTGCAGGAGTGGCTATTGACTCAGTACAAGTTCACCTATGTGCTACCTGTGTTTTGTTTTGCTGATGAGGCCCTTGAAAAGTTCTTTGGCCAAGCCAGACAACGCAATGGGGGTAATTTCTACATTGACATTGTAGATATAAGGCAGCTGCAGCAACCAAGAAACCTCCATGTTAGTGGCTTTGTGCCTTGTATGATAAGGCGCCCTATGAGGTAATGTTAGACTTGCGATAATCTTACGCTAAGTCGGTTGGTATTGCACTTCCATCTTCAATGGAGTGTCTTGGGGTTTGTAGATCACTTACGAAGTCGGGATTATCTTCTTGTTTATGACGACGATGTGTTAAACTCATGATGATTCGGTAAGGAGGTTCTTGTAGAAAACACGAAGTATAAAAATATATATATTCTTCTTAAGTTTTACATGGTGAAGATCAGATATGATTGTACAAGTCTTCTATGACGATAGCTTGATCGCTTCTGCCAATGATGATGGCTAATTCTACTCTCTCTACATGATAAAGCTTAGGTAAAGAGGTACAGGTCTTCTAATGATGATAGCTAACTCTGTTCTGCCTGTCTACCATCTCTGTTACAAGTTATGAAGGAAGCAGATAGTAGCTCGAACATATGAACATACAATCAGATGACAGTTACTATCGAACACACAATCAAAATGAGACACCGCTACAGATCACGTAGGCCGCTTGAGCTACAGGTCACGGTGTTTGTCTCAGGCAGGAAGCTTGGACTAAAGTTTATAAACAATTGAATGACTACAGGTGACGCATGTTTTATCTTTAGCCTACTTTTATTGTATACGTCATCTTTAGCGTCTCTAGTCTGATCACATTCCTGCAAGCAATCTGGTTGACCTCTTTAGTTTTAGTCTTTTATATATATGGACTAACATTCCATATTTTTATTATGTAAACACTTACACATGCACTTTTGAAATACGAGTCTACGCCGCACCAGTCTAATGATGTGCCTTGTACCTCTAACATTTGCATTGATGATTATCACTTTGACATCACTATTGCTGACACTGAAGACCTAGTTCAATCTAATGACAGTATCAAACATAAAATTATTTTTCTAGCTGGATATCTGGAACACAAATTTCGAGGTAATATTTTGAGTGTCGAAACTGAAGATAACGACGACCATCATATTAATTCAGAGTTTCTCACAAACTTAAGCAGAGGTGGACTAACTGTAACTCTACTCTCAACAGTGCATTTTGTACAACTCAGCCTATAAACTTTTTGATGAGTGCAACTTGCATTGCTGCCGAGCTCATCTCAGCCAAACTTTATCTTGTATCGATAGTCCAATGGTTGCAATTTAAGGAGCATGCCTTACTCTGTCAAACATTTTTTGGAAAGCATTTGTGCTAGACAACAGTGATAAAGAAAGACACCTTGGCTGCTTGAGAGAAAAGAAAACTATCTGCTAAAAACTAAACATGACCTAATGTTATTTATATTATGGAATGTTTTTTCAATGATTTTGTTTCTAGAATAACTATATTGTTTGCCTTAGACATGTTCCTGTTGTTTCTACAGGCTTAACTGTTTATATATGGATTTTAATTCAGTGACAGGGTAACTTAAGGTGTGTTTTCCATTGCTTTGATTGAGAGAATATACAATATTCTGTATGATTTTGTGTGTTTTTTATGAGATTTGACCTTTAAATGACCTAGATTTGACCTTTAAATGACCTTCAGATGACATCGTAGGAGGTAAAAGTATGACAAATGAACTCTTCTTCGCCCTTCAAAACCCCTTAAGACACCAGAAGAAAGGTTCTATCATGTATTTGACACAAATTATGGGTGGGACCCAAGTTTCCAACTTAGGAACCCAAGTTCCAGATACCGAGCATAGAGGATACCAGTCCTTCTATTTAAGGGGTCTATGCCACCAGCACAACCAACAGAAACCAAAACAGCAACCTCCTTGGAAAAGGCGCCTGGAAAAGCAAATCATGGGGATGAGATCTGACTTGAGTAAACTGAAAGAGATGGCAGAAAAAACCCCCAAAAAAAAAAAAAGCAAGAAAACAAGGAAGGAACTCAACGAGAAAGACAAAGTACACAATAGAAGATGTAAAACAGAGGCTTAAGGCCAAAACATATAAGATCCAACGATACATGAACAGGAAGAATAAAACAAAGATTCACAGAGATCACGACAGACACAGTCAGACACCAACTAAAGAAAATGCCAAACTGGAAAGCCCCAGGTCCTGATGAAGTCCATGAATACTGGCTCAAAAACTTCAAGGCCCTACACCCACGAATAGCAGAACATCTCCAGCATTGTATCTCAAATCACCATGCACCCAAATGGATGACCACAGGAACGATCCTTAGTACAAAAAGACAAGAGTAAGGGAAATATAACCAGTACTACTTACGGCCTATCACTGCCTACCATAATGTGGAAGTTGCTAACAGGTATCATCAGTGAAAGGCTATACAACTACCTAGAGGAGACAAACGCCATCCCCCACCAACAGAAGGCTGCAGAAGGAAGTGTAGGGGCACAAAAGACCAGCTCCTGATAGACAAAATGGTAATGAAGAACAGTAGGAGAAGGAAAACCAACCTAAGCATGCATGGATAGACTATAAGAAAGCCTTCGACATGATACCACCACACATGGCTAATAAAATGCCTGAAAATATATGGAGAGGGAAAACACCATCAGCTTCCTCAAAAATACAATGCGCAACTGGAATACAATACTTACAAGCTCTGGAATAAGACTAGCAGAGAGGGATCTTCCAAGGCGACTCATCAAGCTGTATGGTAAGAGCATCAAGGAAATAGATACCCTAATCCAGACTGTAAGGATTGCATCTGGGGACATCAGGATGGAGTTTGGAATAGAAAAATGCGCCTTAGTCAACATACAAAAAGGCAAAGTAACGAGAACTGAAGGGATAAAGCTACAGGATGGGAACAACATCAAACACATAGATGAGACAGGATACAGATACCTGGGAATAATGGAAGGAGGAGATATAAAACACCAAGAGATGAAGGACACGATCAGGAAATGGACGAAGGCAGAACTCCGCAGCATAGATCAGAAAACCAGGAAACATATGACAATACACAAAGCACTACACCCAAGAGCAAATACAGACAGACTATACATAACACGAAAGGAAGGAGGGAGAGGACTACTAAGTATAGAGGACTGCATCAACATCGAGAACAGAGCACTGGGGCAATATCTGAAAACCAGTGAAGACGAGTGGCTTAAAGAGTGCATGGGAAGAAGGAACTAATAAAAGTAGACGAAGACCCAGAAATATACAGAGACAGGAGAATGACAGACAGAACAGAGGACTGGCACAACAAGCCAATGCACGGACAATACATGAGACAGACTAAAGAACTAGCCAGCGATGACACAGGGCAATGGCTACAGAGGGGAGAGCTAAAGAAGGAAACTGAAGGAATAATAATAGCAGCACTAGATCAGGCCCTAAGAACCAGATATGTTCAAAATACGATAGACGGAAATAACATCTCTCCCATATGTAGGAAGTGCAATACGAAAAATGAAACCATAAACCACATAGCAAGAGAATGCCCAGCACTTGCACAGAACCAGTACAAAAAGAGGCATGATTCAGTGGCAAAAGCCCTCCACTGGAGCCTGTGCAAGAAACATCAGCTACCTTGCAGTAATAAGTGGTACGAGCACCAACCTGAGGGAGTGATAGAAAACGATCAGGCAAAGATCCTCTGATACTATGGTATCAGAACGGATAGGGGGATACGTGCAAACAGACCAGACGTGACGTTGATGACAAAATCAAGAAGAAAGTATCACTCATTGATGTCGCAATACCATGGGACACCAGAGTTGAAGAGAAAGAGAGGGAAAAAATGGATAAGTATCAAGATCTGAAAATAGAAATAAGAAGGATATGGGATATGCCAGTGGAAATCGTACCCATAATCATAGGAGCACTAGGCACGATCCCAAGATCCCTGAAAAGGAATCTAGAAAAAAACTAGAGGCTGAAGTAGCCCCCGGACTCATGCAGAAAAGTGTGATCTAGAAACGGCACACATAGTAAGATAAGTAATGGACTCCTAAGGAGGCAGGATGCAAACCCGGAACCCCACACTATAAATACCACCCAGTCGAATTGGAGGACTGTGATAGAGCAAAAAAAAAAAAAAAAAAAAATAATAATAATAATAATAATAATAATGATAATGATAATAAAAACAAGCATTCATACAAAATAGACAGCATAACCAATATAGTTGAGTGAAAATATTAAGAATTCGTGACCTCTATTTGGGGACAAACTCTCAATGATATATTTGATATCCTGTGCTAATACACTGCGAAATTAGCGGGGATGACCCTCCCAAAACCTTGGGCTAACTCCGTAAAGTGGCAATATCCAAGATTGACGTCAAGGTCTCTTAGACCATTCATTTATCAGCATATGTTGACAATCGTCAGTGGTGTGTACTTCCACTTGAGTGTATCTGCACTCGGCTCAGAACAAGTAAGACATTTATTTCTAGAACATTTTGTTGAATATTATACCAATCATACACATATATGATAAAAGGAAAATAAAATCCAATATGGCAGCCATTTATATGCTAATTGTCATTGCATAAGTACAACTCATTGTGTGAGCACGATTAACTGACTTTCTGTGCAAAAAAAAGTAGAGATATTAAAATCATTAATGAATTTCATTAATATTTCTACCAGTATATATTGAATTCTCTAAATGCAAATGTATAATTTATGAGTGAGCGGCTGAAGTATGTAAGAGAAATATGTATACAAAAAAAGACTGCTAACATAACATTGGACTTCAATATTAAAAAGAGTCAAAGTCATCGAGTTCATCTGCGTCTGAACCACGTGAATAAAAATCTGTTAATGTTTCTGTGCCTATGTCCATGGCATGTGAATCTCTAAGAAGATGTATTCTTTCTGGAAGAGCTGACTTGGTGTTACGGAGAGGTAGGCATTTTCCAGAATTTAAGATCCAGCCATGCTCTAACAGGGAACAGTCAAGTAATGGTTGATGAAAGTTCTTGAAAACAAACACCTGATAGTTTGCTCGTGCAATCTTAAGTTGGAGTGAGTCTTGATCTAGAGGGATCCGAAGTGTTGACTTACGTTTCGACATTTTCCACTTTGAAGCACGAGCTCCTCCTAGAGTTTTGCTGACTTTGTCATTATGCACAAATTGAATGGTGAACTCTGTCATGCTGCTGAGAGTGTTCTGTGAGACTGGAAGGCTTGACCTAAGTTTTTGTAGAAACTGTCTGGCTTGTCTTGATTTCACTGTTGTCATATAAATCCCTCTTTCCATGACCAAAAAATGCTGCAGCTTCATCTGATCCTGTGAAGATGTGTCAAGTAATAGTGACATGAACAATATCCCCAGGACAAACTTGGGAATAGTCATATGTTGCTTGTTGCCTTTTTATGCCAAGGGTACCATTAACATGGTGTGCAACATAGGCTGACAACACTAGAGCTTCACATGCCATGGGCATAGTCACAGAAACATTAACAGAATCTGATTCATGTGGTTCAGACGCAAATGAACTTGATGACTTTGACTCTTTTGAATAGTGAAGTCCTATGTTATGTTAGCAGTCTTTTTTTGTATAAATATTTCTCTTACATACTTCTGCCGCTCATGCATAAATTATACATTTGCATTTAGAGAACTCAGTATACACTGGTAGAAACATTAATGTAATTCATTAACGATTTAATATCTCTTTACTTTTTTTTTTTTTTTTTTTTTTTTTTTTTACAGAAAGTCAGTTAATCATGCTCACACAATGAGTTGTACTTATGCAATGACAATTAGCATATAAATGGCGACCTTTTATTCTCCTTTTATCAATTATGATTGATATAATTTTCAACAAATGCTCTAAAAATACAGGTCTTACTTGTTTTGAGTGCAAATACACTCGAACCTGACGACCATCTTGGATTTTGCCACTTTACACGGAGTTAGCCAAGGTTTTGGGAGAGTCACCCCCGCTAATTTTGCATTGTATTAGCACTGGATATCAAATATATCGTTGAAAGTTTGTCTCCGAATAGTGGTCATGTATCTTTAATATTTTTACTCAGCTAATAATATGATCAAGCAGCATCAAACATAATACCAAAGTAATAGTATAAATAACTTTAAGAATAATCATGACGATTAATAAAAACTGCATAGATTATACCAATACAATAGCATAAATAGTACCCATAGAACTTACAGTAAAACTAGTATCACGAATAGAACAAAGCTCGGAAAATTCACAGAAAAGGCGTAGAAGTTCGTGTGGTTTCCAGTATGCTTAAAAATATCAGTAGATATACGTGACTTCATTAAATAAGCGAATACCACAGGAAAATGACAGACAGAAATCCAAGTGTTTCCGTCTTTACAAAGACATTGTCAAGACCCACAAAATCAATAACCCTATAGTTTAAATTTGAATTTTGATTTTAAAATGGTTAGTTTTGATGTTGTCTCTATTTACAAAAGTGCCTGTACATGATATACTTGAATTTTTGGAGAATGAATGAGAACGTTATGATATTCCTTTAACTGTAGCAAACCTCATAAGTCTCATAAGCTTAAGTAGCAAAGATAGTAAATTTTGTTTTAATGGTGATTTTCTGTACAACAATTTGGTATGGCAATGGACATTCCATTATCTCTTGTCTTTAGCAATATTTACATGGAATATTTTGAGGCAAACCCTTACCAAGAATTTTGCCCTAAAAAGTTACATGGTTTAGGTATGTGGATGATATTTTCTGTATTTGGCCAGTTCACTAAAATCTCCAGGAATTCCTTATCAATGTCAATAATTTAGTCCCTTCTATAAACTTTACTGAAGACGAAGAAAGAAATTTGAATTTGAATTTTCTTGATGTAACTGCCCATAGAAATAAGAAATTTCAGCTTTTCAGTCTTACCGAAAATCATTTAACATTGCCTCTTTAGTTCATTATTACTCCACTCACCATCAAAACGTAAAATTCTCATTTTTTTTTTTTACTTGGATGTTCCTAAGGGCTTTACGCGTCTGTAGCTAGCAGTTTATTGACGCTGAGATTAAAACTATTTATGGTATTGCCTTGAAACTTAAATACCCAAGGACTTTTGTAGATGCGGCATGGAAAAGAGTTAGAAAAAAATTCATTTAACTAAAAACAAATTTGAATTTAGTAAGCATAACATTCTAAAATTACCCTATGATGAAAGGTTTTTAGAAACTCCTAGAATATTAAATCTTTTTAACATAGATGTTGTTTTCAGTAGTATTAATATTAATGACACAGTTAAAAGGAGTATCAGTGAATCTTGTCTCATCAAGTCGAATAATGGAAGTGTTCTAAATGACATAACACAAAGGTTTTTGACTGCCATTATTGGGAAATTAGGACCTTCGAAGAAAATGGAAGACGATGAAGGTAGACTTCGTATGCTACGTTTTAGTTACTCTTATGGTTAAATCTATCTAAGTTTATGACCGTGTGATATCCGATAATCCTTGATTATCTCTTTGGTTTTACCCTTTTAAAAGTTAACCATCTGGTATTCTTCATCCTTTTATTTACCTGGTAACTTTCTTTCCAACTGTATATCATTCGTTCCTTGACAATGTCTGGGTTTCTGCCTATCATTTTCTTGTGGTATTCGGTCATATATATATATATATATATATATATATATATATATATATATATATATATATATATATATATATATATATATATATATATATATATATATGTATGTATATATATATATATATATGTATATATATATATATATATATATATATATATATATATATATATATATATATATATATACTATATACATATATATATATATGTGTGTATTTATTTATATGTATATATATATATATATATATATATATATATATATATATATATATATATATATATATATATATATATATATATATATATATATAGAGAGAGAGAGAGAGAGAGAGAGAGAGAGAGAGAGAGAGAGAGAGATCATAAACAATAATATGCTCTGTGACATGAAACCCCAGCAATCTATCACTCCTATAGGTCATCACATTTACCATATTATCGAGCAATTTGTGCCACAGGAAAGAAAGGCCCATTTTCAGAAGACCGGCTACTGTGTGATCTGTAACTTGCATTGATGAGGTCGAGGAAGCTCTGAAAACTTCATGCACTGAATCGAAGATGACAAGGTCATGTAGCCAGAACAGCGTTTCTTGCAATGCAATAGAGAGATAAAGTCATTAAGGATCTATCTTTCAACATAGGCACTGGGGAGGGACAGGAGGTTGGGAGTCCAACCGTCCCCTCCGAAAGTCTATAGGTGATGTGGGTGCATCCAGAGTCAAAGTTTATAGGGTCTGCTCAACTCGGCAGTGGGGGCGGAGTTAATACTGTGACGTCAGAAGAGTAACACTTCCCGTGTTTCTCCATTGAATGACTTAAAGCAGCTTTAGTTTTTATACATTTAATCCATATTGCACGGTGTTTTTGATAAAATCTTCATAAAATCTGTAAAGAGGTCACATGCTTGATGTTTTTTAATACCCATTCAAAGTCTATAGAGTCTGCTCAACGCGGCAGTGGGGGCGGAGCTAATACTGTGACGTCAAGAGTAACACTTCCAGTACTTCTTCATTGAACTACTTAAATAATCCTTAGTTTTTATACATCTAATCAATATCGCACGGTGTTTTTCATAAAATCCTGATAAAGTCTGTAGAGAGGTCACATGTTTTTTTTTTTTTTTAATACATATTCTCTCATTTAGTCACTAAGCCTTGTTTTATTGCACATAAATATACCAGTTTGAACACACATAGCTACTCCAGCTTTCTTCATAAGTTTATTCTTTACTTATTTATTTACTTACCTATATACTGGTTTGCTGTATTCGCTTCAAGTCCATTTTTTATAACATGACAACTCTCTCTCTCTCTCTCTCTCTCTCTCTCTCTCTCTCTCTCTCTCTCTCTCTCTCTTTCTCAAGATTTTGAATAATTCTTAAGAAATGTATTTAGTTATTTAGTTCTGTCACTGTGTTCATTCCTCACTTTGAAAAGCAAAATTTTTTTATGCTAAAGGTTAGAATGATGGATTAATTATATTTTCCAAATCTTATTATGAATACTTATTGTTATGCAATAAATACAAAGAAAATGTGGATACAGGCAGTGTAAAAAATGGCACTTGCATTTGCACGACTTGACCACAAAAAAATAAAACAATACCAAAAGTATAATAATTACATCATATACGATATAAGGAATCAAAGGAATAAATGATGAAGAAAATGATACAGGGAAGACATTTCCAGCAAGTGCATGCCTCAAACGATTATAATATTTTCGCAAAAAGTACAAAAAGGTATTCGTCAGTCTGGCTGGATGTATCTGATGACGTTTCACAAGGGACGGGGCTAGATTTCAGATCTCCCACGAACACTTAATTTTTTATCATTTTTGCGTGCGTAGATAACTTTTTCTGTGCGTGATTATGGATTTGAAAATAATTGTAATAGTAATGTGTCATATACCAATTGAAAGGGAATTCTTTGTACATTTACATGGTATATGGCAAAATGTAATAAGATACAAAAATTATGTACGAAAAATATGGTAAATATTCACATAAAATTTTAAACATTTTGGTCCGTCTTTGACCTAGAATTCCTCGAACATTTCTGAGAACAGCTATCAATTTTATTTATGCATTATATAGTAAATTCTATCAGCTTTCTAATCCATTTTTCAGTTTCTTTCTATCATCATCCCTTAGTCAGATACCCCACGAAACGTGAATGTATGTATGTTGACGGATAAAGTAATTGCACATTTTTGCGTGAGTAGATAATTTTTTCTGTACGCGCTTGTGGGTTTGAAAGTAATCGTAATTGTAATGTGTCATATATCACTTGAAACAGCATTCTTTGTACTTTAACGTAGTATACGGCAACATGCAATGAGAGGAAAATTTATATAAAAAAACGCCATCGCAAAAATAGTTATATGAAAATGTTATGTAAATATACTTTCATAAAGATATGGTCCTTTTGTAACTGATGGTGTTACACAAGGGGCGGGGATAGGTTTTAGTACCGCCTCTTGAGCAGACCCTATATACTTTGACTCTAGGTGCATCATCCGAGTGAGAGGGGAAGGTTCCCACTTGGGTGGGTATGACTATCTCGACCTCGCGTCACACTTTCACTTCTCAAAAGAACGGGCTGACATTTTTTCCTAATGAATTCTTCACAAAGGAATTTTCCTCTCTGATTTAATCATTTCCTTTAATGATATTTTTTCTTGAAAAAAAGAAAAAATGATTTCCTTTGAACTCTCATCTTTCGAAAATCCCAGTCAAGCTTTTCTAAAAGTTGACATGATTTTTATCACTTACAGCCAAATGTTTATTCATTAGAAACATTTTCTCTTTACAGAGAGAATTACGTAAAATATATCTTTTGATGTTTGTTTTTCATCCAAAGTGTTAATTTCACAATAATGGCAGTGAAAAACCTTTGTTTTATGTCATTTTCTACCTTGTTTAAAATGGAATTATTTTCATGTGCTTTATATTTTCCTTTTCCATTAAGAAAAAATTCTTAGTCTTCATTTGATTGTTACGCAAACGGTGATAATATTATGAATTGTTAGAAAGACATTTTTAGAACAACGTCCCGATATATATTATATCATAAATACATCTGTCTTACTGTAATTCTGATTGAATATTTATTAATTATTATTTTCGCTTAGGGAGGTAAGTGAACAATCTGAACACATCAGTGGATAGAGAGAGAGAGAGAGAGAGAGAGAGAGAGAGAGAGAAACGCAGCCTTTGCAGTGGAGAGACAGAGAGATGGAGAAAAAGGAGAGAAAGATTGCAGCCGGTACACAAAAAGCTACCAGTAGGATGTTTAGAGAGAGAGAGAGAGAGAGAGAGAGAGAGAGAGAGAGAGAGAGAGTGGTTACAGGTCTTTTGAACTCCGAAGACTAATTCGATACATCACTTCAGCTTCGGAACACCACTTTTTCCAAAGGTACTCTACAAGAATAAACGTACTCGAGGATTCCGAGGATTCAGACTCGACAAGAGGACTTTATTCAGGTGATTTATGGAAAACTAACAAAGGACTGGGGCCCTCGAAAGATTATAAATACCTCGCAAATACGAGGCAAGGCCGTTATTGGTCTTAGGTACTGGGAGTTTTTCCAGTAAGGCATAGAATAAGAAGTTCTTAGCAAACATATTCCCTATTCATACATGGTAACTCTTATTATTATTATTATTATTATTATTATTATTATTATTATTATTATTATTATTATTATTATTATTATTATTATTATTATTATTATTATTATTATTTAGAACATAAAGCCTATTCATATGTAAGAAGCCCACCAAAGGTGCCACTGACTTGAAATTTCAGCTTCAAACGAATATGGTGTTCATTGAAAGAAGTAACTGAAGGTAATACGAAATACAGGAAGAAGAATTAGTTATTAGAAAAGGAAACTGTAGATTAACAAATTAATAAATGAATAGATAAAAAATATAAAGAAATTGTTAAAATACAGCGAGACTGGTTTACTAAAAAACAAAAAAGTACTAAAGGGTAGGGGCTGTAGAAAGGGCCAGTGTTATATTCATGTCCAGAGGTGGAAGGGAAATATTGTATACATAAATGACATTATCCTTTTTA
The DNA here is from genome assembly GCF_015104395.2 of Macrobrachium nipponense. Lineage (NCBI taxonomy): Eukaryota > Metazoa > Arthropoda > Malacostraca > Decapoda > Palaemonidae > Macrobrachium > Macrobrachium nipponense. Next base: position 84,153,708 of record NC_087207.1, read on the forward strand.
CAATAAAAGAAACCGATAGATAAAGGAAATATTATTGTAATTCTTAACGACGGTTTATTTGCCATCTGTGGGAAAAATACCTCATGTGAAGACACATTTTAAAAGTAATTGTCAAAGACAACTCAAAAACGCAAAGACAATTCATCTCCGAATTTGAAATCTGTAAACTTAATAAAGATACATAGAGGAAATATAAATATTTTTTTCAGATTCATATTTTCACTAGTCGACCATTTTTTGTAACTTGTTAATAACCATCTGTAAGCAAGTATTTAATGAAAAGTAAATTTTTGGTTTAAACTCTCTCTCTCTCTCTCGGTCTCTCTCTCTCTCTCTCTCTCTCTCATCTCTCTCTATATATATATATATATATATTATATATATATATATATATATATATATATATATATATATATATATATATATATATATATATATAATATATATATATATATATATATATATATATATCTATATATATATATATATATATATATATATATATATATATATATATATATGTGTATATATAATATATATATAATATAATATATATATTATATTATATATATATATATATATATATGATATATATGAATAACTTGATCACGAAGTATATAAACGTGATGCTATGTATAAATAAAGGTTTTTGCCACGAAGGAAAAAATTAAAAAGCGAGATAGCCAAGTACTTTCGGTCCAGTTCGGACCTCAGTAAAGAGTCCAAACAGGACCGAAAGTACTTGGCTATCTCGCTTTTTCCTTTTTCCCTTCGTGGCAAAAAACCTTTTATATATATATATATATATATATATATATATATATATATATATATATATATATATATATATATATATATATATATATATATATAGTATATATATATATATATATATACACACACACACACACACACACACACACACACACACACACACACACACATATATATATATATATACATATATATATATATATATATATATATATATATATATAGATATATATATATATATATATATATATTCTTATATCAGAGGAAGCAAAACAATCTCATAGCAGGATACATTGACAGGAAGAACAGTCAGCATACCATACACAATTTATTAGCTGCGCTTCGGGATCACCCATATTCCCATCTTTTTGGCAAAAAAGACATAAAATTAAAAATCACCAATTCAGACTTACAACAGAGTTTACAAAATTAGAGGTTAATGATTGCTGAGTGACGGAACGATTTTGTTGATAGCCAAATATTCTAAAATATTAAGGAGGTGCTCCCTCTGTGTCGTGGTCACTATTTAAAATTTTTTGTATTCTATCGGTTTTTTTTTCAAATTGGTGATAGAATACACAATTTCTTTAAATGGAGATCACGACACAGTGGGAGCACCTCATTATTTTAGAATCTTTTGCTATTAAGGAAATCGTTCCGTCACTCAACAACCATTAACCTCTGACACCCCTGTACATAGCCTAACATCCTCCCCCCATTTATTCTACATTTTATAACTTGGTTTACTCGAATCGAGCTTCCATCCTCTGGACTTTACTGCTGAAAGGAATCTATTTCTTGTATTTTCATTGTAATTTTTCAATCTTTAAAGCATTTTAATTTTGTAAACTCCATTGTTAGTTTTAATTAGTGATTTTTATCTTTTATGTCTTTTTATCCAGAAATGATGGGATATGGGTGTTCTTGCTGCAATGCATCCTACTATATATATTTATATTTATATATATAATATATATATATATATATATATATATATATATATATATATATATATATATATATATATATATATATATATATATATATATATATATATATGTGTATAGTATATATATATATATATATATATATATATATATATATATATATATATATATATATATAGATATATATATATATATATATATATATATATATATATATATATATATATATATGTATATATATATATAGTATATATATATATATATATATATATATATATATATATATATATATATATATATGATATATAGATATATATATAATATATATATATAAATATATATATATATATATATATATCTATTAATATATATATATATCTAATAAAAGGAGCCCATAAAAACACCAAAATGTAGAGAGAAAAAGTACTATATTTCAGAGACTTGCTGTCTCTCTTCTTCAGGTATATGAATGAGAAAAGTTTACAGAAAAGGTGGTATTTATACCAAGAGATTCGTCCACAAGTAAGCCAATTTAGGTCACCCCGCTGATAATCTTCCTTTAATCTTCTAAGCGTTGGTTGAATGAACACTGCGTCGACGATGTCGGATGTCCAATTCCCTTTTTGAGATGTTCATTACCTTCCTTGCTTCTTTATTAAGGCCGATTCCATCATTTGACTCTTGTACCGGCAGTTGCTGCTATAAATTACACGTTGACTATATTCCAGTTTATTCTATTGTTATGTTCATTTATATGATTGAAAATAGCCGAGTTCTGTTGTCCATACCTAACTGACCGTTTGTGTTGTATTAATCTCTGGGAAGTGATTTACCTGTAAATCCGATGTAAGATTGGTCACAGTCCTGGCAATGGGATCTCATATACCCCAGAGTCTTTGGGCGATGTCTTTTGTTGGACGTTAATCAGGGATTTGGCTAAGGTATTTGGGTAGGTAAACAAATGCAAAAGGGTTGGATTTCCCAAGGGTGTGAGTTACTCTCTTAATCGTCTCCAGGTGGGGAGAATTTTTATTTTATTGTTGGGTGTGTCTCTGGTCTTGTCTTTAGGGGGTCGGTAGAAAATTACGTTTGCTTGTTTTTGAATTGCTTTCCTCAATTTATATGGTCAGGACTACTTTAAAGATGAAAGTTGCTTGCGAATTA
>NC_087207.1:84159092-84169092 GCF_015104395.2 Macrobrachium nipponense
TATATATATATATATATATATATCTAATGTCTTGATCGCTTGGCGATAGACTTTTTGTTTTTTCCTTACGGCTGTTGTCCGTAAGTAATGTTTGTTCCTCTCATCTCCCTTGGATATCTTAGTAGAGGTTCTTTCTTGTCTAGAGGAGATGATTCAAACAGGCTAGTTGAACAAGTTAACAACTTTATCTGTAACTCCATACTAGGAGATGCAGCTCGGTCGGACGACCGATATGTTTGACTGTAGGCGTGGAACTGCCATTCTAAAGCATCGCGTCGATAGCGGAACATTAGCTATCTCAGCAATTCATATAAAAAACACATACGTAGTTCGCCGCTCGGAAGTTACAAGTTTCCGGCGTAGGTTAACAAGTCAACCTCTTCCCATGGAAGTTGTTGTGCAAAGTTATCATAACATAAAGAGTTGACAAGGCTTTGAGCTAGATCAGGCTACTGCAGACAACGCATAGCGTAATCTAAGGTCTGCTTTGGTCACGTAGAACCCTCCTAATGCCATGACCCCAGGTCACTGGTTTATATATATAATGTAATTCTTACATTAGGCTCGGTCTGCCTACCTATTCAAGCCTTGAATAACAAAACACCACTTAAACATTGTTCATAGGAGCGTGCTCGTACATACTAAGTGATTAAATGCACAAAAAGGTTCTGTTTACATACCCTTGTTGACATATTCATATAAACAAAGATAAATGCATGGAAATATAGATCCATGTTTGGTAATCAATAATGATTATGTACCCAAAAATAATAAAAAAATGGTAAAAAAAAAAAAAAAAAAAATCAAAACATGTATACATGATTAATATGATAACAGGTAACCTGATTAAGATAATGGTTACTAATAATGATTATAGCATGATCATGGATAATTGTTAAAGAGTACTTGTCACTCTTTATAATAGATAAATATAATTGTATAATAGTATAACAATGTAATTCTGCAGAAATTCAATATATAGGGCTGATATTTTATTAGTGCCCGAAAAATACCTTTAGGAATATATTAATGTATAATATTGGGCTATAATGATTTATTAGGTGCCCTGGAGATATTTTAACTGTTCAAATGCAAAGGCGTGAGTCTTTCTTGTCCTACATTGTTGCCAGCATACGGACCGCTTTTCACACACAACACAATTCCAGACAATTCCCTAGGCACGAACTGAAGTGGCCAGGTTCAGGCGGCCCTAAACGCAAACGACTTGAGTTTAACGGGTACGTCATCCAGACGGTCCAGTACGTTCCCTTGGAGATCCTTCTGTTTACGCCTCAGCCTACGCCAAGCAAAGATGTTGACGGCGATAACCAATATGGCCGTCACGCTGAAACACGGCTAGCAGAATGTAGTAGCGAAGATTTTCTCCACCTGCATAAGTCGATGACGCGTGGTCATCTCAGCCAGTTGCGTCAGACGATGAGCTACTCGCGCGTTGTATGGGAGAGGTAGTGATGGGATGATTGTTGTTGCCCACGTGTAGTTCGCGAAATACGCCTTCTCACGTATTATCGTGTTGACCCCTCTGACGGTATAGTTTGTAGATGTCCCCGTACAACCATCGGCTGCTACGAAGATAGGGGCATGGGCGGTGGATGTGTCCGGACACACGACGTCGAATCCGGCCTTATCATAACGGATCCAGGAACCATTATTCATCCTGTAATTGAATTTATTACCGAAAAAAGGATAAAGTTTCCCCAGACAACCTTCGCTTGTATGAGAGAGAGAGCCGTTTAGCACTATGTCTAACTCACATGAATCCGTTGATATAGGATAGAATTCAAAAGAGTCAGCTGTACAAATTTTATTATTCATGGCTTCTGAACAGTGAGTGAGTTTATCTAAGTCTTTAATGACTGTAAATGATTTTCTTATCAGAAGAAATCAGTACATGCCCTGTTAAATTGGATATTACTGGATTTGAGTTATTCGTCATAAAAGTAGGAAACGGTGCTATTTTGTATGATTGCCAAGCATCGGAAGAATCAAAAGGAATCGTGATCATAATTCTATAATTTTCTACGCTGACTGATATTAGGCTATAATAGAATTCTACTTTATGGGCATCCAATAAAGGAATATAACCTAGCTTCTCCCGTCCGTTTTCTAAAGTTAACGTCAGATCTTTAATAGGCATGAGGTGAGGCGATAACACACCCTTTGTTGCTAACGTAATTGCTTCTACGTAATCTTTTGACTTTTCAATAAAATGTGATATTTTTCACACGGATATGATCTATTTTCGAACTATAGTAAGCTAAAGTAGCCAGCAAATGTTGAACTTCCATGACCTGATCGATATTATTTGAATGTTCATTAACGATATTCATTATTTGATTGATCGAAGATAACTGGCTGCGAAGTTCTGATAAGGCCAGTTCTACTTTATGGGCATCCAATAAAGGAATATAACCTAGCTTCTCCCGTCCGTTTTCTAAAGTTAACGTCAGATCTTTAATAGGCATGAGGTGAGGCGATAACACACCCTTTGTTGCTAACGTAATTGCTTCTACGTAATCTTTTGACTTTTCAATAAAATGTGATATTTTCACACGGATATGATCTATTTTCGAACTATAGTAAGCTAAAGTAGCCAGCAAATGTTGAACTTCCATGACCTGATCGATATTATTTGAATGTTCATTAACGATATTCATTATTTGATTGATCGAAGATAACTGGCTGCGAAGTTCTGATAAGGCCAGTTCCGTTTTGTGTTGCAAAAACTCAATTCTTTTATTTTGATTATTTTTTTTTATCTTGAGGCGATTTGAGATTCCTAAACCTAAATTCGCAACTGATCCTAAGATGTTTTAGTCCAGCTAGAATAAGCGTTGCGACGCTCAACAGTATTGTGCCGCACAGACCACATCAGCAGGTCACGAGCGAGTTCTTCTGCCTCGGCGGTTTTGATTTTGTATGTCATAAGACAACATTCTGCGACGCTTAGCGTTTGAGCTAGTGAAATCTCTGAGTTAGCATGAAAATTACGTTCATGCATTTCCTTAAGGGAAATACCAAACCTCATCAGGTCATTCTTTAAGTTAAGGACGTCATCTTCAGGTAAGAAAATGGCGTGCATATCTACCTCGATAACAATATTACTTGACACGATGAATACATCATCGATTCTCTCGATAATCGAGCCATGATTAAATTCTATGTCTTTAGTCCTAGCACTCTTTCCATACAACAAAGATGTCTGAATACACAATATCACTCCTAACAATAACAGATTCATTTTTGAAAACCTGCAATGAGTAAAACAGATGTAATAACTCGCGTAAAAGAATAGGTTTACATACAATATGATTAATAGATATATATATATAATTTATTATACAAGTTTCATAAATACAACCATTTTTTTCCCTCACTTCATCTACCTTTCTTTAGATTCTGATATGTGCCAATGGGACTATTCTCACATCAGTGGTTTGGATACATTTTGAACCCTAACTCTATTGGCCGTTAAATTTTCTAAAATGTTAAACGGGCCTTCAAACTTAGGTGTCAGTTTATAATTTAAACCTTTACGCACGTATACTTGTATGTATACCTGATCGCCCACGGCATATGTTCTAGTTGGCTTAGCTATTTTATCATGATTTTTTTTCATTAGGATCTGTGCTTCTTCTAAATTCTTACGAATTATATTATATCGACTTATGCTTGCATCCATAACATCCTTTAGAGGATTTGATAAATTAGTTGTAGGCTTTAAGATGTGAAAAGGCGTTCGGGCCGGGATACCGTACAGTGCCTCGTGCTGGTGTCATTTTAATAGACACGTGATACGAGTGATTAAGTGTGCTTAGTACCGCAGGTATGGCAATGTCCCAGTTGGGATCTGCCCCCCCTAGGTTGACCCTTAAAATGTTTAAAACCTTACGATTTGCCCTTTCCACTAGCCCATTAGACTCTGGGTGATAGATCATGGTATTGACTTTCTTTATACTAAGGAATTCGCACAAGGAGTTAAGGAAATGATTATTGAACTCCCCGCCCGAGTCTGAGATAATGATGTGTGGAATTCCATGTTTACAATGTAGCACTCGTAAAAAAAAAAACTTCCTAGCGCACTCAACCGCGGTTTTTGTTTTGAAGCGCTATAAAGTTCTGTATATCGAGTCAAACGCGTCTATAATTACTACGGAGGTGCTTATTTCCTCTGTCTGACTCGTAGAATCCTGTTAATAAATCTAAATGTACTCTTTCAAAGGGTTGATTTGGCACGGGGTAAGCCCCTAGGCTGACAGGTGTCTTCGTGTGCCCTTTGTATTCTTGACAAGTGCGACAATTTGCTATGTGCTTTTTTATATTTGTAAGCATCGTATGCCAATAAAATAAAAAGGATTTGGCTTTCTGTGACATCAAGGTATAACCCGGATGTCCGTGCAGTGGATTTTCATGCAACCACTTTAAGACAGTGGGTATGAGTGAGATAGGCACCACCACCTGGTTGTTATTCAACTGCGGTGTGTTGCGGGTTTCCTCGTCACAGATCTACACAGGATATTTTCCTGTAGGATATATTCTGCTGCTTATACTTTAGGTATTCTTTTTCCTTCGGATTTCCATTTAACGCAATGATGATTTTTCTATTTGCGGATCTTTTCTTTGTTCCGTCTGTAATAGTTCAGCACTCCTCCCAGATCTTCCTGTTCGGATATAGTTTTAACAACGTGGGCTGGAGGGTTGAGATATCTATTAATTCAGCTAATGGCTCGGTACAAGATGAAGAGGGGTTGCGTGATAATGCGTCAGCAATGATATTTGCTTTCCCAGGTAAATACCCGATCCCTCGCGCCAAAGTCCTGAATGATCATGTGCCACCGAGTTCGCTTGGGGCTGTGACTAAAGCCTTTAAAGAAGTCGGTTAGGGCTTATGATCAGTGAGAACATTGACGGGATAACCGTAAATTATGAATTTAAAGTGCACGAGTGAATTAACAATAGCGAGCCCTTCCTTGTCTATTACTGCATATTTACTTTCGGAAGGTCTCAGTTTACGTGAATAAAAAGCTATAGGGAAAAAACTGTCTATCATATTGCTGAAGCAATACCCCACCTACTCCTAGGTCTGAAGCGTCTGTTGCTATGAAAAATTCCTTATTGAAGTCAGGAAAATTTCAAGATAGGAGACTACACAGTTCATCTTTCAATTTATCGAACGCCTGTTGATGAATTTCAGACCATACGAAATCTACGCCCTTTTTTATAAGATCGGTTAGGGGAGCGGCTATGATTGAGTTTAATTGCGGATGAAGCGGCGATAGTATCCGCTGCACCCCAAAAATTGCTGTATTCCCTTGACGTTAATAGGTATCGGAAAGTTACGGATAGCCGACACCTTATCGTGGACGACTTTAAGACCTTCACTAGAAACCGTGAAACCTAGATAGACTAGTTCTGTTTTTTAAAAAATTCACACTTACTTATCTTTACCCTTAAATTATGCTGCCTTAACCTTTGTAACACTAACTCCAATTTGCGTAAATGCTCTTCTAATGTGTGGAAAAGATTACTAAGTCATCCATGTAGGCATGTAGGATATCTCCCAACAAGTCTCCAAACACGACGTTTATCATACGAGTAAAAGTTATAGGAGCACAACGTAAACCAAAAGGCATACGCAAAAATTCATAATGTCCCTGGCCCTGTGCTGAAGGCAGTGTATGGGATACTTTCTTGTTCCATCGGAATCTGATGAAATCCTTTTAGTAAGTCTAGGCTTGTGAAATATTTATTCTGGCCTAGTAAAGATAGGATATCATCGGTACATGGTACTGGGAATCTGTCAGGGAGGGTTGTTTTCTTCGTTTAAACGACGAAAAATCTACGCATATCCGCCAAGTTCGATCTTTTTTCGGTACTACTATTAACTGGAAAATTATAAGGGCTGTTTGATTTCCTAATGGAACTCCTTCCTTTAACATTTTACCTACTTCCTCTGTTATCTCATTCTGAAATTTCATAGGAAGTCGGTACGAAGGTACATAGAATTACTTTTCTGTTTGTCCTTGAGCCTGATTTGATGCTCTATGACATCCGTTTTTCCTAAGGTTCCATCCGTAGTGGAAAAAACATCATGATATTTAGTTAACAGATTCAAAAATTTCTGCTGAATTTCTTCTTTCTTGAATAATCTTTATTGATTTTGTTCTTTATAGATTGCAAAAGGGTTTCATCCGCGACTGATTGAGCGTGATTTATCTCAGCTACGGTAAGAATGCGATGTTTATAAACTTCGGCATCCAAGATATGTTGATTTTTGTGGATTACTAAAGTGGTATTCAAATGATTACAGACTTCGATATTACATTGCTGTTGTGAGCCGACTGTATAAACGGCTTGTGTGACGGATAATCCGTGTGTTTTCAGAGTTTCGGAAAGGATTAATGTTTCAGATCCTGGCAAGGTTCTTTTACACGCACTAATATATTTGAAGTTACGTTAGGTTCGAGGTTTGCGTGCAAGCTGATATTACGGGTGAGCGAGAGTTCTGTTGGTTAGCCTGTATTATTTCTTGTTTCATGAGACAGGTGATTGGTTCCGTAATGTAAGTGACAACTCTGTCTGTCTCTTTATTATCTAAAAACAGATTTTAGGGTATTAGAAGACCTATAGAATTTCCCTTTGATATACACGCCGTGTTTTGCAGGTGCTAAGATAATATTTTGAGTGCCCATAGACGGGTATCCGATAATTATGCGGGATACATATTAATGTTTTGTACAACGACAAAGGTATCGGCTAACGTGCGCTTACCGACCTTGTACTGTACATGAGTTACGCCCCACAACATTTAATTAACATTTATTCCCAATGCCTGAGAGCCTTATTCCGGACTTTTCTATAGGGAAATTTGAAAAGAGTAAATGATGAGTCCTTAAAAAATCCATTATATTACGTGGAACTACCAGAATCAAAGAACAAAGTGAATGACTTATGTCCAAATTTACTGCATGTAAGTTGGTCGCAACTCGTTTTGACTAATAATTGCATGAATTTGTTGCAATCTACGGGAACCTGCACAGATTTTTTGATTCGGCCGTGTGTTTTCATAGGAAATCAATTGTCCTCACAATGATCTGTAATGATTAAACTGATTATTTGATACAAAAGATGTTGATATTGATGACCCACATCGCCCTCTCCCCCCTTGGAGTGAACTACGTGGTATTTGTTTTGTTTATCACCCCTGAAAATTCGCTTGCCCTTGCGAGTTCTGGCTAGACGGCCCAGGAACAGAGGTACCTGAAGCACGATTTGTTTGTTTGTTTCTGCTGTTGTGCAGAATTTCCGTTTGGTTGTTTCTTCTTATAGTACTGAGGACCCTTCTTTTTATTTGCACTAGCAACTGGTTGCGTGTTTGTAGCGTTTGGCTGTTGATTCCTCGAGTAGCAACGGTTATATGAATGAGTTGAACTATTGTGTATTGAACAAAACGCGTCCGACAGTCTGAAATCATGTGACCTGGTCGTTTACAGTTATAACAAACCATCCCTGCAACTTGATTATTATTATGTACCACATTACTTGTTGTGGCTTGTTCATTTGTGCAAAAACTTTGAATGAGCGAAGGATCTAGGTCGGTACATTTAGACATGTGTTTTTTTGATTTGTTTATACACATCTAATTCCGTACTGTCGGGCTGCATTTTTTATCAAAACACCGTACTAACGCTTCAGGCAACATTACAGTGATAGACGTAAGGTAGATCAAACGGATAAAATCTTTCACTTTGATGTTAGCACCCGCAACCCACCCGGAGTTGCATAAACTATCCTGATATTCATTTAGCCGGTCGGCAATTAGCGCCGCCCGCTCGACAACATTGAGCTGAGTCATGGAGGCTTGGTTAAGGATATTTCTCAATGCCAATACTACATCTAAAGCCTCTTCACCACCCCATACACGGCACGTATCTTATTTTGAACTCGTCCCATGTAAGCGCTTCTTGGAAAGAAACCCCCCTTAGATACGCACTTGCGTCGCCTTTAGCGAAGTCTACGAAGCTCTTGGCCTCCTGTAATTGTACTGCTGGGTCTGTGATGCTTTTTGCATTTAAATGAGCGTCTACAGATGAGATCCATGCCTCAACATTTTGAGGCAGGAACCCATTGACCCGACCTTGAAAAGGGACGATCGCTGAACCTCGCCGCTAACGAGAAGTCACCACGTTGGGGTTGCCAGCCGGAGTGGTTGCCATTTCGGCTTTCACTTTTTTCTTATCACTTCTATTCCTTGCAATCCTATCAAAATATCTATAAGAGTACACTCGACCACTACGTAAACGCAATAAGCAATGTACTGTATAAGTGTGTTATAATAATAGGAAAATCCCCCAAAAGATACAAAAATACAGATAATATGATAAAATATTATACGGAGAATTCCTGCAAGAAATGGTTAATGACAACTAGAAAAAAAAAAAAAAAAAAAAAATTAATCTGCGGGCGAGAACCTCGTAGTTGAAGATAAGTTCTGTAATGAAGGAAGATTAATATGGCGAACAACTCACCCCATAACTGGACGATCGACTCTTATGAACAACACTTCACTGAGAAAAGAAAAGACCTGAATAGATAAAATGGTACTTAGCTCCAGATTATATTGCGAAGGATTGTTGACATGGATGACGTCACAGTTCCTGTCCACGTCTCGCGTCGGAAGTCGTGATGACGTCACGGCTTCTCTCGGTGCACGATGCTCTGAGAAGTCCAAGATTGATGACGTCACAGTTTCCTGTCCACGTCTCGCGTCGGAAGTCGTGATGACGTCACGGCCTTCTCTCGGTGCACGATGCTCTGAGAAGTCCAAGATTGATGACGTCACAGCCTCCGTCCTTGCACTACTGCGTATAGCTGTCCACTCTGCGTCCTTGCTCGCGAACGGGTGATGTTCCCTGTGTTTGTTTTCTTCTTTCCGTCGATGTTCGATGCCGCCCTCGTCCGGTGTAGATTCTCGAAGATAAGTGATAACTGTTGCTCAAACGTCAGTGTTAAATGCTTGTATTCCTCTCGATGAAGGACATAGTTGCGTCTTCATAAACTGTTGCGTTGATTGAAGATCCCGTTTCCTCTGTTTCGTTTGATGTTGAAGGTGGAAGTTAGTTCTTGTAGACCTTCGGTCGGCTGATATGGGTCTTGTTAATTATGTTCTTCGTTTGTTCCGCTTGCCACCATTTTCTAATGTCTGATCGCTTGGCGATAGACTTTTTGTTTTTTCCTTACGGCTGTTGTCCGTAAGTAATGTTTGGTTCCTCTCATCTCCCTTGGATATCTTAGTAGAGGTTCTTTCTTGTCTAGAGGAGATGATTCAAACAGGCTAGTTGAACAAGTTAACAACTTTATTCTGTAACTCCATACTAGGAGATGCAGCTCGGTCGGACGACCGATATGTTTGACTGTAGGCGTGGAACTGCCATTCTAAAGCATCGCGTCGATAGCGGAACATTAGCTATCTAAGCAATTCATATAAAAACACATACGTAGTTCGCCGGCTCGGAAGTTACAAGTTTCCGGCGTAGGTTAACAGGTCAACCTCTTCCCATGGAAGTTGTTGTGCAAAGTTATCATAACATAAAGATGTTGACAAAGCTTTGAGCTAGATCAGGCTACTGCAGACAACGCATAGCGTAATCTAAGGTCTGCTTTGGTCACGTAGAACCCTCCTAATGCCATGACCCCAGGTCACTGGTTTATATATATAATGTAATTCTTACATATATATATATATATATAGATATATATATCTATAGATATATATATATATATATATATATATATATATATATTATATATACATATATACATATATATATATATATATATATATATATATATATATATATATATATATATATATATATATATATATATATATATATATATATATATATATATATATATATATATATATATATATATATATATATATATATCTATATATATATATATATATATATATATA
>NC_087207.1:84174092-84179092 GCF_015104395.2 Macrobrachium nipponense
AATCCTCCTATGAGGCCCATTCTGGCATCTTACTATACGCCTAATTATAAATTGGCTAAATTCTTGACACCTTTACTTGAACCACTTACAAAAATTAATTTTACTCTGAATAACTCGCACCATTTTAAAGAAAAAATTCATCACAAGACTCAGGTTTACTAATGGCCAGTTTAGATGTGGAATCTGTATTAACAAATGTCCCCGTGGAGGAAACTATTGAGTATTGACATCATATTGGATAAGTTATTTCCTGAACTTATTCTATTTTTAGCAGTTTTAACCGGTTTCATTTAAAATATTTAGAATTAGCAGTGCTGGACACTGCCTTTGTTTTTTATGGTAAACTTTTTAAACAATCAGACGGTGTAACCATGGACTCTTCTTTGGGCCCGACATTTGCTAACATCTTCATGTCCTCCCTGGAGGAACGTATGGTTGATGACTGTCCTTTCAGGTTTCACCCTGTTTTTTTACGTGAGGTATGTGAAATGACACATTTGCATTATTCAACAGAAACTCTTATATTGACTCTTTTTTAGCATATGTTAATTCACAATATAACAAAATTACATTTACGGTGGAAAGAGAGGAAAGTAGTCAACTAGCTCTTTTAGATGTACTCGTTACAAGAGAGAATGGTTCTTTTAACACTTGTTTTTAGAAAAAAAACTTTAACAGGTCTAGGATCTAATTATTACAGCTCATGTTTTTATAACTTTAAACTGAATTCATTGTTAACTTTTCTACGTAAGGCATTTTTTATTACATCAAACTGGTGTTCCTTCAAATAGGAAATAGATTACCTTTTGGAATAATTTGAAAATAGTTGCTTCCCTCAAAAGGTATTTTATAAGAGGCTTCGGAGTTTTCTTAATAAGCAGTTTTTTAACAATATTAGAACATTTATCACGGTACCAAAGTTAGTCTTTTACGCAAAATTTCCATTTATACATGATGACTCCTTCAGAAAAAGGTTTACCCAGATTATGCAAAATCATTATGGTGCAGTCATTATTAAACTAACAAAAAACTCTTAACCATTGGGTCTTTCTTTAAGATCGGTTGAGTCCCTTCTTGACCTTAAATGTAGTGTATAAATATACCTGCCCAAAGTGTAACTCTAGGATCTATGAAGAGGTTACTGAGTGTCAGAATCGATTCTCATCAAGGAATAAGTTCCCGAACAGGAGGTAGGCTCTCCAACCCTGAACATACCAATCAGGAACCATGCAAAAATCTTCAAAACACAAATCGAAAGAGACGATTTTTGCACTATAGGGCAAACAGAAAACACCCACAACGGTGCCTTAGTTAACGTGTCTCCTTCTATGTTTTCTCTTATCACTCAGTCTTCCTTTCTCTGTTCTCAGATTTTGAATATTTTTTTGTAATTGCATATTTTAGTAAATTTCAGTCTTTTTACGGTTTTTAGATTTCTAGTAAATTTAAGATCGTTTATAATTTTATCGTATTTAATTAATCGACAGATTCCCAGACGATGTGATAAATGATATTACGAAATATTGGAATAAAGAAATATGTATATGTATATGGTGTATATATATATATATATATATATATATATATATATATATATATATATATATAACATATACATATACATATTTCTTTATTCCAATATTTCGTAATATCATTTATCACATCGTCTGGGAATCTGTCGATTAATTAAATACGATAAAATTATAAACGATCTTAAATTTACTAAAAATCTGAAAACCGTAAAGAGACTGAAATTTACTAAAATATGCAATTAAATAAAAATATTCAAAAGCTGAGAACAGAGGAAGGAAGACAGTGATAATAGAAAACATACACGTATGCATAAAGTGGAAAGAACGGCAATCCTAAATCGTTACGCCTAAAAAAATTTATTTCAAAAATCAAATATTGATATCTTTGTTAAGCTTAGAAAAATTGGCTTTTTCACGGAAAAATAAATAATCACACTTACGAATAATTATTACTTAATGACGTGATTATAAATTTAATAAAATAACAATAAGCCTAAACCGTTACGCCTACAAAGTAATTGTTTTCGTTCCGAAGCGAACAGAAAAATTCTGATGAAATGAAAACGTTCATAGTATTTTTTTTTATAGAAGATAACTTCTCCCTCCATATTCATATATTACTTTGATATAGGGAAAAATAATTGTCCTTCGAAAAAATAATACATATTAAATTAAAACTGCTCTTCCTTGTATTAGAATACGAAACTTAGTTTTGTAAATATCATGCCTAGCTATTCGTTATATGAGAATTGATTTTTTTTGTAAGTGGAGAACTTTACAGCCCACCTGTCGTAAGCAACGAAGTCTAATAATATAAGATATATGTTTAATCTAAAATAACTCTATACTTATCAGTATTGACACATATTCTAGCCGTAATTAACTACGAATTAAAAAAGCAAACTATTTTGCAAATGAATTTTCTACCCTTCATTGTTTATTCAGACGATATGAGCAAGTTCATAGAAGAAATAATACCTTAAAATATATTCACATTAGTATACTAATACGTCCTTTGTGTGAATGTTACTAAAATGATGACAACGGTTAAACACGGAAGCTTATCGATTACCTAACTGTCCTTTCACTCCTGCCGTTAGGGAGGAAATATCCGGGGATTTCTGGTATGAAGTGCAGAAGATTTCAGAGCCTCAACTGGGCAAGATGAAAAACAATACTATAATGCTGGTTTTATGTGTTTCTCCCAGGGTCCGATATGCCAGCTTGCACTTTTTACCACTTGGGTGATTCCAATATATGTCTGAGGGTACTTTTTATCACATAGGTGATTCAATTTGAACAGTAAATCTTCTACAAATGTCTGGGGGTAAATTTACCATCTACATGCAAATGACAATATGTTTTTTAATAAATGACACATTCTTTATGTTGACTGAGTTTTTGGTCCTTTCTCGTCTGACATATGTGAGGTTATTACTAAAAAAATTAAGTATGTCTTACTTTCACCAGACCACTGAGCTGATTAACAGCTTTCCTAGGGCTGGCCCGAAGGATTAGATATTTTTACATAACTAGGAACCAATTGGTCACCTTGCAACGGGACCTACGTACAGCTTATTGTGGGATCCGAACCACATTATATCGAGAAATGAATTTCTATCACCTGATTCCACGTTGGCCACGCCGAGAATCGAACTTCGGACCACCAGATTGGTAGCCGAGCGTGAAAACCACCCGTCCAACGAGGAACTGAGGTTATTACTGAGAGAATACCTTTTCTTTGATCATACTCCCAACAAATGGAACATCCACTGCATGTTGAAATACTTACAGGAAATGGATTTATACAGAATTAACTACAAAATCTTGTAGGTAAGCATCATTCCTTGTCAGTATGATAAAATAATTATTCATGAAAAGCAAAAGATTCATATAATCTTGAAAACTTCAATCACTAGTATTGGTACTTAAGAGCTGTCACCACTCACTACAAACCGTAGCAAACCAGTAAGTGAAAACAGACTTGAGAATCCAATAGGTTGGATGAATATTATTAGCAACTTATAGTAATCAGTGTTGCTGCTGACATTACTGCTACTGACTTATTTACGGAAGTCTTTACTCTTGTTATAAAAGGAATAATATTTTTATTCGTGGAAATAACGCTCAAGTTTTGTAACCTGTTTTTTTTAAATGTTTCGTGAAATGAAATATTTAATTATGTTATCAATACCGCCTGTCAAAACAATCTAATTATACTGGATCCAATATGGATAAATCAATAAACCCACGCATAACGGGTTCGCATCTCTCTCTCTCTCTCTCTCTCTCTCTCCTCTCTCTCTCTCTCTCTCTCACATCATAATGAATCTCACTTTGACAGGGCAAAGTGAGATTCATTCATCTTTTGACGAATATTTTTTTATGTGTTTATGTCATATTCGTTATGATATAAACAATATGGCATTATTTCTCTAGCACAGAAAATTGATAGAGAGAGAGAGAGAGAGAGAGAGAGAGAGAGAGAGAGAGAGAGAGAGAGAGAGAGAGAGAGAAATTACTGTTTTAAAATTTTACGTGTCAGTATAATATTGAAGGTACCATACTATATAAATATATACATGTATATAATACTATAATGGCCATGTTGAAGAATCAAGATTCATTGCATGAAAACATAACTCGCGAATGCAAGAGTATTTCTATCTAACTCATAAAACCCGGAACTTTCCTTCAACATTTGTGGCTCTGACTTACAATCTCCCTTTTATTTATCAGGTTTTCTTCCATTCTGGGCTAGAAAAGGGCGCTAGATCGCATGTCCCTTCCGCCTCTGCCTCGAAAATAAATTCCGGTTTTACAAAAATACATTTTAGAGAGCCTAAACTAATATGATTTTTTGCTGGCGACTTTGAAACAAAATCTCTGGAAAGATTTTGCCTAAATTTAGGGCAACATTTCTTCCAGCTTCATTCCTTTGAGGGTTTCAGTTGCGAAAAGTTTATTGAAAACTTTTCCCATCAGAGAGAGAGAGAGAGAGAGAGAGAGAGAGATTGGGCTGTTTGTTCTTTATTTCTTCTTTAACGATTTTAAATATACAACCAACAGTTTTGATACTGTCCCTAAATTTTTATACTTGGTCTATCAGAGAGAGAGAGAGAGAGAGAGAGAGAGAGAGAGAGAGAGAGAGAGAGAGAGAGACTTATTTGATTGGTTGCTCTCTCTATTTTTAAATATACAATTAAGCATTTGGATACTGCCATCTGTGTTTCTATAGATAATCTCTGAGAGAGAGAGAGGGAGAGGGAGAGAGAGAGAGAGAGAGAGAATAAAGCAATCCTAAGAAGTAACCTTGACATGAAAGAGACGACCATTAACGCAACGTGAAAAAACCTCAATAATTTTATACACGAATGCTTGAAAAAGTCCCACCCATAGTCCTACAGTATGCACCATCTCTCTTTAATTCTTTGTTACCTGATTATCATCTTTCTACTGCACTCCCAA
>NC_087207.1:84184092-84219092 GCF_015104395.2 Macrobrachium nipponense
GAAAAAAACATCTTGAAAAGTATGTATATGTATGTATTTATGTATAATCTTACGGATAATTGTTCAATATTCTAGAGACATAATAATTATACAAAAATAATAATGTATTCTTATTTGATAACCCCATACTTTAGTGATTATATATCAATGAATTATTTGTGATATTTAAGTCCTATTCTCCTACTTCCTTCCGCCAATATCCACCTCTCTCTCTCTCTCTCTCTCTCTCTCTCTCTCTCTCTCTCTCTCTCTCTCTCCTATTTAAAATTTTTTAATTTATGCAACAACAAAAATCGTAAAATATAATCTGGGAAAATTCGGGTTCACGAAATATTCATCATCTTGTAAACCTCTCAGTAAACTACTGTCACTCAGACTTGCCCTGTCCTTCTCAAGTCACAAACTGAAATTCTAAGAAAGTGAAACCTTGAGTAGGAGAGGCTACGACCGAAGGGAGAAAATAGTTCTTGCGCTTTACAACAAATCTCTCTATCTCTCCATCTACCTGATATACAAAATAAAAGAACACCACTATCCCTGTATGTTTGCTATTCTGTAAACCCTTTGAGATGGATGAAGAATCTGTGCTTGGCATTGTACCCCTTTTTTCTTTTTCTTTTTGAAAGTCTTATATCGGGGATTTTGTGGAGAAAATAGATGCCCTTGTCATATTCGGGAAACTGATCCATTCTTCTGATCCGGACACAGAAATGTCACGCAGGGATAAGATAAATTTTCTAGTTGTTAAAGATTTTTAATTTTTTTCAAAAACCGGCCCTTTCTAAGGATCCCAGCTATAGCTGTCTCTGTGAGGAATTTGGAGGTTTAACGTTAGGGTGGGGGTTGTGCTTGATATTTCCTATTCACCCCGAAATAGACAAAATTCATACAAATTCGTCCAAAAGAAAGGAATATGGGTTTTTGGGGAGGGTGGTGGGATTGACATTTCCTGTTTACTCCAAAATGGTCATGTTTTTGTTCTTAAAATCATCCAGAATTCATACCCACACTAAATGTCGGAAGACTCCACTTTCACTGAAGGACTCGCTGTCCTATGGCTAGACACGCCAGAAGAGCCAGGATGTTTCTGAAGGAGGAAGATGTGTAGGTTCCCTGGCCTCCGTGCTGTATGGCTGCTGGGTGTTCTCCTGAAAGCAAGCATAGGACACTAAAGTGTTTGCGATACAAGTCTGCAAAAGAACTGGCAACTGATTCTCACCAGCTTGAAGACAACGCCACCATATCAAGCACCATCATCATATTTAATAATAATAATGGTAATAATAATGATAACAACGCTTTCTTCCATACCATTTAAGACGTGCACAGTGATGTTCGAAGGGCTGACGTTGGAGGGGTTACACTCGTAGCGTCCGGAGTCAGCAGGTTGCGCCCTTTGGATCAGGAGAGAACTGGTGGTGATGTCACCCTTCTCTATGATCACCGTAACGCCCCCCCTGGTCGAGTCATAGCTTATGATCTGTAATTGGCAACAACAATAGTGTGGTTATGTTGTAAGGTAGGAGATGAGATGTTGGGGTTTCCCTGCATATATATATATATATATATATATATATATATATATATATATATATATATATATAGATATATATATATATATATATATATATATATATATATATATATATTGGTCTATATCTTTAAAGTCAATGTATGTGATTGTCTTAAAAGTATGCCTCAATGGCACTTTGTATTTCTTTCACGTTATAGATAACGTGATGACATATTTTGTTTTTTTGTTGTTAAAATGGAACATATATAATTTTTTTTAAATACGTTCTCTTAACTTGTAAAAAACATATTTATGTCGTAATTATGTATCTGTAATATGAATCCAAGAACACACACACTCTCTCTCTCTCTCTCTCTCTCTCTCTCTCTCTCTCTCTCTCTCTCTCTCTCTCTCTCTCTTAGTCAGTAAATCATGTTCGTATACAAGTATACGATCAGATGAAATGAAATTTTATCATAAATCTCAGAGTATTGCATTTCAGAGAGCGAGAGAGAGAGAGAGAGAGAGAGAGAGAGAGAGAGAGAGAGAGAGAGAGAGATAATTTTTTTAATGTAATCTAATTTCTGATGAAAAGAACAAAAAACACCGAATTAATCCCACAAGTAACCCTCCCAGGAGCCATAAAGCTGCAACAAGGTAATTTTCCAAAGCCATAAAGTTACAAAACTAGGAAGACGTTGTTTTTAATGTAGGATAAGTTTCATGATTTTAGGGATAAATTATGGCATACATTAAATAATAGCAACTTGATTTAAGAATGTATTTGTTATTAATGCAAAACTGAAGCCTCTTTAAAGATACAAGATTTTCTTCATATCTTTTAGAATCACTGAATGTATCTTTTTTGGAGAATAACTTTTTCTTAATTATTATATTATTATTATATTATTATTATTATTATTATTATTATTATTATTATTATTATTTATTTATTTATTTATTTTTCCTCTATCACAGTCCTCCAATTCGACTGGGTGGTATATTTATAGTGTGGGGTTTCGGGTTGCATCCTGCCTTCTTAGGAGTCCATCACTTTTCTTACTATGTGCGCCGTTTCTAGGATCACACTCTTCTGCATAAGTCCTGGAGCTACTTCAGCCTCTAGATATTCTAGATTCCTTTTCAGGGATCTTGGGATCGTGCCTAGTGTTCCTATGATTATGGGTACAATTTCCACTGGCATATCCCATATCCTTCTTATTTCTATTTTCAGATCTTGATACTTATCCTTTTTTTCCCTCTCTTTCTCTTCAACTCTGGTGTCCCATGGTATTGCGACATCAATGAGTGATACTTTCTTCTTGATTTTTTAATTCAAGTTCACGTTTGTTCTATTTGCACGTATCACCCTATCTGTTCTGATACCATAGTCCCAGAGGATCTTTGCCTGATCGTTTTCTATCACTCCTTCAGGTTGGTGCTCGTACCACTTATTACTGCAAGGTAGCTGATGTTTCTTGCACAGGCTCCAGTGGAGGGCTTTTGCCACTGAATCATGCCTCTTTTTGTACTGGTTCTGTGCAAGTGCCGGACATTCGCTTGTTATGTGGTGGTTTATGGTTTCATTTTTCGTATTGCACTTCCTACATATGGGAGAGATGTTATTTCCGTCTATCGTTCTTTGAACATATCTGGTTCTTAGGGCCTGATCTTGTGCCGCTGTTATCATTCCTTCAGTTTCCTTCTTTAGCTCTCCCCTCTGTAGCCATTGCCATGTGTCGACTCATCGCTGGCTAGTTCTTTAGTCTGTCTCATGTATTGTCCGTGCATTGGTTTGTTGTGCCAGTCTTCTGTTCTGTTTGTAATTCTCCTGTCTCTGTATATTTCTGGGTCTTCGTCTACTTTTATTAGTCCTTCTTCCCATGCACTCTTTAGCCACTCGTCTTCACTGGTTTTCAAATATTGCCCCAGTGCTCTGTTCTCGATGTTAACACAGTCCTCTATACTTAGTAGTCCTCTCCCTCCTTCCTTTCGTGTTGTGTATAGTCTGTCCGTATTTGCTCTTGGATGTAGTGCTTTGTGTATTGTCATATGTTTCCTGGTTTTCTGATCTATGCTGTGGAGTTCTGCCTTCGTCCATTCCACTATTCCTGCGCTGTATCTGATTACTGGCACTGCCCATGTGTTTATGGCTTTTATCATATTTCCGCTGTTGAGTTTGACTTGAGTATCGCCTTGAGTCTCTGCATATATTCTTTCCTGATCGTGTCCTTCATCTCTTTGGTATTTTATATTCCCTCCTTCCATTATTCCCAGGTATTTGTATCCAGTCTCATCTATGTGTTTGATGTTTGCTCCCATCTGTAGCTTTATTCCTTCAGTTCTTGTTACTCTGCCCTTTTTGGATGTTGACTAAAGGCGCATTTTTCTATTCCAAACTCCATCCTGATGTCCCCAGATACAGTCCTTACAGTCTGGATTAGGGTATCTATTTCCTTGATGCTCTTACCATACAGCTTGATGTCATCCATGAACATCAGGTGGTTAATACTGTTGCCTCTTTTCTTGAGTTGGTACCTGGCATCCATCTTCTGTAGTACTTTTGTCATGGGAATCATGGCTACTACGAAGAGTAGTGGGGACAATGAGTCTCCCTGGAAGATCCCTCTCCTGATATTAACCTCTGCTAAGTAGCTATTCCAGAGCTTGTAAGTATTGTATTCCAGTTATTATTATTATTATTATTATTATTATTATTATTATTATTATTATTATTATTATTATTATTATTATTATTATTATTATTATTATTATTTGGTCTATCACAGTCATCCTATTCGACAGGGTGGGTTTTATAGTGTGGGGTTCCGGGTTGCATCCTGCCTCCTTAGGAGTCCATCACTTTTCTCACTATGTGCCTGATTCTGGTAGCACACTCTTCTGCATGAGTTCTAGAGCTACTTCGGCATCTAATTTTTTGGGGGGTTTCTTTTCAGGCATATTGGGATTGTGCCCAGTGTTCCTATGATTATGGGTACAATTTCGACTGGAATATCCTATATCCTTCTTATTTTTATACTCTGGTCTTGATTCTTTTAATTTTTCTTTCTCATCTACTCTGGTGTCCCATGGTATTGTGGCATCAATGCATAATACTTTCATCTTGATTACATGAACAAACTTCCCGTCTGGTCTATGGGCACTTATTACCCTATCTGTTCTGATACCTTAGTCCCAAAGGATCTTTGCTTGATAGGTTTCTTTCACTTCCTCAGGTTGGTGTTCATACCGTTTATTACTGCATGCTAGCTGGTGTTTCTTGCACAGGGTACAGTGGAGAGCTTTTGTTATTGAATCAGGCTCCTTGTGTACTGGTTCTGTGCAAGTGCCGGCCATTCCCTTGTTGTGTGGTTTATAAGCTCGTTTTCCACATTACACTCCCTGCATATGGGTGAGATTTCTTCTTTAGTTCTCTCCTCTTTAGCCATTGCCATGTTTCATCGCTGGCCAGTTCTTTAGTCTGTCTCATGTACTGTCCATGCACTGGTTTGTTGTGCCATTCCTCCGTTCTGTTTTCCATTCACCCGTCTATATATTTCTGGGTCTTCATCTACTTTTATCAGTCCTTATTCCCATGCACTCATTAGCCACTGGTTTATCAGATATTTCCCCAGTGCTGTGCTCTCAATGATGATGCAGTCCTCTATGCTTAGTAACCACCTCCCAACTTCCTTTTGTGTTATTTATAGTCTGTCTGCATTTGCTTTTTTGTGTAGTGCTTTGTGTACTGTCATGTGTTTCCCAGTTTTTTTTGGTTTATACAGCAGATCTCAGCCTTCGTTCACTCCACTACTCCTGTGTTGTATCTGATTACTGGTACTGTCCATGTGTTTATGGCTTTCATCATGTTTCTGGTGTTGAGTTTTCGACTTGAGTATCGCCTTAAGTCTCTGCATATATTCTTTCCTGATCGTGTCCTTAATCTCCTGGTGCTTTATGTCCTCTCCTGTTATTCCCAGGTATTTGTAATCTATCTCATCTCTGTTTTTGGTGCTATTCACATCTGGTAGCTCTATCCCTTCACTCCTTTTCATTTAGCCTTTTTGTATGCTGACCAAGGAACATTTTTCTTCTCCAAACTCCATCTTGATATCCTCAGATACAATTCTTACAGTCTGAATTAGTGTGTCTATTTCCTTGATGCTGTTACCATACAGGTTGATGTCGTTCATGAACATCAGAGGGTTAATTATGTTGCCTCTCTTCTTGACTTGGTACCCAGCACGAATCTTCTGCAGTACTTTTGTCATGGGAATCATGAAGAGTAGGGAGGACAGTGAGTCGCCTTGAAAAATACCTCTTTGATGTTAACCTCTGCTAATCTTATCACAGAGCTTGTAAACACTGTATTCCAGTTATTCATTGTAATTTTTAGGGTGTTGATGGTGTTTTCCTCTACCCCATATATTTCCGGGCATTCTATTAGCCATGTGTATGGTATCATGTCAAAGGCTTTCTTATAGTCAATCTATGCAATGTTTAGGTTGGTTCTATTCTTTTATTATTCTTTATTACCATTTTGTCTATTAGGAGCTGGTCTTTTGTACCCCTACACTTCCTTCTGCAGCCTTAATGTTGATGTGGAACGGTGTTTGTATCCACAAGGGAGTTGCATAGCCTTTCACTGATGATACTTGCTGGTATCTTCCACATTACTTGTAGGCAGGTGATAGGGCTGAGTTACTTGCACTATTTCTCTTGTTCTTGTCTTTTTGTACTAAGGATGTTCTTCCTGGTGTCATCCATTTGGGAGCATGGTGGGCATTTACTTTTAGTTAGTGTCTGATTTTGGATGTCGTGATCTCGGTGAACCTTTGTTTTATTCCCCCAATTTCCCCATTTCATCTGCCTTGACTTCCTGGAGCCATATTGTATGTTTATTGTCTGATACCGGATTGTTCCATATGTTTTCCCAGTCTCTTACTTGGTTCAGCTTCAGTAAAATCATGGTGGTTGTCATCCCTTCTTAGTTGGCTGTATAGCTTTTTTCTGACTGGTTCTGAAGAGTTTGTTCTGTTGGTATCCTTTATTCATGTTCATGTACCGTTGGATCTTATGTTTTTTGGCTTTACACAGCTGTTTTATATCTTCTATTATATTCTTTAATCCCTTATCCTGTCCTGTTTATTTCTCGTTCAGCTCTTTCTTTCTCAGTCTCTTTTCTGCCATCTTTTTCCGTTTACTCAAGTCAGATCTCATTAATATGATGATGATGATGATGATGATGATGATGATGATTATTCAGAAGTTAAACCCTTGTCCATAAGAACAAGCCCAACACAGGGGCCATTAACATGAAATTCAAGCTTACAAGGAATATGGTGTTCACCTGAAAGAAGCAACAGAATGAAGAGATCAGTTATTAGAAAAGGAAAAATAAATAAAAAAATTATGAATAAACAGATAAAAAATGCAAGAAATTATAAAATATAAGAATTGCTTTACGATAGTAATGTGTTGCATCTTCGCTTGAAGTTTTAATATTCCAATTACACAGCATCAGTAGGGAGACTGTTCCAGAGTCCAACGGCCCCAGGAGTCGAGGACACCTCAGGAAGTCCGGCAGCGTGGGACACTCACTGTATAAATGTAAAGCAGGCAATAAGAACTGGATGAAATTACCTTGTTATTATGATTCCAGAAGATGAAATCAGGCGGCTCAGGGCTGAATTCGACCACGCAAGTGAGGTTGATGGTCGAACCTCTGTTTATGTACATGTCAGGTCCTCCTAAGATTTGTGTTTGGGGTTCTGCGGAGAGAAATGAAGAAATTAAAGACTTTTCTTTATCATAAGCACTGTACTCCCCATAGAGGATCATGCCTCAGCGCACCTCATGCGGTGTACTGTAGGCATTACTTAAGGTTTTTTGCAGCGTCCCTTTCACCTCAGCTGTAACCCTTTCATTCCTTTTACTCTACCTCAATATATATTCTCATTCTTCCATCTCACTTTCCACCTTCTCCTAACAGCTGATTCATAGTGACAGAGAGGTTTTCATCCCGTTACACCTTTCAAACCTTTCTGCTCTCAATTTCCATTTCAGCACTAAATAACCTCATAGGCCCCAACGCTTGGCACTGGACCTAAATCCTATATATTCTACACACAACACTTGTTTTAATTCCAAGATACTAATACCAGGAGAGAGAGGCAGCTTACAGTTAACAACAAGAACTGGAGGTGGCATATTCAGAGGAGGGGATTTGGTCGCGAGAAGGGGGTAGAGTAAATTTGCAGAAAGACCAAGAGGAATCCAGAGAAAATCAATGTTGGCGACAAAACAATGAGAGAGAGAGAGAGAGAGAGAGAGAGAGAGCTGTTTGGAAATGAAAACGCTACCTCAAGACTGATAAAGAGGTCGACGGATAGATATAATAGGAATTCAGAATTGTTAAATAATCATTACGGACTTATATGATTCATAATTGATATTCCTTTATCCTAGCTTGTACATACTGAAGATGATGGTTACTTTCGAGTATATACCTATTACAGCTGAACTGAGAACTTAGGGTTTGAGATGAACAAAAACAAAATGCAGGATCAATGGGAAATGTATGCATGTTTGTGTGTAATTGTATGTATGTGTGTGTTGCTACAATATGTTCTCAATTCAGTTTCAAAATTTTTTTTCACGGGTTGCTTATTCTTTCAATAAGGATTTGAAAAATCAATAAATGTTCATACTCTTAGGAAAGACGCATGAAAACAGATGAAATCTATAAACACATAACCAATAAATATGCGCGGAATAGTAAGTGAGAGAAGTGTCTGATGAATAAGGATTAACAAATCAATGTCTTTCATAACATAGTCTACCCTTTTTCTCATATACGAAACGTACAATGTACAATGTACAGAAAAGGATAATATTAACTTACTGA
This sequence comes from Macrobrachium nipponense, assembly GCF_015104395.2. Classification (NCBI taxonomy): domain Eukaryota; kingdom Metazoa; phylum Arthropoda; class Malacostraca; order Decapoda; family Palaemonidae; genus Macrobrachium; species Macrobrachium nipponense. Next base: position 84,192,513 of record NC_087207.1, read on the forward strand.
CAACATTAAGCCTTATGAAATGTGACACTGGGGGCGTGGTGGATATTTGGCACTCGTACATTCCTGAGTCTCTCAGCTGTCAAGAATAGGGAAGGAGAATTAGTATTGGATAACCTATGAATGAATGCTTAAATGTGCATTAATTGGGGAAGAAACCATAATATAATTCATTATTATTTGGTTCTTAAGCAGTTTAACTAAATCAATGAAAATATAATTATAGTAGATGAGGAACATACGTATGTATACAGGATAGAGGCTAAAAATAACATTATTATGCATATTATTTAGCAGATAAACCTTTATTCATATGGAGCAAGCCCACAGGGACCATTGACTTGAAATTCAGCTTCCAAAGAATGTGGGGTTCATTTGAATGAAATAACAGATTTTAGAAACAAGAGATTAGTTATTAGAAAAGAAAAAATATTAATTTATTAACAAATATGTAGATAAAATCGTAAATAAATGATTAAAATACAAGAATTATTTTAGGGTAGTAATGCACTGGATATCCCGTTAAATCTTTTGAGTTTCAAAACATGATGAGCAAAGAAAAAGAGGAGCTTAATAAAAAATCGTCTGTTGTAACTGGAGTTAAAAAAAATAAAAGAGAAGAAAAGAGAGGGAGAGAAAAAAAGACCCAATCCTTAAAACCAAGACTGGGCGAACAAACTAAATCCTTTTCTGAATAACGAGTGGATGTAACTCGTATACGTCTATTGAAAGCGGAATTGCAAGATTAAAAGATAAAAAAAGAAAAATTATTCACACCACAAAACTAAGACTGGGCCGACAAAATCTTTATCTGATAGTCAAGGTTACCTGCACGTAGTTAATCTTGAGGACCCAGTCATCGGAGTCCTCTTCGTGCAGAGCTCTGAATCTCTGGTCGGACGTGTATGTATATCTGCCAACTGTGAGCAAGTGAATGTCTCGGTGACGGATCCAGGAGACCTGAGCAAAATGAGAAGAAAAAGAAGAGCAGTGCTTATATCTGCATTTTGGAATGAGACCAACATCGTGGGGAGACAACAGCAGCAGCAGTTTGTCCCAGCTTTTGTAAATTAGGTTAACTTCATTGGGAAATGAATAATAATAATAATAATAATAATAAAATAATAATAATAAAATAATAATAATAATAATAATAATAATAATAATAATAATAATAATAATAATACATTTCGTATATTTTGGAAGTCTGTTACCAACAGCAGACAAAATATTAAATGGGGATATTAATAAACAGTTCGCTGAACACGATATGAAATTCTCCTACCAACAATCACGCGACACACACACACATACACACACAACACACACATATATATAATATATATATAATATATATATATATATATATATATATATATATTTTATATATATATATATATATATATATATATATATGTATACTATATATACATCATATATATATATATATATATATATATATATATATATATATATATATATATATATATATATATATATATATATATATATATATATATAATGGTACGGATACAGGTAGCTAAAATTAAATCTTCAATATCACTCTTAGACCTGTGTTCATTCACTATGCTCTCTCTCTCTCTCTCTCTCTCTCTAGACTCCTGCCACGACGTAGTATTCGTCCTAATAATGCTAACTGACACTTTACTAATGAAGACGTCATTAAGGGGACGCGTATGCATGCAATGCTCATTACACTAAACTACACTAAATTTTGGAGTGCGTCACGATGGGAGACTGTTTAGTACCTAAGTCAGTTGGCCTGAAATGATGGTCCCACAAAACATTCACTATATTTCTTAATAGATTGGTAGACATATTCTTGAATTTTCGGAACTTTTAACTTTATAACTTTTCAAAATTGATAACTGACCATTCATCTAACTGAAATATTCCTTTCTTTAGGTTGTAGCTTTGGCACCTCATTTAACAATTTCCAATAATTATCTGTCTTCCTTACAGAAATACTTTAGTATACCTAATGCTTAAATTCTTGACAAAGAAAATAAAATATCAATTGTGTGATTACGCAGAAAAACGAGACGAAATTATTAGCTGTTACTCGAAAATTAATCACAAATTAAAAGGTCCATGCGATTTATTTGCATTGGGCTGGTTGTGGTCCCTGACTTGAAACGAGTTGAGTGTATGATAGTTACAAATAAAATATAAAAAGGTATGAACAAAAAATATAAAAGTGTATGAATACAAATAGTGCAAAAGATTATCCATGCAAATAAATATAAAAGTGTATAAACACAAATAAATATAAAAGTGTATAAACACAAATAAATATGTAAGTGTATGAACACGTAGATATAAAGATGTATGCATACAAATATATATAAAAAGTTTATACGTACAAATAAATATAAAAGTGTATGAATACAAAATAATTAGAACATTTTAGTATGTGTGCACATAGCAGTGTTTGCCTGAGCTATCGCACCGTCTTAGAGGGCGTTCTAACTTTCTGCTTGACAAACGCAACTTTTTGGGATGAGGTTGCATGACCACCTAAGGTATTCATAGACAACAGAAAAAGTGAGTGGATAACGATATGGTGGTCAGAAGAGTTCTAAAGTTTTCAGAAAATTTCGGATGAATGTTGTGAAAGAGTTTATCTATCTATATATATATATATATATATATATATATATATATATATATATATATATATATATATATATATATATGTGTGTGTGTGTGTGTGTTTGCATGCACACATACAAACATACATACATATGTACTATATACACCTATCTATCTATCTATCTATCTATCTATCTATCTATATATATATATATATATATATATATATATATATATATATATATATATATATATATATATATATATATATATATAATATATATATATATATATATAACCAAGCAACATCTTCACAATGCTGACAGTTTTACAGAGAAAACCACAAAACTCACCGTCTTGTTATTAATGTTATGCACTCTGCAGTTCAGGATGGCGCTCTTTCCAGCCAGGGCTGTGACGTCACTGGAATGGGATGGGTCCACTTGAGGGGGAGGGGGTCGGGGCCATAGTCGCAGGGGTTTCACGTCCATGTGGGGACCGTGGGCATCTCTGATGTAGCAATGGCCTGAGAAAGATGAAAATAAAAAGGAGATAAATAAATTGCTAAACATACATGCACATATATATCTAGTATCTCAGATTGATGGGGGGGGGGGGGGGGGGGCGCCCGGGGGTCGCGTTTTACAGTGTCATCATATACCTGTCTCGTCAGGTGTTTTCACTGTCACTATCTATAGCTGTTTCTAAACCAGGTCAATGTCCGAGTCCCGAGACAGAAGCAATTATCTCCGATAATTTCCCTTGGGTGTCAGTTATTCCGAGATATAGCGAGTTCTATATTAAAAGGCATTAGTTGATTAATATTTGTGATTATAGAGAAGTCATGTGTGTTTAGGTGATATATATATATATATATATATATATATATATATATATATATATATATATATATATATATAATATCTTATATAGAAGGCCCATTAAAACTCTCTGGTTTAAAGCTAATAACTATACTTCGGTGGAGATACTTTAGTCGGTTCTTCTAATGAAGCTTTTCCGCTATCTACACACCACTGACAACCAGTTCGTATATAAAGCAAACCACTTAACCGTTACCTGCATCTACATACTGAAAGAATTGCCGAACCTATCATCAGCCTCTACTGTTTTCCCATGTTTTGTGGCTGTGAGAAATGCATTTGACAGAGTAAACTACTTGAAGCTCTTCTTGATTCTGCATAAAAGAAGCACACCTCTATATTTAATTGGCATTTTATATTGCTGGTTCTCCGCACAGCAATTCTGTGTCAAATGGGGTAACGTATTGTCGTACACCTTCTGCTCCCTAAACGGGCTTCGGCAAAGGGGCATTCTCCCCCCATACCTGTTTAATACGTACACAGATGTCTTGAATGTCAAATTGAGCTCACTCCTAATCGGATGCACTGTCAATGGAACAACTATAAACAACCTCTGTTACGCCGACGATGTGGTTCTGATTTCCCCATCAGTTCAAGGTCTACATCGATTCATCGACACTGGCTGCCAATATGCAGAGGAATATAATGTCCTATACAATGAAACCAAGACCCATTGCATGTCGCTGCTCCCGAGATTGCTTAAGCAAAATGCAGAACCACAAATTTTCCTCGAAAATAATCGGCTGGAATTCGTGCACGAATTTCCTTATTTGGGCCATATTATCACGGACGACCTAAAAGATACAGCAGACATAGAACAGAGGCGTCGTCATAAACTATGTGCAACTGGCAACATGATTGCAAGGAGGTTTGCCTTCTGCCACCGAGACTTGAAACTGCTGCTCTTCTGCTCGTATTGCTACAGCATCTATGGGTGCTCCCTGTGGACAAACTGCACTGTTGTGCACAATGACATTTTGAGACGCCTTACAAACACCCCTTGCTACCACTCTGCCAGACAGATTTTCACAGAAAACCACCTGGAAAAAAAATGAAAAAATAAACATTGTAAGGCGAACAACGTCCAGTCTGATTACCCGCCTGCGAAATAGCAGCAATTTGGTCATACAAAGCATACCAAGTAGTGAGGCAAGAAGTCATTAATGCATTACATAGTAGCATGAATGACCTGAAATCTCTAGCCACACACAAGACATTTGCAAGAATTAATTTACGCACTGAATTAAACTCTGAACTATAAAAATAGACTTTATTCCCTAAAGGTAAGCGATATTCTAACTATCAGGAGAACAGCTAGATTAAGATAATTAAATGAAAAAGCAAAACTCGTAAAATAAAACTCGGCACATAGAAAACGGACTGTTTAGCAAAAGATCCGGGTAACTGAACAATTCCCACAAATAAACAAAAAATGATATGGAAAGCCACAGGAAGGGTGAAATCATATAAAAATGTACAAACGCTTCTCGTAAGCCACACCTTCAAATGATGTCATTAATACGTAACGAGTTTAACACACAGCACGAGTTCGTGACGTAACTCATAACTTATTTCATAATGTTCGACAAACTAAGAATAGGGTTTTCTACATTCTATATCTTCCCCTTGATCTAAGAATCGACTTTTTCAAAAGATACAACTTATTATCTGGCTGGTTCCGCCCATCGGAACAGATACATACACGAACACTTCGTTTGAGGAAACTTCCATGCAAATTCAGCTTTTAGTCATAGTGACTTTGAGACAGTAAATTCCCTTTAACGAAGAACATGTCCTTTGTCTCCTTGAGAACCAACGCTAATGACTATCATTTCAAAGAATGTAAATGTCAGCACAGATACAATGTTTCGCCACACTAGCTTTTTTACCGTTTTCATATGCCAGCAAGATGTACGGTCTAAATATGTAATAAGAGCTCAGCCCACCTACTCCACTGAGCTCCTGCCCAGCCTAGATAATACAAAATAGTTTATACATGAAAAACAGATACGGTCCCGGCTCCAAAAAAAAAGAGATTAGAATAATACTAATAGAATTATATATTTTGAAGGCTACTTGTCCATAACTAAGAAAAACTCCTTTTCCAACGTATTTCCTTCATAGCTGAACTTCTATGACTTCAAGCTCATGGATGGCCTATGGTTGCACAAGGCCACGTTAAGTATGGCGCGTGCGAATCCTCGGAGTAAAAAGAATCCTCAAAACGAAGTACGGCACATGAAAACATGCCACCTGTAGATATGCCGCTAATCGTCATCCGACAAAATTCCTCTCGAAACACTGAAGGCGTGAAGGACCGGAGATATCACAAATTCAGTGAACCGCTCCCATATTGCGCCTGCATCAATCATGACGTACAGAGGCTACTCCGTGAAGCCTCCCTTGAAGAACTGATGTATACCGCAGGACCCACTTAATGAGTCCTGGTATACCGTAATTCGGTTATGTCATCGGTCCGAACAAACTTACAGCGTCATTAAACGAAGCAAATGACTGAACTCACCAATTACCTTGTCCCCATTCTTAAATCTTATTCACAAATTCCCCTCATTATCCGTTATCAGAACCTCGGGAGTTCCATAATGACAAATCCAACCCTAAAAGAAATTATAGCAACCTTTTCAGAGGTTTTATTTCTTAAAGGAAAAATACTTAGTCAGCTCATCAACAATAACTAACAGATATTTATGACCATATCTAGACTCACAAAAATTCTCAAGGATATTCATATGAACCCTCTGAAATGGCCTTGATGGCACAGGAAATACACCTAACCCACAAAAGGTAATCGTCGCTGGCTTACAAGCATTGCACACAGCATAAGACTTAACAAAATCTTCAACAGAAGAAGCCATGTTCTTCCAAAAATATTTCGTGCGTATCTCATGATACGTCTTCTCAATCCCCAAGTGTGGACTACCAAATTCATAATGAACAACCCTGAGTGCTGTAGGAATCAAACTCTTCCTGACCACAATCTCAGTTGTATCCCATTTATCATCACTGCTTCGCAGCTAATGTTTGGCCTTCTTAACTAACAAATTACCCTCTAATTCTAACCCAGCAAAAGGTAACTCGTCCTTTCCTAACCAATTCCCCCCTAAGGAAAGCCTTGGCATCAGCTAAAACCTCATCTTCATCTCTCTGCTATTAAACTAATATCCAATTCTATGGAATCGCCAGTTATACAACAAACCTGAGAACTGTTCTCATAAAAAGTCCTGCAGAGAGCATTCGCAATAACATTATGCCAACCTTCAATATACCTAAACTTGGCATCAAAATCTCGAATTGTCAGAAACCACCTAGCCCTCTTAGGAGAGAGATCTGGCTTATTAAAAAGATCCAACAACGGCTTATGATCTGTAAGAACTTCAACCTTGTAACCTAATAACAACATCTCGAAATGAACTAAACTAGAAACCACAGCCAAAGCTTATTTGTCAATTGTGGAAATCAATCTTTCATTGCTACCCTGCGTCTTGAATTTGCGACTATAAAAAGCAATAGGAAGGCATTTACCCCAAAATTTCTGCATAAGGCAAGCACCTATGCTATCTTGACTGGTATCTGTCACTAGGGCAAACGGCTGACTAAAATCTGGGAACTTCAACTCAGGGGGATTTACTAAAGCATCTTTAACATTCTGAAAAGCTAACTGCTCAGCTTCGCTAGATGCAAACCTTACATCATCCCTTAATACGCTGACAAAATAGAAAAACCCTTTACGAAACGTCTCAAAAGCCAGCTATCCCGATGAAGGAACGGTCTTGCTTCTTAGTCTCAGGGACAGGAAAATTAACAGTAGCCTTAACTTTATCATCATTAATTCTAACAACCTCCTTAAAAATGACATGCTCCAAATAAACTATCTGTTTCTTCAAGAAATTACACTTGGCTAACCTTATTTTGAGTCTGGCTAACCTAAGTCTTCTAACGACTTCCCTAAACAATTTCAATTGCTCTTCTATGGAGTGTAGCAATCAATATGTCATCCATGTATACAAACACAGACTTACCCAACAACTCATTCAAAACTGTATTCACTAACCGTGTAAAAGTCAGAAGACTACCTAACAACCAAAAGGCATCTGCATAAACTTGAAATGGCCTTTTGGCAACGAAAATGCGGTAAATTTCCGACTTTTCCTCGCCGAGGACATGTAAAAACACTCGCATGAAATTTGTTGAAGAATATATATTCCGACGCCCTATCCCAACAAGCAGGTCTCATATACAGGCGACCGGATATCGGTCAGGAATAGTCCTGTTATCTAATTTTCTAAAATCTACACAGACCCATACCAGACCATCTTTCTTAGGCTCCGCTAGTATGGGGAAATTAAAATGCGACGAACTGGGTCTAATAATGCCCTTTTTCTCCGATATGCGAAGAGAGAGAGAGAGAGAGAGAGAGAGAGAGAGAGAGAGAGAGAGAGAGATACTTTCGCTATGCGCTCAAGGTAATATTCTCAAAGGCGTCGTTCACCCTTGAGACAAAGAAAATGGACGTTGACCCAAGAAAAGAAAACGGGGCTAAGATGAGATAGAGAGAGAGAGAGAGAGAGAGAGAGAGAGAGAGAGAGATTTCTCCGCCTCCCGAATAAGAAGCCTTCCCCCTTCCATTCCCCTTCACTTCCTCCAAGTTCCCCTTTCTCCCCATTAGCTACTTAGTTGCACGTATGAACGCACAACCGCGAGAGAGTAAAAAAGTAAATAGTAAGTACATCTTTTCCAGTCCAACAGCCTCTGGCCTTCAGTTACCATGCGAAAAACGCCGAGTTAGCGACGAAACCGGTCCATCGCTTAAACAAAGGAATATGCATGAGAAAAATACGCTCACAGAGACACACACACTCAAATAAAATGCGTTGCGATCTGGCAAAAGAGAGACAGAGAGAGAGAGAGAGAGAGAGAGAGAAAGAGAGAGAGAGTATGAAAGCATTTACGTTCCTCAGTGTCTGAACCTCGTTATTAAAAGGAATTTCACGTCAAAAACAACGATAAGAAAAAAAAAAAAAAAAAAAAAAAAAACTCTGAAAGGGAGAAATAAAAGTAAGCACAATCGTACATATTTCCTCCTACGCAAACATAACACCTGCGTTTTGTAACTAATCCCAGGCACCTTTAAAGAAGAAAAAGAAGAAAAACCCCTCAAGCGTCACTTGTTAACGCCCGAACTAGAGAAAGAAAAGCATAATAAATCGCCCCTTCCACAGCGTAACATTTGGACTGACGAAACGACCGCCGCCCTCAGTTCACAAGAATAATCGCTGACCTAACTTAAATCATTTCTCTAGCCTAAATGCCAACAACCACTGTCTTCTACAATAAAAGTCAATGAACAACCTATCATTTCCTACAAATACGCATAAAGGACAACCTTTCATTCTGAAACCAATATTATCTACCTCAGAAGAGATGTAATTTAACCACTGCCACCAAAATTCTGTAAAGAATGCTGAAGGCACTAATACATTACATAGTAGCATGACTGACACGAAATCTCTAACCAACACGCAAGACATTTGTAAGAATTGATTTAGGCACTGAATTAATCCATGAACTACAAACATAGACTTTACTCACAAAAGATAAGCAAGATTCTAACTTACCATCACGAGAACAGGTAGATTAAGATAATCAAATGAAAAGCAAAACTCGTTCATTAAAACTCAACGCAGAAAATGGACTGTTTATCAAAAGATCTGGATAACCGAACAATTCCCACACATGAACAGAAAAATTAGACCTCCAGACTCCGACATATTTGTTCCACAAGTTAAACAGCCCCATAGCAAAAGTATCGTCTCTTCATTCCGTCAATATGCACAGTTAGGGCTTAACAAAACTGCCAATAATTCGGCTCACAGAGGCCGATAGAGAAACAAATCGACAGAGTTCCTGTCAAAATGAAATAGCAACACATTTTATAAATGAGTCCTCAAAAACAAACTGATAATAATTCTCATGAATCAAAGGTGGGAATAAAAGGGTTCATGGCGCCAGCATATAATAGAGGTGGATCCAATAAAAAAAATAATAAATAAATAGATTAGTGAGGAAAAGTGTCACTGACCTCTCTTAACGCCATGTTCTTAGATTCTCTCCTGGTCTCTCACGCCACCCTCCATTTTCACTCTGGGGTTGGATCGATATTATCCCCACGACTTCGTGACGTAGCTCATTACTTACTTTATAACTTTCGACAAACAAAGAAGGGGGTTTTTTACGTTCTATAGTTTACCACTTGATGCATACACGAACACTTCGTTTGAGGAAACTTCCATGCAAATTCAGCTTTTAGTCAAGGTAACTTTGAGACAATAAATTCCCCTTAACGAAGAACATTTCCTATTGTCTCCTTGAGAGCCAATGCTAATGACTATCATTTCAAAGAATGTAAATGTCAACACAGATACAATGTTTCCCCACACTAGTTTTCTGACCATTTTCACAGGCCAGCAAGAAATACAGACCTAAATATGTAATAGATATATAGATATATATATATATATATATATAGTATATATATATATATATATATATATATTTCTTCCCTTCCTCAAGTTCTACACACACACACACATACACACACACACATATATATATATAGATATATATAGATATATATATATATATATATATATATATATATATATATATAATAGATAGTATATATATATATATATATATATATATATATATATATATATATATATATATATATATATATATATATATAATAGATATATATAGATATATAAACTAGATATATATATATATATATATATATATATATGATATATATATCTATATATATATATATGATATATATATATATATATATATATATATACATATATATATATGTATGGATACATATATATATGTATATACATATATATATATATATATATATATATATATATATCATATATATATAGATATATATATATATATATATATATATATATATATATATATATATATATATGATATATATATATATATATATAGAAAGATTTCAAATAAGAAATCTGATTATTTAACTGTTGCTAGACTGTTCCGCGTAAAAAAGTTATTTGCTAGCATTCCTCCAGTTATTATATAGAAGATGATAATTTTAAGAATATTCTGAAATCTACTATTGAAAAGCGTTACATAATGTTACAGGTTATTGTAACCCCAAAAATCCTCTCAGAATTGGTTTTTTTTTTTTTATTTAGAGATAGGCTTTGACCAACGCTGCAATCGTCGATCGTTTACAATTGTGCTTCCCCCAAATGCGATTCGAGGATCTATGTTGGATCGACTAAACGATTGGTGAGGGTCAGGGGCGATTCTTATAAAGGTGTCAGTCACCGAACGGGTTGCAGGCTGTCCAACCCCGAATTTTCTAATATCAGAAACCATTCCCTTATTTGTAACACCAATATTAAATACTCTGACTAGCCATTTTTTCTCAACTGATTCTGGCAGGGCTTAGTGCACTTTATAACATTGTAAAAGTTCACCAAGGTATGACCCCGGAAAAGTGTTTCTTTTTTTTTAATATGGGATCCAAGATGGCCGCCAAAACCTCTTAATGATCATAAGTATGCAAATATCATATAAGATTTGATGATTTTGGTGTCTATTCTTAGTTTTTTGGGGCAAAGAACACATTAAGCTCATAAAAACTATATTATGTAACAAAAAAATCCAACATGGCATAAACATTTTGCACATTCTAATCATTTTTTATATCACATAGTGTTTGTTAAGATTCAATGCACAAACACCTTTGTTTTATGAATAAGTTTCAGAGTGTTCAGTTTTGAGTGTCATCCTCCTCCTCAGTATCGAACTCTTCAGTATTGTTTGGATTATCACAGTTTTCAGTTTGGCAAGGGGTACATGCAGCAGTGCAGGGGAGTTTATAGCATTTACAGCTGCATCAAGAGGATTTGTATCCCCTCGAACAGTTGCAATGGATCATATTCAAGAGTTCGTCAGGTGCTGTATTGTTTTGGATCATAATTGGAATTAACTGATAATTTTCCTGCTTCTATCCCCATTCAGTTGGGCTCATTTCATTTCCCATCCCCATCCATACCATAATTTGAAAGCACACAGGTTGTCTATGGGATCTTGTTGCAGGTGATATTGGTGGAAACCATTCACGAGTGACAAATGCTTCAGCAGTTGCTACTTTCTTTAATGATATGGCGCAGTGATGACAGCGTATCATTAGATTTGCCACCAAAGAGATCAACCATCAGGTCTTCTCCAAGATCTGATATGTCCTCTTGTGATTTGTTTTGAAGGATGAATGCAATAGCACAGGACTTCATGACAAAGTCAGAGTTCACTAATTTTCAGAAGGTTGACTTCACAGTCTGAGTAGGCATTGCGGACTTCGTCTGCTAAAGCTTCTTTCAACAGGTTAATGTTATACGCTTTGTGTTCTTTTGACTGGTAGTTTGAATCAGAACAGAAGTAGATGATCTCATTGTCTGTTCTGGAGTAATGAAGGAGCAAGATCAGCAAATCTGTATCCTCACCGACCAACGTTGTGGTTCAATGACGGGATTGTTCAACAGTTGCCTTAACGATATCAACGTCTGCATCCCCTGGTGACTGAATGACATGGCATCCCCTTTTACTTAGTGCTGTGCTGATGAGAGCAATCCTGTTTGCCTTGTTTTTGTCACGAGGCTAAAAGTTTTTTTCCTCGTCTCTGATGTGTGTTGTCTCTTATGGATGGACCTGCACAATAGCCATCAAACACCACTGTCGCTTGTCCATAATGTCTCACAGTGAAGTCCGCATAAGACTCAGCTGTTGCATCATATGAGTCGCCTTTCTTCCATGGTAAACGATGGAGCAAAGAGCCACCATCGAGCACGTAACAATCTGTTCTAGGAATAGAGTTCATCACAACCTCACTTGATAAATCCGCAGCATGGTCTCGAATTGCCTGAGCAAGCTGAGGTTTGTCTGCTTTTCAAAGAATGTTCCTGGCCTCAAAGAGGGCTTCAGGATAGGGGCTTAGTTCATACGATAAAACCTCTTCAAGGGAAAGATCTCCCGACCTTGACACCAGAAGGAAACGCTGGAACAGAAGGGCAGGATCAATGGTACGATCAGGAGCAATCTTCACATCAGAGACATTCCCAATATAAATACCGACTTTCCGATTATATCTTCGATGATCTTGTTCCCAACTGATTCAAGGGCATGTACTGTCGGCCAAAAAACTCGTGGCAGAGTTTCATAATTTTTCGTTCACCTGCCTGACGCACGATTCATGCCATTATTTATCTTATTTTTCTTTTCAAAGATGGAAGAAATCATGTGTAATGACGTTAAAAAACAAGTCGCTGATATCTTTAGAACATTATGTTATGTTATTGTTGTAAAACTATTTTCCTATATAACAAAATTGACGTGAACGAAACGAAGTGATAAAAAACGTCATATCACAATCATAGATATACATTACCAAATAGATAGGAGACACCTATCACTAGTAGTATCACATAAACATAGTCCTTAAATTATCACTTCAATATTAAGTTGAAGGTAGTTAAACTATTCCATGTTAAATTTTACAGAAAACACGGGAATATCACAAAATGCTACAAATGTTAAAAAGAAAAAGAAAAAAAAAAGATAATCTAAAACAGTGTGAACCAGGCAGGACCTCACTCTATTGCTTGTGATGTTATGTGCACGGGAATTCTAATGTCAACGTGCATTTATCGGTCTAAGAACAACATCCCTCGATGAGCGAGAGAATTATGCACTGCATTCGGTGCAAGTTTCTGTTGGAGAGATATCAAGAAAGCTTAATAAACCGGAGAGAATCATACATAGATCAATAAAATTGTTCAAAGAACGGCAAAATTTAGAACATGCGCCTAGAGGTGGAAACCTCGAAGCACCTCATGAGAGCAAGACAATACATTAGTGTAAATGTTGCTGAGCAACATTCATTTGTGAACTGTGAATTCTAGTGCCTCGTCACGACATTGCTGAACCAGGAATCATAACTAGCTCTACGCTTATGACTGGTGTCTAATGAATACTGTAGATGGAGAGGAAGAGATTTTTAAAGTCTTTGATTGTTGTCTAATGGAATAAGTCTAATGAATAAGCAAACTTATCTTTGATGGATGAGAGATTCAGTTAGGCTTGCTCTTTTTGTTTTGTTTTTTTATCGGTGGCCAGTGAATACCACGGATAAGGAGGGGAACGGTTTCAATGATGCATGCATTTTTTTCTTCAAAACCTAAAGAATACATTTTATTGGGAGATACTTTATTAACATCGGCCTAATCCTCCCATCACTCCTATACGCCACCTCCGCTCTTCTAGATCTGACTTCTCAGTTCTCACTAACGAACTCCAGCTCGTGAAAGCATCACTAATGATAACGGTTAGTTTTAAAATTCCCTGCACCGACAACGGACGCCTCAAAATGCATGGTTATAAAAATATTTTCTGTTCAAAGAAACTTTATCTTTCATTCCATAAAATGTGTGCATACACTCGTGTTACACCTGTAGCCGTCAAAGAGCAGCCCTTGATTCAAAGCAGTAGGTTTTTCTTTGGGAAAAAAAAAAAATAATAATAAAAAAAAAAAATAAAAAACATATGAAATAGACTTAAACGAGAACGTCACCTTTCATATTTCTTATCCTTTCAGCTAACTATATATGCTTATGGTAGTAGGTCTAGTAGGTATGCATGTGAAACTAATTTAAATTAATTTCTATTTAGAAGAAATGAATAGCTACAGAAAGATCAACCAAAAAAAAGCTTTAAGGAAAGTAAGCCTTTCTTAATGTATTCGTCAGTTTTGACTCCCATAGCTTTCCAAGGTGTCCAAATGAAACAGGATGATATGCAAGGAATTCGATAAAAAATAAGACTGAATTATATTCGTTTGATTTTTTTATGATTGCTTTTTGACTTTGAATAGCTAGGTCTGAGTTAATTATGTTAAGCAATAATGAAAAGGATAAGAAGAGAGGCGAACATGGCTAATAAAACAAGAATAATGGGAATAGTCAAATAAAGCAGATTAATATATATATATATATATATATATATATAATATATATAGATATATATATATATATATAATATATATTATATATATTGTCGATTTAAATATTCATTAATATTACGTATCCGAGAAAGTATGCTGCTGAAAATAAACCTAGGCTAATCATGTGGGAAAATCAGAAGTCCAATTTAGGCCCACTAAATGAGTCATGCAAAATTATTTTATTGATCAAAGGACAAAATTAGTTTTAACTAAACATCGTTTTCAAAGAATGTTAACGCCTTGACGTATTATTTATCTGCTGTAGGAGACGAAATGATAACACCCCAGTGCAGTACGATATGTTGAGTCAAGACTCGAGCGGCAGCAAAGCTAACTTCAAAATCTTCGGTATGCTGTCAGGAAGCCACAGTTGAGAATAAAATTAGAAATCGTGGACCCATCGGTATATATTTTCCTTACTTTGCAAAATAATTATCTTTAATACGTTGAA
This sequence comes from Macrobrachium nipponense, assembly GCF_015104395.2. Classification (NCBI taxonomy): domain Eukaryota; kingdom Metazoa; phylum Arthropoda; class Malacostraca; order Decapoda; family Palaemonidae; genus Macrobrachium; species Macrobrachium nipponense. Next base: position 84,207,574 of record NC_087207.1, read on the forward strand.
TAAGTCTACTCAGTCCTAATGTAATTTATTTCAAGTATAGCACCTTTGAAAGGAAATGTTATTTATTGTTAAGTAAATAATCTGGCACCTGCATATGGCAATATTTCCATAACGAACAATGAATTAAGAAACTACGCCAATTCTTCGTTGGCCGTCTGTACATTCACATCTGGCCCAGCCACTATCCCGTTGACAATGTTCCTCAGAGTAGAATCAGATGTGAAGGATGAGCAGGCTGCAAGCTTTATCCGAATTTTCTAGAGATCAGATGCATCTCTTCTGATGTGTGCCTCAGTTGAGTCTTTGTGTTGCGGACTTATAGGTCAGGTAAAGGAATCCTGCATTGCACTGTTGCACTCGGACGTTACAGGTGCAGAAAGGGCCCATAGGTTTAGCATGTCGTCGGCCATCCCACTGCCGCGAGCTAGACCACCAGTGCTCATTATAGACCTCATCAACATTTGTTCAATGACAAGATAGCTATTAAACCCTCTCCAGCACTGATTGCTCCTACGCACAGTGTAAAATCCATCAAGGAACTTTCGATAAACGTCTGGGTGCTTTTCCTCCAGGTTGTTCATTTGCTGCAGGTAGTAATGAGCAGATCGCAGGTAATTGAAGTGCCCAACTGCAGCAAAGACAGTTAGGCAATTGGCCACACTATCTACTTACATTTGCGTAATGAAAATCGACCAATGAAAATCGAATGGAGGAGAAGAAATAATTTAACTGTAGAGTTTTTAATTGTTTGTAAAGCGTGTTCTAAGCTTGTCGATTTTTGCTTTTATTCAGCTATAGGAGAAATTGGATGTTTTCAATGAAGTAAGGCAGCACTAAAAATATGGAAAGCAACTGCAGCCAAAATCTTAACTTACACTATGTGATATAAAAATGGTTAGAATGTGTTAATTTTTTATCTTAATGTATTTTTTATTATCTTAATGTGTTCTTTGCCCCTAAAAAGCTAGAAATAGACACTAGGATATTCAAATTTGAGTTGATAGTTGTATAATTATGATCATAAAGAGGTTTTGGCGGCATTCTTGGACCAACCATATTAAAAAAAAAAAAAACTTTTATTAAAGGGGGTCCTACATTGGTACACATTAGTATGTTACATTAAAAAGTATACTAAACCAGCCAAAAATCAGTTTGAGACACCTTTTGTTAGCAAATGTTTTTGGGGGGTTTGAGGGGGTATTTTCCAATATTTTTCGACTTGAAGACATTATTAGACACATTATAATTATTATAATTATATATATATATATATATATAATATATATAATATATAACAATATACATATATATAATAATATATATATATATAATATATAGATATATATATATTTATATTATATATATATATATATAAATATATGACCCTACTACACGCCGAGCGTGCTTACATCATCAACTGACCTCACAGTGAAAGAAGGGTAGGTACTAGAGAAAAAAAGGAGCGCAAGAGAGTAAAAATAAAAGGCCACTGTAGAAAAGAAAAGTAGAGCTAAGAGGCACTTGCCGTTTTTGTGGCGCTCTTTAGTTTTTATTTCCGAAGTTCAAAGGGAGAACGGGAGTGAATGGTCGTCTACAAAGCTCTGCCCGAGGCAGTAAATCTCATTTTCCCTCTGTCCTGTGTCTATATGTAACTCTGAAGTCGTTCTGTCATTCTTTGGGATTATCGTAGAATATCTACCGTGTCGTAAGATATTATTATTGCCTTCGGGATTGGAGAGAGAGAGAGAGAGAGAGAGAGAGAGAGAGAGAGAGAGAGAGAGAGAGAGAGAGAGAGAGAAGTTAAATCCAGCATTTTAACTGAAGGCACTGAGCTAAAGAGAAAAAAAAAAGAGAAAGATCGAAGCCAGTATATGGAAAAGCCACCAGTAAGAGATGGGGGAGGGGAGAGAGAGAGAGAGAGAGAGAGAGAGAGAGAGAGAGAGAGAGAGAGTGATAGTTCAATTTTCCAAAATCTGTGTTTATCTAGCTATTAGCTTTCTACGTGTTGTAAGATTGTATGCATAATGAGTATAATGAATGAGAGAGAGAGAGAGAGAGAGAGAGAGAGAGAGAGAGAGAGAGAGAGAGAGAGAGAGAGAGAGAGAGACAGAGAGAGAGAGAGAGTTTCCTAAATATTTGGTTATTTAAACACTATCATCTGTCAACTAATTTCCATGTTATAGTACTTCTATATTAGCATATTGCCCTATGAATATAGGCGTGAAATCTGTGAAAAGTCAGTAATGTCAACTCCACTGCCGTCACCTTTCAACTATGGATTTACTATCTTCTGTGTTTTAGTATTTATTCACTGTCATTTTTGTCAGTTAATAAAAGAAGATAGCCTTTAGAATAAGAAATAGGGGTAAGTTCTCTACCACTTGTACATTTTTAACAAAAACCTATATAATACCCTGTATCCTTAAAGTTAGATTTATATAATCTAACAAAATACTATTTTAAGGAGACTATCAATTGTCATTTTAATATTTTATCTGATTGAATATATATACAATAACACTTTGGCTTTAAATATAAAAGTTTCCCCTTTGACAATAATATTAACTGGGATCACACTACTAACCTTTTTTCAAATGAATTAAATAACACCCTGAATCTTTAGAACTAGATTTATATTGTTCTTTAAAGCTATTTCTAACTTTCTAATTGATTGTCTCAGGATCGAGAGAGTCCCCTGAATCCTTACATTTATATTTCGACTACTGTTTAAACTGTTTCTGACTAACTAAGGTGCCTTCCAAAACATAAATACTGATATACAAAATATTTTCTACCGACTAATACATTTTCGAATGACTTGAATATATCTTTCCTCTTTAGAATATTTACATTATTAATCAAAACTATTCTGAAAACCTAATTTTGTTCTAATAATAAGCTTTTTAAGCCCCTAAATATTCCTCTGAATCCTTAGAATTAAATTTAGATTAATCTTCAAAATATTTTTGGCCCACTAATAGTTATATTAAAGACCTAAATGTTCCCCAGGAACCTTAGCGTTAGATTTAGGTTAATTTTCAAAAGTATTTTCAACCCTCTTATTAACATCCAAAGATCATAATATTCCTTTCCTCCTTAGAATATTGTAGTGGTCATCAAAACTGTATTTAATAGCTAATAAATTTTCGAGAGATCTATAATAATCCACTGAATCCTTAGAATATTTATTCCACTCAGGAAAACTATTATAAACCCAAAATGGCATATTTTCCAGAGGCCTAAATATTCTCCTCATTCCTCAGAAGGATACTTATAATCATCAAACATAATTTCAACTCACTTATAGTTTTTCCAAGGACTTACTTAACCTGAAATCCTCAGAATTATAGTTACTATAATCACTAAAACTATTTTAACCCGTAAATATTCTAAGGACCTTAATATTCCCTTGGCTCTTCAGAATTAGATTGAGATAAATTTTCAAAACAAAGTTTTAACCCAATAATAAACTTTCTAAGAAACCTGCATTGTAGCTATACTAATCATAATAATTATTTTAAGCTACTAATATTAAGTAAGACTTACTCTCTTTACTGGCATGTACATTCATAATTATATTTTTACTAATCATCAAAACTATTTTCAATCCATTTATTCATTTTCTAAGGACCTAAGTAAGCTCTCAAATCCTTTGAATATCTTTAATAGCCATCAAATCTATTTTCTAACAAACTATTAAATTTTTCAACGACCTAAATATTTATCTGAATCCTTAATTATTTTATAATCAAAACTATTTTTCAAGGGCCTAAATAATTACCTGATTCCTTAGTATTTGATCTATGCTAATCATAGAAACTATTTCTAACCCGCTAATAAATTTACTAAAGTCCTAAATATTTCCATAGATCCTTAGAAATATATCTGAAACTAATCACGAAAACTATTCTGAACCCACAAATACTTCTCTCCAGCAAGACCTACTCTCTCTTTGGTAGCCTGTACATTCAGCCCGGCATCTCTTTGTTCGGTTGGATAAAAGACTCCCAGCCGTCTTCCGCCTCTTTCGAATGCCATGATTCAAATCCTGCGCCATGAATCTTCAACCCTTGCGATTTAATCTCTCTCCTGGGGATTTATTTCTCTCTCTCACTTGGTTTTGCCTTATTCTGTGGCGGGAAGGTCCGGGTGCATTTCAGGACATTTTCTCCAAATATTTTATGCCTTCGTTTTTTTTCGCCTTCTGTTCGCGCTCTGGAAAAATATGGCTAGAAAAATGGATTTTTTTATAAGATCACAAGAATAGGAAACGTTGTTTTAGTTTTCCTTTCTAGAAAATATTTTTCATTTGTTAATGTGTCAACGCTTTTATAAGATCATTTGTCACTAAGATGATTTTCATTTAATTATGTTCGTTAAAAAAATTCTTACATTCTTTTGATCTAAATAAGCATTCAAATAGAATTTAGAATAATATTTTTGCACACAAAATCTGTTCATATTTTTTTGAAAATGGATCAATTTAATATCGAAGTGAGGTTACTTGTTATGTATATGTATATATATATTATATATATATATATATATATATATATATTATATATATATAATATATATATATATATACGTATATGGTTCTAAATTATGAACACCTCAAAGTCAAAATAACAAAATATTAATTTAAATTCATGAAACAGTAGCTAATCTGATTCTTCCACCAACTCTATGAAAGATCTCTGTGACTCACAGCTTTCTTTTCCACAAACACTACTGCCAGCCTCCGAGAATTAAACCCAGCTGTCCCAACCACCCGGGAGGCATGTGAAATTTGGAATGCCACGAGGCCGCATAATTACACCGAAACATCTACCATCATCTACCGGACAGATAGAAAGTAAGGGCAAAGTTGATGATAGGGTATGCAGCAGTAGATTTGCCCTCAGACCTTGACTTATCATCTCAGCAGTAACAGCTCTTCCCCCTCCCACTTTCCCCTATCTCTTGGAGGCTGCTCCACTTGTCCAATTGCTCTATCTCTCCATTGTGTTTTCCCTCAACAGTGCCACCATTGAAGACAGACGAGCCAAGGCTGTTATGTAGAGTGCGAAGTTATTGGTTGGAGGCAGTCTTTCCATCTTACATTTTCTGATTCTTTTAAATTTCATTGCTACAAGCAACTTATGGTCCTTAGTCACTCCCCAAGCATCACTCCTAGCAATGTACCGTGTAACCTGCTACCCCCTTTGAGTGTGGTGATGCTGTAAGTGTCTTCCCATAGTGTTTTTGAATCATTAAGTGTCTTGTAGTGATTAGTTTTGCTATAGTGCCAGGCTGTAACATTCATATTGTGTAAGCCATTGTCTTACACCCCTGTGATTGTTCAGCTATGTAACTCCAGAACAGAGGATCGTGTTCATTCTTGTCAAAGAATTTTCAAATCCCATACACGTGTTGGTAGCAGTGTATTAACCATCATAACATCTACTTGCTGATATCCTGCCACGGGCCTCGTTGTTGGAAGCTGATCTTTGTAACGTGACTCTGGGAACTCATCTTACCTCTAAGTTTAATTCTATTGGGATCGAGTAGTATTAATCCACTCCAGTCTACAGTAGCGAACCGATTTCACTGCCTTTAGTTTATTTATAGTAAAGAAATATATGTAAGCCATTAAACTTCTGAGTCTACCTAACTTTCTTCATTCTTAAACCAGTCCTAAGTCACAATCTTAATTTTTTTTCATTTGTGTTATGGTTTATTAATCCGTCCTTGGCCTTAAATTACAGCAACTGAGATCCGGTGCTCTTGAAAAGAATAATATATATATATATATATATATATATATATATATATAGAATATATATATATATATATATATATATATCATACATATATATATATATATATATATATATATATATATATATATAGTATATATATATATTAGATATATATATAGTATATATATATATATATATATATATATATAAATATATACATATATAACTATATAACTATATATGTATATATATACCACATATATAGATATAGTATATATATATATATATATATATATATATATATATATATATATATATATATATATATATATATTATATTAAATATATTATATATATATATATATTATGGCAATCAATCTATTTTTGTTTGTTACATACAGCTGTGGAAGTGAAAACCTTAATCTTTGCAGTAAAGTGAAAAACAATAATGGAAAAAAAAATGCAAGTGCTGCTAAACAGGTGCAACGCTTTTTGCCTCTAAACCTTATTCCCCTCAATGTCATGGCTAACACAAGGGGGAAGGAAAGATGTTTACTGCAGTGAAGAGATGACAAGAAAATATATCACCCTGTGTCAGAAAGGAAGCTATTTTCCTTCAGCAGAGTCCCAGACTTTTCTAAAAGAAAATCTATATAGCTTGTAGGTCAGTTAACTTATCTTTATGCATTGCGTTTTTATTTTGCTACTGGTTTGTTTTTATCGTAAAGGCTGGTAAATGAAGTCTTTAGTTTAGGTTATTTGTCGTCTCTCTCTCTCTCTCTCTCTCTCTCTCTCTCTCTCTCTCTCTCTCTCTCTTCTTTGTCTTCCTTAATTACTTTCACAGTTTTACGCAACAAACGAGACAGATTAAGCCTATTAAATGTATCTGTGCATGTGTGCGCTCCTGTGTTCTCTTCTCTCTCTCTCTCGCTTTTAATTACTTCCACAGCTTTATTTAACAAGCAAAATAAATTAATGTATCAATATCGTATACTATATATATACATATATAAATATATATATAATATTAATATATATATATATATTATATATATAATAATATATATATTAGTATATAGTATATATATATATATATATAATATATATATATATATATATATATGTGTATATGTATGTATTACAATATATATAAATAATATAATATATATATATATAGATATATGTATGATATATATATATTTATATATATATATATATATATATATATATATATATATATAGTATATATATATATATATATATATATATATATATATATAAAATAGATCCTCTCTTGAAAATGAAAGAAGCCGCTACCAAGACTTTCAACATTCATTCCAAAGTCACCTTCAGAGTACTAAACAATTTTAAGAAAACAACTTACACAAGAAAGCAACATGAGGTCACAGATAGCGTTAAAACGCGTCAACAATCTACTTAAGTAGGCAAATAAACATTATTCAAAACAAAAAACGTACTTAACGGAAATATGCAGTTACTACAAATCGCAATACAAAAGTATCTGTTTGTAAAACATCTAGCAACTCATTTAACATTTAAATAATCAAGACTAAAGCTTTTCAACAATTCGTCCATCTTAAAACGACCATCGCTCATATTCATGTTACTAAAAGAACTAATGAGGCAGCCTTCAACTAACAATCTGTCATGCATTGATGAATGGCTCTTGCTGAATTCCAGTCTATGGGGTGTTCAAAGTCTCTCACGTGACAAAAAGATGGCACTTGAACTGTTTGCAACCCGTACATTATATTTATGCTGTGAAACTCTCTTACTTAGTTCCTTACCTGATTGTCCATTATAAGGTAAATTACAAATAGTGCAGTTCATTTTTTACACCCCTCCTGTTGGCATTACTGGTGTATTACAAAACAATGCATTCTTGACAGACGAATTATTGCTAAAAGCTACATTTATTTTCAGACATTTCAGGCTACGTACAATTGATAAAAATTCACAGCGGTATGGAAAACTGAAATATTTTCAATCTCAAAATTACTTGATCTTTCGTGAAAATAAGATGTTTTTCTTTCTGGAGCTTTGGAGGCAACTATCAATAAAATACCCGGGGTAACATAATTCTCTTACAATTTCATAGATGTTCTGAATTTCCTCTCCTAAGAATTCAGGATCACAAATTCTATATGCTTATAAAATCATCCCTGAGAAGACTGTTCGTTTCATCTTGGGATGATGGCTGGAAAAAATATGAATGAAAGCATTCACTGATGTTGGTTTCCGGTATACTTTGAATTTAAATCCATTGTCGGTTCTCATAACGACTGTGTCAAGAAATGGTAGGATGTTGCTCTGTTATATTTCCAATTTGAGAGAGAAGGCACAGATGTATATAATAATATATACACACACACACACACACACACACACACATATATATATATATATATATATATATATATATATATATATATATATATATATTCGCATGTATTAAATATCTCTCTCTCTCTCTCTCTCTCTCTCTCTCTCTCTCTCTCTCTCTCTCGCTATCCAAACAAAAGTTAGTTCGTGTTCCTAAGGATTTAAAGAATCTCTTATCATATTTTTTTTCCTATCTCATCCCTTTAGAAGTAACTCGTTAGCCATTCGGTCGAACGTAAAAACCACTTAAATGGGGGATATAAAATCAACATTAAAATAGCATTAAAAAATTCGTTTTACTAAAGCATTTGCGGTAGTTTCACTACAAAAACAGCCCGTTACCATTCAGACAAGTCCCGATTAATTAGTGGGTTCCATGTGTAGATACACACCGTCTAATGTCCTGGGTTTAATGAACAGAATCTCCCATCACAACGAGGATAGTGTAGTAGACTGCTAACAAGTGGCTAACAAAGACAGGATTAATTTGTTGATTAACATACGTATAAAATGACTATATATATATATATATATATATATATATATATATATATATATATATATATATATATATAAGTTTGTGTGTGTGTGTGTGTGTGTGTGTGTATATAATGATGTTATATATATATATTATATATATGTATATTTATAATAATATATATATAGTATATATATATATATATATATATTATATTTATATATATATATATATATCTATCTAATATCTAGGTCGTATATATCATAAATATATATATGATATATATATATCTATCATATATATTAGATATATATATATATATATATATATATATTATTATATCATATATAGAGATAGATAGATATAATATATATATATATATATATATATATATATAGATATATATATATATATATATATATATATATATATATTTGTGTGTTTATGTATCTTCAAACACAAACGAAATGTTTAATGGACATAGCCTATGTTTATCTGTACGAACAGTTATTGTATATGACTGATCAATAATTATGATCTTAACCTGATGAGCGTTTATATGTTTTTCCAGGGCTATGTACATAGTATGATTAAACATATTGTCAACGTAACATCAACAGTTGCCCTGAACAAAATAAAAAGAAAATAAACCTATATATTAAAAATGTAAGCAAAATATTTAGGTGCTTCCCCATAAAGGATCATATTTTCATTCAGAACTATTTGTCCAGTATTTTTATACTCGATATATTGCTAGCCAACTGCTCCGTACAAATTATTGACGAATATCGGAACTGTTTCAATATGCTGAATAAGGTCAAATGGGTTTTGTGTCTTCATTCAAAGTGGAGGTACCGTGCTTTAAAACTCCTCCTACTTTATAACGTTTTGTTGGAGGTAAAGGAACTCTTATAAGTTCTATCAAATTTTTCACATGTGTTTTTTCTTCATTCTGTGTGTATACGATAATAATAGTCATGAGAATATAAAAAAATTGCTTCTATATGCCTATATTTTTCAAGTAGTTAAAAGAACATTGATATTCCTGTAAATTCTGTAAGCTTTAAAAACGCGTTAATATATAAATCCATTTGTAAGGGGTAATAAATGTGTGAATACAATTTAATTATCTCCCATAGGCCTACTGCATCCAGCTAAAACAAAAATTGACATTCGTATATTTCCTGAAAACCAAAGGTATTCGAAAGCTAATTAAGTGCATCTTTTGCGACTAATCTCTAGCGACCGGACGACGCGTCCCTTCATAACTTTCTATATAACGAATAATTGGAACGACCTCATTTGGGATTAGCCACTGAAGAAAAAAATGCATTTATTAATCCGAGAAGAAACTGTTTTCGAACTTAAAAAAAAAGAAATAAATAAAAACAATTTCGTCCTAGTAGAAACCGTTTTCCTAATATAAGTAAAGAAAGAATATAAATATACAGACCAAAAATAATCAGTAAAAAAAGAAACTGTCTAGAAACTGAACAAAGAATCACGAAAAATAATCTAGTGTCCAAAGCTGACAATAATTCAGGCGAACAATCTAACGATTTCACCCGCCCACTCCCGCGAATCAACAAGAATACGAAATTAGTCATTATCATAAAAAAACTCCCACGTTCGAAATCGGGTGAATATCTCTCAAGTTCACAATAATTCAGGCTAATAAAGAATAATCTAACGAAATACCCCCCCCCCCCCTCCCCACACTCTCCCACGAATCAACAAGCCTCTACAAAAATAATCGTCATAATCATAATAAAAATATCTCCGAATATCTCTCGCCAGACGAGAAGGAAACTCGTATCTTTCCCGCGCCATTGATTTTTCATTATGTGATATACGATTCCACAAATTGGATTATTATTAGGGAATCCAGACGGCAAGAAAACATTCCTCCCAAGGCTTTTTAGCTGCCGGGAGAGGGAGCAGGAGGGGCAGGGGGCATCCATTGTTTCCGGGTTGGTTCCTCAAGAAGAGCCTATTGTGTCTTTGAGAGATAATGGTTGGGACTTAATATAGGAGCAAAAAAGAAAAAAATAAGATTATATGAACAATTCATACTTTGGCGTTGAAATTAAGAGGGGGAAAACGACTGAAATATTAGGGCTGAAGAAAAGGTAACGATGAAAATGGCTTAAATTTTAATGTTGAATAAAAGATAAAAATGAAAATGGCTGAAATATCAGGGCTGAATAAAAGATAAGAATAAAAATGGCAGAAAAATTAAGTTTCATATAAAAGATAAGAAGCAAAATGGCTGAAATATTAAGGCCTTATAAGATATTAGAAGGAAAAGAGAACGCAGATGATAAGGCACAAAAAGAGGGCAAAAAGCATGAAAATAAAAAGAGAGATTGGGGAAAGACACATGGTGTTTGAATGATGGAGGGGAAAATGGCTGACATATTAGGGTTATTTAAAAAAAAATGAGAAGAGATATTAAATAACAATAAGCTACAAAAAGAGGACGAAAAGTATGAAAATAAAAAGAGAGATTGAGGACAACACATGATGTTTGAGTAAGGGAGAGGAAAAATAAGTGAAATGTTAAGGAAGGAAAACAGAACGTAGATAATAAGAAGCCACAAACAGAGGAAGAAAAACATGAAAATAAAAAGAGAGGTTGGTGTTGGAGTGAGGGACAGAAAAATGTGAAAATAATAAGGTTGAAATAAAAGACAAAGGAGAAAAGATATAGAAAATAACTCACCACGAAAAGAGAACAGAGCTCGAGCAACAGGCAAACACAAAGTAATTATTATTACTATTATTATGGCCCGGAAGATGAACGACTATTCATAGGAAACAAACCCACCAAAGGAGCCATTGACATGAAATTCAAGCTTCCAAAAAGAATATGAACCAACAGAAGGTGATGGGAAGGG